>NC_133754.1:78602829-78917691 GCF_036562045.2 Rhinolophus sinicus | reverse complement strand
ACAGAACTGAACAAGTGACTGAAATAATGTTGGATCTGTCCCATGGTTGGTGAACCACCAGATGCCTTGGTAGTGCATGGCAGGTGTCCCTGTCATAGTTTGGGAGATAGTCCTTGAGGACTTCCCAGAGAAAATGTCATTCCATTAAGACCTGAGAACTACACTGGAATTTCAAGTCAAAGGGTTAAGGAGAAGAGAGGAGATATATGCCACAAAGAAGAAACAATGTATGTAAAGTCTAGAATTGATAAAGTGTCTGGTGACTTTGAGGAACTGAATGGATTTTACTGGAGCTGAAGTGAATGAAGGATAGAGGTAGTGACCCTTAGGGGACAGATTAATTAGTGTGGTGTCCACTGCTCAATAATAAAAAGATGAGAAAACAAAGTGCTTAAATATAATAGGAGCTTCTTTCTCCTTAGTATAACAGTCCAGAGATGAGCAGACCAGGGGCAACAGTGCATGTAAGCCTCTTCCCTCTTTGACATGGGAATTTCCATTTCTGGTCCAAGGAAGATGATCCGGTTCTTATCATTGCCTGCCAGAAAGATGCAAAAAGGGGGCCAGAGAGCCCAGGAACAGTCATTTCAATGAGAAGCCTTAGAAGTAGAATATATCACTTCTATCACTTCTTCTGCTGTCCCATTGACCGGAACCTAGGCATATGCCACAACTAGCTTCAAGGGAAGCTAGGAAGTATAATAAGCCTATGCCCAGCTAACAGTCTACAATATGAAAAAAGGTAAGAGATACAGTATAATATAGCAACCTGCAACAAAAGCCAGCCAACAAAGGGGTAAGGAGTGCAAACTGTATCCTAAAGGAACTGGATTGATTTAAGCTAGAGTGTAGCATGAAGAGATTTCTAGAGAGAACTATAAATACAGGATGCAAAAAACTTGGGCAGGGGGACGAGGTAGGATGACAGAAGTGCAGAATGTATAGAGAAAAGTGGACATGTTAAATGACTTGGTCATTGATTAGACATGTGAGGCAGTTGGAGAAATGAAGGAGTCTGAGATGATTCCCACATCTCTGGGTGGAAAACTCAATGAACAGTTGTATTATAACTGACACTCAGACACAGGAAAAGACATAATATGTGGATAGGCCCAGCAGAGGAATGGGAAGGCTCTGAGTTCAGTTTTGAAAATAATTCATCAGACAGTTTAAATATAGACCTAAAGGCAAGGGTAGATAGTTCAGAGACAACAAGGAATAGGTGCAAAGTGATGTTTTTGGTGCTGTTCATCCAAAGAAAATGTGAAAAGTGAAGGGGTAGAACTATGAACGAATACTGAAGTGATGGAAGAGGAGGTAATGGAACACTGACGACAGGTGAGGCCAGGAGAGAAATATCTCAAGTAAGCCAATGGAAGGAGGAAGGGTGATATAAATCTGACACTAGTTAAAATGTTATTTAGAGCTTAGCATGTGCCAGGTGTTTTCTAAGCTCTCCACTTGCATTACTTTGTAATAATACAGTGTAGTAAGTTATATTATGAACTCTGTTTCATAGTCGAGGAAACTGAATCACCAGTAAAAATTAAGTATGTAAGTTGTCCAAGCTCAGGCAGTGTAGTGGGAAGCAAAGGCAGGGAGCCCAGCATAGTATGTGCTCTTAACAAAATGACAAAGAAGAAGAAATTGTCGGATGTGGCTGTTAAGAGTGAAGATGTGGCCAGGATGAGGACAGTTTAGAGACCCAGTGTTGCCTTAGATGTGCTCCTCTCAGCATTAGGCCAACAAGGTACAGCAGGAAAAAAAAATCACTCTGTATTCACATGAGTTTGGGAAACACCACATACCAACTCCTTCCTTTTCCTGGGAATTGATTATGCACACCAGTGTAAGAAATACATGAGACGTTCAGTAGGGCAAAAAATAGCTTTGTTTAACCTGGTGCTTTCCTAACTTGGAGCTATTTTCTTTCATACTACCTACTAAAAGAAGATATCACATGTTGAGGAATATTTCAGGATGTAGACAGAGCCAGTAGGTGAGTGGTACAGTGGTGAAAACTGGAGAATAAGCCTTAATACATTTGAGGCTTGAAAGAAGCACAGAGAGAGGGCAGCAGCTCCAGTGTACAGAGGCATCCTCAAGCTTCTCTTAGCCTCTCAACCAAGAGAGAAAATTTTGAGCGACAACGCTAGCATGCGTGTATCTCCCACCCCCAACACTACGAACGGCGGTCATCCCATACAGATTAGTATTTTACTCGCGGCATCCAAATCCTACTGAAGCTCTCTGGAAGCAGGTTTTTGTTATCTTGATTCTCTAGCTTCCATAGCACGACTAACAAGAGAACATTTATGAAACCTTTACCATGTGCCTGACACTCTACCTAAGACTCCCCATTCATATGTCATTGTATCTGCATAGCACGAATGAGACATAATTATGCCACCTTGCTGATGAGAAAACTCACCTTGCTGATGAGACCCAGGTTAAAAAAATTGTTTGAAGCCACAGCTGGTGAGAGACGGAGCCGTGAGACTCAATCCCAAATCTGTGTGACTCAGTTCTACCCATAACCATCCTTCTCCACAGAGTATGATCAAGGAACAATTTTCTGAGTGAGGAAATGAATGAGTAAACATAAATAGTTTCTGGTGACCTGTGGCCACATTTTCTGAGTTAATTCCATTAAAATTAAAATCGGAGCGTTTTCCTTTTAACTGAACATTAGTCAGTGAAAGTGTAAGTGTAAGGTAAATCTGACAGCAGCCTGTTACTGAATTACATGGAAGTTATTCAGGAAAAGTGCTGAAATGTTTAGCTAGCTACAGAGTCACTAGCTACAGAATTACCTCTAAGCGAAAAGCTGTTTTTCATCTGCTCTTGAATATTGGTTTGAAAGTTTCCCCTTAGCCCCAGATATTAAGAGAGTCACGACTAAACAATGCTGTGCTGACTGGGTAAACATCATATTTCCTTTTTATCACCTTTTCCCCCCAAGTAGTACTGTATTGAGTTATAGTCTTATTCATTGCTTCTACAGAAAGACACTTTGAAAAATTGGGCCTTTGTAGTAATATTGACAATGAAAGCAGGTGTTGTCACCTCCCATTAGCATTAATGTAATCAGTGATTTGCTACAATAGACAACTAATACTGCCCTGTGTTAGACCTTCCTGGGAGAAATGAAGAACAGCAGAAATAAACACCACTGCAGAAAATGTAGCAAGACAACCTTTTTGGGAATATCAAATGTAAGTTGTATAAACATTTGTTTTCCTTTTCTCAGTAATGAAAAGTTCCTAATTCATTCTATACTGGGAAGACCATTCTGAGGGTATGGTTAATTGGTCTTGAAAGACAATTAATATCTGTCAGGAACACGTACAACACACATAGGTTTTGCAAACAGTCGGTCCCTTTGCCCTCTTTTTCTCTGTTGTTCTGTTTATTGTGCCCAGTTAATGTGCTCTTTTGCCATAATAATCTCCAGCTAAATGGTAATTGCTCTATCGACGGCATTACTGTACATTTTTGACAGATCATTATTCATACTTAACCACTTGACCTGGAATAAATGTTAAAGCAATTACCACTGAGAGCTTTTCTATGAGAAAATTGAGGCAAAGTTTAGAGATAATCAAAATGCAAAGCTGATCATGATAGCAATTGGAAAAATGGCAAATCCTATTAAACAGATTTTTATTAGCCAAGTTGATGCCAGTAGATATTATCTGGTAATTTAGTCTTATTAAAAAGAAAATAAAGCAGCTAATTGTTTACTATTCTGGAACTTATTCCAGCTTGCAATTTGCAACTGAAATTAGGCTTTATGTGGCTCATCTATTTTGTCACATTGAAATATGAAATCGTTTGGTACAAAGCACATCTGCTCAGTGTCTCTTACATTACTGGAAAAAATCCCTCATTCAATATGTTTTGTACCTGTTGAGTCATTATGGATGGATTAATTCATAACAACTAATATAAAAGCTAATATTCAGTATTTTTTTTATTCTGTCAAATATTTTAAAAGTCTGTACTCCTAAGGATTGCATTTATTCCTACTTTATCTTACTTGGTATTCAAACATTGACATGAATGATTTCTGTTTTCTGATTTAGTCAGAGGTCAACGATCTTCTAAAATCACCAGGATGTATGTTCTAGTCATTAGGAAAAAGAAATTAAGTCTGGAACCAAAAGTAGGTATATAAATGGAGGGAACAATCATAAATTTTTCAATATATTTGAAGATACATAGTTTTAAAATTTTGCAAGCAAAACACTGTATCAATTGTGTAGTGATGAAAATATTTAATGACCTAAAATTGATTTTAAAATACATGGTGACAATTATCTTCCCTTGGTCTTACTTTACAATTTAAAATTGGCACATTCTCATGACCTGGCTATTTAGAATGAATAAAAATTAAATCTACAACTTAATCTTCTTTTCATGATCCAAGTGGCTCATAGGAAAGCAAAGTTTGAAGATGACAATATTTGGAAAGTTGTCTTTTCATATAATCTTTCTGTACAAAGTTGAGAAATTATTTAAGACAACAAAACTTGACAAAATCCCATTTTAATTTCTACACAGAACTCCCTTTTCCCCCTTCTTCTCAAAGGATGCTGGGCTAAAAGTTTGGTGTAATTCAGTGTTTGGAATAATATCTAGCACGAAGCTCTAATCAAAAACATGTACCAAAGAAGATAAAACTTCTTAAAGAGATAGTATAAAGTTTTTCCTGTCCCATACTGAATCATGAATCCTGTTTGAAAACTATCATTTAAATTCAGAAAACTGATTAATGATATTGTTGTATTGGGAGGTACAGTTATCAGGTTGTTGTTTCCCTGCCACCCCCCCAACACACACAGTTAATGAGAGACTTTCTTTTAAAAGTCTATAAAATATTGATTATAAAATATTAGGTAGATTTTCCCCTCTTTTTCTGCTATTTTCTTCTCCCCAAAGAGACCTTTTGAAAGTCCAAAATGTATACACTTGGCAGTCATGTAAGGAGTCGTAGTTTGTAAAAACAATCATTCTGCTTTTCAGGTCTTGGACTTGGCCTTATCAAACTGATAGCCTTTAAGGTAACAGGTTCTAATTGTTAAAAAACACTTATACATAACTTCCTTTTAAAGACATATTCCCAGAAGTTTTCTAGATGTTCTAAAAGTATAGTGTCAGAAAACAAAAAAATGTCACAGGATGGCAATTCATTTGCTATGCTTCTTAGCTTAAATTTATTCTTGATAGAATATATTTATTTCAAAATTCTACTGGAGTTTTTATCCACTCTAACTTATACGCACTGAATTATTTTACTTTAGATATAGATGTGACACTAAATAAAGACATGATTTTTTTCCAACATTTTTATTCAGTGCTGAGTTTGCATGATACGTGGTATAAGTGCGCTAAAATGACTGAGTTATATTTACTTGTTTTTGAAATCCTGCAAAAATCCATGGGCCTTCATACTTTCATGTATATACATACTTGTGGTTTCTGTTGACCGTATTTATTACTTTAATTCATATGACATTCATTCTGTAATCATCACACAGTTTTAGTGCATCTATGTACAGCTTTAGGAACTGTCCCTCGTCCCCCTCCCTTGGATATTGGCATCCCAGGAATCTGAGTGTGGGACTTTCTTCCTGACCTTGGCCTGGGCATAGACCCAAGGCTTTATTCTCCCATTAGGCCATCGTGTCAGAATTTTAATGTATGCTTTCTACTGAATAATTTTAGTATTATGAAGACACAAAACAATTGAACCATATATGTCTCATGTCAGCCTCATAATGAAAGGGCTGAAGTAAGTCACAGAACAATAAACAACTAAGTGCTTTATATTCTTCTTCTTGAAGGGTTTTACGCATTGATTCTGCCCAATGTACTCCAAGAGGACTTTTTGCACCTTTAGAAATACTCTTTTACCCTCTCCTATTTTCTATTAACAGAGAGAGGGTAGAAAAAGAGGATAAAATGCTCCAAAGGCTACAAAATAGTATTGGTAGTAAATGGTCAGAAACCAATTAAAGATAAAAGATAAAGATTAAAACCTCTGAAGTCTTCAAGACCCACCATATCCTGAGCCTAGAACCTGCACATTACTAATAAATTGGCCAGCAGGGCCTCTGGACAATGTGTTTTCCTGTTTTCCATTTTTATGTTATATTGGGCCAATTTTTTTTCATTTATGAAGTTTTTTATTAAATTTATTGGGGTGACATTTGTTAGGAAAATTATATAGGTTTCAAGTATACATTTCTATAATTCATCATCGATATATTACGTTGTGTGCTCACCACCCAAAGTCAGTGCTCCTTCCATCACCATATATTTGACCCCCTTTACCCTCTTAAGCCATCCCCCCGCTTACCCTCTGGTAACCACTAAACTGTTGTCTGGGTTTATGAGTTTTGTTTCTTTGTTTGTTTGTCTTGTTTGTTGCTTTCAGTTTTATATTCCACATATGAGTGAAGTCATATGGTTCTCAACTTTTTCTGTCTGACTTATTTCACTTAGTATAATCATCTCATGATCCATCCATGTTGTCACAAATAGCAGTATTTTATCTTTCCTTATGGCTGAATAATATCCCTTTGTATATATGTACCACATCTTCTTTATCCAGTCATCTATCAAAGGATATTTCAGTTGTTTCCATGTCTTGGCAATTGTGAATAATGCTACAATGAACATAGGGGCACATATATATTTACAGATAAATGTTTTCAGATTTTTGGAGTAGATACCCACAAGAGGTGTTGCTGGGTCATAGGGTAATTCCATTCTTAATTTTTTCAGGAACCTCCATACTGTTTTCCATAGTGGCTGCACCAATTTACCTTCCCACCAGCAGTGTATGAGGGTTCCTTTTTCTCCACAGGCTCTCCAACGCTTGTTATTACTTTTGTTGCTGCTGATAGCCATCTAACTGATGTAAGGTGGTATCTCATTGCGGTTTTGATTTGCATTTCCCAATAGCTAGTGAAGTTGAGCATCTTTTCATATATCTGTGGGCCATTTATTTGTCTTCTTGGGGGAAGTGTCTGTTCTGGTCCTCTGACCATTTTTCAATTGGATTGTCCTTTTGTTATTGAGTTGTACGAGTTCTTTTTATATTTTGGCTATTAGCCCCCGATTAGGGGTGTTGTTTGCAAATATCTTCTCCTGTTTGGTTAGTTCACTGTTTGATTTGTTGATGATTTCTTTTGCTGTGCAGAAGCTTTTTAGTTTGATATAGTTATTCATTTATTTTATTTTATTTTATTTTACTTCCCTTGCCTTTGAGGTCAAATTCATAAAATCCTCTTTGAACCTAAGGTCCATAAGTTTAGTGCCTATGCTTTCTTCTATGCAATGTACTGTTTCAGGTCTTATATTTAGGCATTTGATCCATTTTTAGTTAATTTTGGTATATGGTGACAGAAAACAGTCTAGTTTCATTCTTTTGCATTTGACTTTCCCATATCCTCAGCACCATTTATTGAAGAAGCTTTCTTTTCTCCATTTTACGTTTTTTGGCTCCTTTGTTGAAATGTATTTGCCCATTTACATGTGGGTTTATTTCTGGGTTATGAATTCTGTTCTATTGACATCTGTGTCTATTTTTCTTCCAATAATATGCTGTTTCGTTTATTGTTGCATTGTAGTATAAATTGAAGTCAGGGAGTGCGATACCTTCAGTCTTGTTCTTTTGCCTTAGGATTGCTTTGGCTATTTGGGGTCTTTTGTGATTTCATACAAATCTGATGATTTTTTTGTTCAATTTATTTAAAAAATGCCACTGGGATTTTGATGAGGATTGCATTAAATCTGTATATTGCTTTGGGTAATACGGCCATTTTAACTATGCTGATTCTTCCAATCCATGAGCACGGAATGTCTTTCCATTCCTTTTTGTCTTCTTCAATTTCTTTAAATAATGTCTTATAGTTTATAGGTCCTTCACATCCTTTGTTAAGTTTATTCCTACATATTTTATTCTTTTTATTGCAATTACAAAAGAATTTTTTTCATTTTTTTTTCTAAAATTTCATTGTTAGTATATAAGAACACAATTGATTTTTGTATCCTGCAACCATACTGTATTTGTTATTTTTTCTAAAGGTTTTTTTTTTGTTTTTTTTTTTGAGTATTTAGGATTTTCTATATAAAGAATCATGTAATCTGTAAAGAGTTATAATTTAACTTCTTCCTTTCCAATTTGGATACCTTTTATTTTTTTCTCTTGCCTGATTGTTCTGGCTAGGACTTCCAATACTATGTTGAATAACCGATGACAGGGGGTATCCCTGTCTTGTTCTTGATCTTAGAGGAAAAACTTTCAATATTAGCTGAGGATTTGCCATATATGGCCTTTATTATATTGGGGTACTTTCCTTCTATACCTATTTTATTACGTTTTTAATCATAAATGAATATTATATCTTTTCAAAAGATTTTTCTGCATCTATTGATCTGATTGTATGGTTTTTATCCTTTATTTTGTTTATGTGATGAATCACATTGATAGATTTACATATGTTTAACCATCCATTCCCTGGAATGAACCTCACTTTTTTGTGATGTGTAATATTTTTAATCTATTATTGTATTTGATTTGCTAGTATTTTGTTTAATGTTTTTGTGTATGTACTCAGCAGAGATATTGGTCTATCATTTTCTATTTTTGTGTTATCTTTACCAGGTTTTGGCATCAGAGTAGTGTTGGCCTCATAAAATGAATTAGGTTGGCAGTTTTGCCTCCTCTTCAAATTTTTGCAAGAGTTTGAGGAGGACAGGTATTAAATCATCTATGAATGTTTGATAGAATTCACTGGTGAAGCCGTCTCATCCTGGACTTTTGCTTTCGGGGAGGTTTTTAGATGATTGTTTCCATTTCCTTACTGTTGATCAGTCTATTTGAATTTTCCAGTTCTTCATGATTCAGCCTAGGAAGGCTATATATTTCTAAGAACTCACACATTTCTTCTATGTTATTGAACTTAGAGCCATATAGTGCTTTGTACTATTGTTGTATGATACTTTGTATTTCTGTGGTATCCGTCATAACTTGTCCTTTTCATTTCTGACTTTGTTTATTTGTGTCTTTACTGTTTTCTCCTTAGTGAGTCTAACCAAGGGTTTGTCGATTTTATTAATCTTTTCAAAGAATCAGCTGTTTGTTTCATTAAGTTTTTCTATTGTTTCTCTGTTTTGTTTTGTTTTGTTTTGTTCTCTATTTTACTTAATTCTGCTCAAATTTTTATTATTTCCTTCTTTCTGCCATCTTTGGGTTTCATTTGTTCTTCTTTTTCTAGTTCTTTAAGATGCAATGTTAGGTTGTTTATTTGGGATTTTTCTTGTTTCTTGCGATAGGCCTGTAATTATATAAATTTCCCTCTTATTACTGCTTTTGCTGTATCCCAGTAATTTTGATATGATGTATTTTCTTTCTTATTTGTTTTGATGTATCTCTTGATCTGTCCTTTTATTTCTCCTTTGATCCAGTCATTCTTTAGTAGCATGTTGTTTAATCTCCATGTAATTGTGTTTGTTCCCACTTTCTTTTTGGTTATCTCCAATTTCAAAGTATTGTGGTTAGAGAATATGCTTGATATGATTTCAATCTTAAATTTGCTGAAGCCAGTTATGTGTCCCAACATATAATCTATTCTTGAGACTGTTCCATGTGCACTAGTAGAAAATGCATAGTCTCATGTTCTAGGGTGAAAGGCTCTGTAAATGTTAATTATGTCCATTTGTTCTAATGTGTCATTTCAGTCTGATATATTCTTAATTGATTTTCTGTTTGGGTAATCTATACATAGCTGTTAAAGGAGCATTTAAGTCCTCTATATAGTTGTGTTTTTGTCAGTTTCTCCATTTAATTCTGTTGGTAGTTGCTTTATATATTTTGGTGCTCCCCGTTGAGAACATATATATTTATAAGGGTTATGTCTTCATGTTGTATTGTCCCCTTTATCATTATGAAATATCTATCTTTGTCTCTTGTTACCTTTTTTATCCTGAAGTCAATTTTGTCAGATATAAGTATGACTACATCTGATTTTCTCTGGATGCCATTTGTTTGGATTATAGTTTTCCACCCTTTCACTTTGAGTCTACATTTGCCTTTGTAGCTGACATGTGTTTCTTGAAGGCAGTATATGGTTTCTTTTGTGTGTGTGCTTTTTTTAATCCAATCTTCTACTCTTTGCCTTTTTATTGGTGAGTTCACTCCATTTACAATTAGGGTGATTATTGACATGTGAGGATTCCCTATAGCCATTTTGTCTTTTCTGGTAACTCGATGCCTCCATTGTTTCTTTGCCTTTGTGTTTCTGTCTGTCATTTTAGGTTAGTGGTATTCTATGTTTTTTTTCCTGTGTTTCCTCTTTTTTTTTTTTTAAGTATTTTATATCTTACTTAAATCTTAGTTCCGAAATATTTTTGAGTGGTTACCATTAACTTTATGTAAAAGAAAACTTCATATATGCAGTAGTCCTTTTTCTTCAACATGCGTCTTATCTCCATGCCATTTTGTGAATTTAGACATTTACAGCCCCCCATTATGTTTTTGTTGTCACACATTATCTCTGTTTATACTGTGAGCTCATTTCTGAGTTTCAGTAGGATATTGTCTTTCTCTCTTTCTTTTTTTTTTTTTAATGTTTTTATCTCCTTTGCCCTGCATGTTTTGTTTACGTACCTAGTGCCCTATTCTGTGTAGGGGTTGCCAATACCTGCTTCTGTCTGTCTGCCAGAAATCTTATTCATAGTTGTTTCAGTTAGAATAACCTCCCTCAGTATTTCCTGTAATGCAGGACTTCTGGTGGAAAATTCCCTCAGTTTCTGTATATTGTATATTTGGAAAGGTCTTTATTCCTCCTTCATATCTGAAGGATAACTTTGCTGGAATTATTATTTTTAGCTGGTAATTTCTCTCTTTCAATAATTTCAATATTTGATTCCACTCCTTCCTGGCTTGTAGAGCTTCTGCTGAAAAAAATCTTATTCTAATCTAATGTGCTTTCCTTGATAGGTTACTGTCTTCTTCCCTAGCTGCCTTGAAAATTCTTTCTGTGCCATTAATTTTTGACAGTTTCAATATAATGTGCCTTGGAGAAGGCCTTTTAGAATTGAGGTAATTGGGTGTTCTGTTTTCTTCTTGGATTCGAGGATCCAGTTCTTTCCAAAGGTTTGGGAAGTTTTCAATGAATTTTTGTTTGAATAGGCTTTCTGTGCTCTTCTCCCTCTCTTCTTCTAGTATACTCATTATTCTAATATTGCTCTTTCTGATGGCTTCAGATAGTTCTTGTAGAGTTCTTTCAATTTTTTAACTCTCAAGTCTCTCTCTTCTGTGTCATTTCTAGATTTCTATCTTTGATATCACTAATTCTTTTCTCCATCTTGTCACCTCTATTTCCTTAACTCACTAGTTCATTCTTCATCTCTTTTACTGAGTTCTTCAGCTCCAGAATTTTTATTTGGTTCTTTTTTTTAAATTCAATCTCTTTGATAAAGTATTCATTTTGTTTGTTGATATTATTTCCAAGTTCAATGAACTGCCTGAGTTTTCTTGAATCTCATTGAATTTTTTTCTGCACTGCCATCTTCTCTTTTATTTAAGTAACCTATTTCCATGTCTTTAAGTTAATTTTCTAAAGAGTTTTCATTTCCTTTCTGAGTTGCCTTGTTACCTTGGTTATTCATGGTAATTCATAGATTACCTCTCTCCCTGGCATCTGTGGGAATGATTTCTGCAGCAGTTTGATATGAAGAAATCGTTAGTTTAGGTAGTGTTGGGCGTTTTATTTTCTCTTGCCCTGATCCGGCTTCTTGTAGCAGAAAATGTCCTGGGTAGGTAGCCATCTCCTCTGATTCGGTTGCCTTGGTCTCAGGCCACCACCCCCTTGGGAGGATATGGTGGGAGATGGGGTTCTGAGCCCCTGAGATCCCAGTGTTGCGTCTGCAGCCAGGTGCAGAGCTGTGCACCTCAGCAGCCCTGGTACCCCTGCTGGGATTAGCTGTAAAAGGTGGTTGTGGGTTCTGGTGGGAGAGGCCACTGGTATGTTTGTGTCTGTTCTCCTCTGAGTAATGGTGACTGCTGGACCACAGCTGCCTCACTCCTATATCTACTCCCCTGTCCCTGGAATTAGCCACAGTGTGCATCTGCTGCTCAGGAACTGTCTCTCCAGTTCTCAGGCCTGTAGACATTCTGCTCTTTAATCTGACTGTGCTACATATTTTTCTTGGGCCCATTGCTCTCAATGGGAGAGTGTGGGGGAGGCCAGATCTGTGAGGGTAGGGGGAAGAGACCAGACTCAGTGGCTGTGTTTACTGCCTGGCAGTAAGGGCTGGCTGTTAGACCACACAGTTCTTCCAGTTGTGTATTGTCGTTGCCCCAAGGTCTCTGCCCCTGATCTGTGGGATTCAGCAAAATTATATGCTGATTACTCTGAAGAATTGCTCAGAGCCATAGAGAGTGCAACTACAGTCTCAATCCTCCCCTTTCCCAGGACCACAGTGAGCTGTGGGCTGCATGTATGAACCCTGTCTCTGCACTTCTCTCTTCCCTCCTCCCTTCGACCCCCCCCCAATTTGCCTACCTTGAGATGTTTTGATGTACATATCTCTCAGATGTGTTTGTGTGATGTGTAGGGAGTACTTTATTGAGCTATAGATATTCAACTTGTAACTTCAAGGGGAGAGTTCAAGGGGGACACCTCACACTGCCATGTTTCTGATGTCAGTGGGAGCCAATTTCTAATTAGTATTTTTGTTTTCAATTGGATTGGAGAAAAGACTATTATTAGTTATTGATTACTTAGTTAAACAAATGCTGTGCTTCATGGATACTTTCCAAGGGATTGGACAATATTCTGTATGGAAGGCTTCATTTTCCAGTTCTCAAAGTGCCTTTGAGTCCTTTGCTATTGTTCCTAGTTTAATTGTCTCCACAGACCTTTGGTTGTCTCCGTCTTGGGTTGTGCATATCCCCTTACTTAACACAGCAGCAACTGCTTGAATTTCTACAAATGTACATGGATTTGGGGCAATTGCACATTCTATTTTAGTGGTGTTAAAAATTCATCAAAATTATACCATAAGTAATTGAAGGCTGTCTACTCTTTTCTCCAAATTCAAACCTTCAGTTTTTCCTTTCCTCTCTCTAATTCTCCATTTTTCATCTCTCCCGGACACCTCGTGTCCCTTATGCTTTTTCTTCAGTGAGGTTATTGTTTTAAGGGAAAATATTATAAAATAGAGTTTAGGGAACACAAAGTTAGGCAAAATTAATTCTAGTTCCAAATGGGAGTATTGGGAAACGTTTTATGAAACATAACTTTTTATCATAGCTTTACAAGTGCTTTATGATTTCAGCAAGCAAAGATGGAGAGATCATCCTTCAAAATTAAGGGAACACATTTTCAGAGTGAAATTTGACTCCAACATACCCCATGGGGATGGGAGATGAGCAATGGAAAGAAACATGCATGGGAAAGTCAACTATTCCTTGATTCACATTACTTACTACTTCCCTAGACATTGACTGACAGGCTTTCCTCAGCTTCCAGTAACTGATTTCCTGGCAATCTCTTTTCAGTTATCAATGCTGCCATCTTTTTCCTCCTCAAGCAACTGATCCTCTTTCCAGGTGATTTTATTGTTTTCTTCTTACTCTTTTCTTCCACCACTATCCTTGATGACTTCAATTGTCAGGTAATAGCATTTAGGACTCTTTGAACATATAATTCTTCATTATAGGTCAGAAATAATTTAGTGTTGTTGTTAAGAGACTGGTCTCTGGAGCTGAACCACCCGGGCAAGTTTCTTGCCTTTTCTGTACCTCAGTTTCCTAATTTTTTTTAAATAGGGGTAATAATAGTACCTATCATAGAAGACTATTGGTATGAGGCTTAGATGAATTAATAACTGAAAAGTGCTTAGAATTATAACCTGGCATGTCTTATTAGCTATCACTGTCAGCATCACAGATGTTCCTACAGACTTTCAAGTTCATTATTCAACTTTGATATTTGCCACACCTTGTCAGCCCAGTGCTTCAATAAACAAAAATCTAAAATTCGGTGTACCCCTCGTCATTTCCATCCTCTTTACAAGACTCAACTGCTCATCATGGCAGCAATGCCCTCTGTCTGGTGACATTTTTTTACCCATCCTGACTGCTCATTTACCATCTGCTTTTTCCATCTTGGTTCTTAGACCTAACACTTCTGCTAGAGAAACATGAAGAATCCTGTAGGTGACGAATGCTTTTTGTCCTCTATGCTGTTTGTGAACTTTTTAAATTCTTATGTTAGTCATGACATTTCTTTTCTAAAAGTGAGATAACAATCTTACTAGTAGGTAACATTAGGAGTACCAGTACTCTTCCAAGTATCTGATAGAGATGAACTCATTTCATACTCACATTAGTTCGATTAGGTAAGTGCCATTCTTATTCCTAATTCAATGAAATAGAAAGTGAAGCTCAGATAGATGAGGCAGTATCTCTAGCTGACATTCTAGAGGTTGGCCAAGTCAGGTTGCAGACTCAGCTGGAGAGCATCCATAACCTACAGTCTCAGGCACTACGACATTCTCTCTTTTGTAAACTTCTAAGCAATACCAGAAACGTTACAGATGTTAAATATTAGGCTATACTCTCTTAAAATTTAAACTAATATTTAAAATTTTACCAAAATAATATATAAACATGGCTTAAAATGCAAAGAACGTAAGACACACACAAAAATTAAAGTTTCCTTCTCTTTTTCTACTAATCCGATTCCTTAAGAGAAACATATTCTGGTGCATCCTTCCAAAATGTTCTACACATATTTGAACGCTTATATAAATGGCATGTGTGCAATTATACATATAATATGAATGTATATATTACAGCTATATATATGTGTGTTTGTTAATGGATGGAATGTATGTATACACATTAACATATACATCCAATAAATGTATACACATTTTAAGAAAGGAAAACTGTATTTGTAATACTCAATATATACTGATAACAAAAGATAACAATCATGTTTGACTTCTGCAATTACAAGAGGTGCTCAAAGTGGTTACCATTAACGTCCAGACACTTCTGATTACAGCAAACTACTGCTTGAGCAACGTTCACCAAAGTGTCCATTTGTATACATTTTGTGGCACCCCCAGGTATGTATGTGCATGTGTACCCACACATACACACAGACATACACATTCTTCTGCACAGAAACATGGAAACCTAGCACATTTGACACTAAAGATAATTTTTAACATCCTTCTTTATTTTTGGTAATAATCATAAAATAGAAATAATGTTCAAGAAAGAAATATAAGACGTAAAGTGTTTATTAAACTTCATATGTAATATATAAATAAATATACATTAAACTTAATATATAATGTAAATACTAAAAATCTAAAATTAAGTAAAATTAATGTTATGGGACATAAACGGAAAAATAATGAATTAACACTTTTTAACTGCATATATGTTCTTAAAAAAAAAAGAGAACTTATACCTACATATTGGTCTGTCACAGTAGTGAATATTTCTATTTCAAACATTAACTTCTACAAACTTACCAATGATTTTGCTCTGTGAAGTTTAATTGAAAATATGGCCACGCTTATCAAACTGTCTTTTCTTATTGTTGACCGAAGTATGCTTTTTATTAATTTCATTCTTGGAAAGCTTCCTCTACACAAGACAATATATACACAAATTAAGGATAGTCTTAAGCAAAAGAAGAAATCTCTCAGAGATTCATATAATCTTATTTCACAAAAAGTTCCTGAAATTTCAGTCTTTTTCATGTTATTCTTCTTTGGGATAGATTTTAGCAGCTTTCAAATATATACAAGGTCAGACAATTAGATTCACGAACTCATCCTAGAAAAAGTGCTACAGCCCTCATTGCTGAATATCACTATGGTCACCTTCGAAGTACTCCCCTTGGGAAGCTATGCACTGATGTCAGCACCTTGTCCACCCTTCAAAGCAACTTTGGAACTCTTTTTCTGGAATGGCCATCAGAGCTGTCATCGTATTACCCTTGATGTCATGAATGTCATCAAAATGTCTTCCTTTCAATACTTCCTTTATCTTCGGGTAAAGAAAGAAGTCATTGGGGGCCAGATCAGGTGAATAGGGAAGGTGTTCCAATACAGTTATTTGTTTAGCTGGCTAAAAACTCCCTCACAGACAGTGCCTTGTGAGCTGGTTCATTGTCATGATGCAAGAATTGTTGGCGAAAAGTTCAGGTCGTCTAACTTCTTCATGCAGCCTTTTCACCACTTCCGAAGAGTAAACTTGATTAACTGTCCAGTTGGTACAAATGCATAGTGAATAATCCCTCTGATATCAAAAAGGTTAGCAACATCGTTGCAACAAGTTCGTGAACTTAATTGACAAACCTTGCATATTAAAACGTAAAGTCCACGTTTCTCTATATGGCCTTCATAGCCCTCCATAGTTGTTTCTACCTCATATAGGCTTACTTTCCATTAACTTTACTCATCTGACATCGATCAGTCCTCTTCATGCTCCATCTGTATTCTTATATTACTTTGCTAGGGTTGTCATAGCAAAGTATCACAAATTAAGCTGCTTAACAATCAGAAATTTATCATTTCACAGTTCTAGAGGTCAGAAGGTTAGGGTGCAGGGGATGGAACTGTTCCAGGCCACTCTCCTAGCTTTTGGTAGTTCCTTGGCTTGCGGCAGCATAACTCCAATATTTACATGGAGATGTGTCTGCTTTCAGCTTTCCCCGTTTTATTAGGATACCAGTCATGTTGGATTAGGGGTCCATCCTACACAAGTATGACCTCATCTTGACTAATATTTGCAACAACCCTATTTACTAATAAGGTTACATTCTGAGGTACTAGGGATTAGAACTTCAACATATGGATTTTGGGGAGCACACAATTCAACCTATAAGAATTCCTGCTCTCTGCTTTGCTGTTCTTTCCTGTTTTGCCCCCTACCTGTCTATCTCTCACTGAAGGACTTCTTAATATCAGAAAGTTAAATTTGCCTTACACTTTAATAGCTTGATACCTTTTCATTTTGTTTCTTCTCCTTGTTAGCAAGGCCCTTGAGAACACTATCATAGATAGGTAGATGATAGACAGACAGACAGACAGACAGACAGATAAATAGATAGATAGGAAAGGGAGGGAAGGAGGGAGAAAATAAAGAACATTACCTAGTGAAGTGCTCTGTTCAAAATACAACAACTAGTAGGTAAGTAATGAGTAACTGAAGCTTCCTCACAATCTATACCATCATCAGAAATGGAGAAGATACCTGAGAAACATTTTGCCAGTAAAAATCTAGCCCTGTTTAGGAAGCAAAGGCTTAAATCCTTCAAACTGCCAAGAAGATTTGATTGTAATAATAGCTAAGACTTACTGAAGACATTCCAAATGCTGGCAACTGATCTAAACTCCTTATATACTAATGTATTTAATCTTCACCACAAGCCTAAAAGATAATGTAATTATCATCCACCTTTATTTGATGATGGAATTCCCAGAGACGTTAAGTAACTTCTTCAAAGTCACATGCCACTTAATGATTTTGGGGGGTTATACCAAGGCTATTTGTCTCCAGAGACCATATACTCCAAGTCTGTCTTCTAAATTCCCTGTTTGTTAAACGGATAAAATATATATCCCTAAGTCGTATACACTTTAAGGAGTAATTATTGAAGAGAATGTTACCAGGAATCATGGGGAAATGGAGTTAGGGTTTTCAGTAAATAGGCTGTCTTATTCTCTTTTCCCATTGTCATCCATGCTCTTCTTCCCTCTTCTTTACTTTCCCAACGTCTCACATTCAAACTTGAGAATCTCTTAAGCTAGGTCAGGCAACCCCAGTCTATCAGCGAATAAGGAACCTCTCTAAGAGGATTGATTGCTTCCACTCCCTTGCTGACTTGCAGACCTGGAGAGATGTCTGTCCAGTACCTCCACACCGGGTCGCCTATTCAGTGAATTAGTCTGACCTTGACTTTGGAGTCCACAGATAAACCCCAACGTGTT
This sequence comes from Rhinolophus sinicus, assembly GCF_036562045.2. NCBI lineage: Eukaryota > Metazoa > Chordata > Mammalia > Chiroptera > Rhinolophidae > Rhinolophus > Rhinolophus sinicus. Next base: position 78,899,658 of record NC_133754.1, on the reverse strand, counting down.
TAAGAACATTATGACTGTGTTGAAATGTTTGTTTGATAGGACTTCTAGAGACAACTCGAGTCTGCATCTGCCTGCTGAAATACTTCAACAACAGCAGTAACAAGTTGAAACCCTGCATAGAATGTAAAAGATGGCTTTATTAGAACGCTATTAATGAGAATCATTTTATGATTATTCTGCTGAAAAGCAGTCTACAATTTCTAATTTTAGATATGAAATTTGCTTTTCATGGTTATCCAAAAGCATATCTTAGCCAGAATAACGTAGAAGACAAACAGCTTATAATACTACTTCTTGAAATTGATTTCTACACTCAAGGTAAATGGATTGCAAGTATTGATTAATACTTTGGAATGAATGCCATTTTATAATTTTTAATTAACCACTGGGTAATATTTAATGGAAACTACCTAATGCAATATATATGAATTTGAAAAATGGGAAGGCAAAAAGGTTCTGTCCCTTAGTCCATTGTGGTAAAAAGTAATTGCCAGGAGTGACCAGTTTGTTATCGTGTTTTCTTCTCTGATAATTCTAGATAATTAATGTCCCAAAGCACAAAATGATACTGCTGTATTAATTCTCTTAGCCTTGAAATTATCTATAACACAATTTAAGACCCAGGCATTTTGTTGCCATTTGAAATGGATTATTTTGAACCCAGTGAAAGATAGAAATAAAAGAACAACAAATTTTATAGAACTAGAGAAGAAATTCACCTAGAAGTGTAGCCTTTGAAAATACTATCAATACTAAATAATACTGGTTTTGCCGTAACTACCTGGCACTGAAATAATAGGAAAAAGATTTCTACTTGGTTGTAGAACATTAAATACTGTAGGTATCACATCAGTGTGGAGCATTTGTGTAGAAATGGAAACAATAAAGCTCCAGTCTTCACTTAGAGAACTATTAGAAGTACTGTGTGTGTTGCAGGAAGAGCCCAGAATTTAAATGAACCATTTATGCCTCTGCTGCCCTAGGGCAAATACAAGGTACATTAATAATGCATTGTTTATTTGAAATATATTTATTATAGCACATTTATTACTAAAAAATCTAAAGAGCAGAAAAAAGCCAGGATTGCACAGGTTCAGCATTCTGGACAAGTTATTTTCAAAATAGGATTCTTGGCAAATTATATCATTTCTTTCAATACTTCACCTGTGACACTATAAATAATACATATTTATTTAAGTAGTGGTATTACACATTGCTACTTGAGTTGTACATAATTTATAGAAAATGATCTACCGACATGGGTAGGTAATGTTCTCCATGAAAGAAAATGATTAGAATTAGAAAGTGATGAAGAGCTCTAAGATTTGCCTAATAGTAGGTGGAGCAAATTAGACTCCTTAGCAAGTTACTTCATATTTTCCAAAAGTTATAACCAACTTGCCTTTGATTATAAATATGAGGGAAATTATCATTAAGGTTTGTCATGAGCAAATTGATCCATATATTAAATACATATAAGTAACAGGAAAACGCCTTTACGTTCCTATTTACTCCTTCGAAGTTGCCATACTCAAGCTGCATTTGCTAGTGCGGATTGATGAAGAAGCCAGTTTGGGTGTAGGTGGCCCAGCTGTCCCTGCAAGAGGTGGGCAGAGTGTGATCTTGGGAGCAAACAGACCTCAGTCACTCCTGGCTTAACTGCTTGTTTGTTGTGTAATTTGGGGCACGTTTTTCCCACCTTTCTGACTTTCCATTTCCTCACCTGAACAGTAGTACCTGACTCACAGAGGCCATAGAGGAATGGAATACGGGAAACTATGCAAAGCACCTTAGTGCCTCGTGCTCAACAAACATTTTATTTTCTGCTATGGCCTTTTACGCCCAAGATGAGTGCTTACTGCATAGCAAGTTAGTGCTAAGCTGTTTGTCTGTTTCCCCAGAAAGTCAGTTATTATTGGAAGTAAACTTTATCGTTTCCATCACTGCATTCCCTGCAGTGGCAAGAGCCTGCACCTGGCACTTCTGATCCACACAGAATAGGATTCCCTCTGACGAGCTCTGGTGTCTCAGACAGTGGCAGCCCTTGGTCTGTTTCAGGGAAACAGGTCAGACATGTTTCTCACACAGGCGAAGATCTGTATCCCAAGATGGAATAGGATTGTTTCCCTCTTTTGTTTTTCTTAATAAAAAGATACCCCTTGAAACTTCTTAGATTCTAACTTAAGTGGTAGAATTCCAAAATATATTCTTTTGATAGTCTCCGAGCATAGTGGTCCCTCTAGAGTTTCAATAACCACGTTTACAAATGGAGCCTGTCCTGCAAATGTATATGCATTTCTACTATGTATAATAAGAATGCTGCGAGAGTCTGTCCAGAGGAAATTGTAACGTGATAAAACCACTGCATGAGATTCCAGGCCCCTTTCTTGAACATCTTTTTCAACCTTTCTGAGCCCTAACTTTTTCTTCCAGTGACATACAGAATGATACAAAACCCACTGTGATTTTTAAGTGAGATTGAGTACATGTTAGGCACTCTAAAAATGCAAGATTTGCTTTGTTATTTCTGTATAATACTAGTTTCTGAGACAACATGAAGAAAATTAAATTAACATTTATTACCTTCTGCCACTTGAGCACTGTGCTAAAGATTGTTCAAATATCATCTACTTGAAACCTAATTCTGTGAATGAAGTGATACTTACTTCCTTTATTATCCAAGGAACCTGTGCTTAGTGAAATTTAGCAAAATCACATGATGAATAAGCAGTTAGGCCAGATTCAAATGCAACTTTCTTCTCTCCTGCATACTGGATAAAAAGCTACTCAAAGTAAGGGGAGGATATTCTAGCAGTTAGTATGACTATTGCTAATTATATTTTATTTGTGTAGCATTTTACAAAAATGTTTTCACATGCATTATAGGTCCTAGCACTAATTTACTCTTATGTGCCAGGAACTGTGCTAGGTACTTTGTATACAATGTAACTAATCTTCGAAAAAAATTACACAGCAGGTGTGATCCTCGTTTTATACAAGTAGAAACTGAGGCTCAAAAAGTTGAGTCCTTCGCCCTTGCCATGGGGCTCATAAATGGAGTGCTGGTGGAGGGTGTTGGTAATGGGGATGGCTACGTGTATGAAAGGACAGGGGGTCGTGGGAAATCTCAGAGCCTTCTGCTCAGTTTGGCTGCAAACCTCAAAACTGTTCTAGATAATAAAGTCTGATAAAAGAAAACTAGATATCTAAGAGTGAAGTAAAATATTATGTAAAAGCAAGCAGTTAAATAAATATTAATGGTCATTGACAAGTATATTTTAAATAAGTAGTTTACTGCTAACAATTCCTTTTAAATGAAGGAACTAAGAATAAGAATAATAAAATAAATATATTGTTACTTCATATTGTTTCTTAGTATAGTACATTAAATTTATTCTTAATTCAAAATTCTCCCAGATTACACTACTTTCCATAGGGTCATTTTGAGCAAAGGTGTGGTGGCCCACCTTGCGAAAGACAGGTGTGTGTGTGTGTGTGTGTGTGTGTGTGTGTGTGTGAATTTAGAATTATAGCAAAATCACGTTTTATATGATTGTGCTTGCAGTCTTGTAAATCAACAGCCATTGTGGGGTATTGCACAATGTCTACCCAGCACAAAATAGATATTTCACAATTACAGAAAGAATCTTGTTAAGGTATCTAGCCTAGGTTTTCAAAATTGGAGTTTATTGGGATGTTACTAAATGATCTTAAAAAATAATTTAAACACCTGTTCCATGTTTAATTCAGTTTGGGAAATGCTGAGTAAGACAAACTCAAACAGATCCCTTCTGTTCAGGAGTTGTCAGAAACCTTATTAAGCTACAATGCATTGTGAAATTCCAAGAAGGTAGTTCAGCAGACAGTAGTTCATAAAATTATGTGAATATATCTTTTTTTCCACAACCTGGCTTTTGAATGTTCCCCATAACACAATCTTGGAAATGCTGATTTGGAAATGGATAGGTGAGGCCACTGATGAATTTTTTGGACCAGAGTTATTCTGAGTAAACGGTATGATATTCAGCAGGTCATTATACATAGTCTGTTAGCGTTTTGGACCATGTTTAAAAGAGCACTCTGTGTTTCCAAAATATATTGCTTTTGTTAAAATAGGATTACCAGAAATCACATCAAAATTTACAATTGGGACCCTTTACATATATTGCATAATCATCAAATTTTCTCATATTAGTATCACATATTTTTTCACTCAAAATTTGAATTAGGAAATTGGTAGTTGCAAAATAGTCATGGGGATGTGAAATTCAGTATGGGGAATATAGTCTATCATATTGTAAAAACGATGTATAGCGTCAGATGGGTACCAGACTTATCGGGGGATCACTTCATAAATTGTATAAATGCCTAACTGCTACACCATACACCTGAAACTGATATCAAATAATATTGAATTTCAACTATAATTAAATATATATATAGTCACGGGATGTAAAGTACAGCACAGGGAATACAGTCAATGGTATTGTAATAGCTATGTATGATGTATGGTGTCAGATGGGTAGTACTCTCGTTGGGGTTATCACATTGTGAGGTGTGTAAACGTCTAATCACTATGTTGTTTTGTACACCTGAAACTAATAACAAAAGAAAAAGTTGAATTAGGAACAGATTTCTATGTCTTTAACACTGCCCCATAAATCACTCCAACACCTAGTTCAGTGTTGTAGACACAGAAGGTACTCAAATAAAAGCTATTTGATGATAATGAGTTAAAGCCCTTGAAGACTTCTCATGTAGACTACCAGCTAAAAAGCAAATCTGGGTCTGTCTGTCCTGATACACTCTCCTGAATCTAGGTTTATTTGAATTGAAGTTATTTCCCAGAAATATTATCAAATCAAAGAGCAGGTAGAATGGCCTTTTGAAAACATAAGATATAAGACTTGAGCTTTATGTGGAAGACACAGCTTTTTTAAGGTAATCATTCATATTTTATAATGTGAACTGTTTCCTCGCAGTTTGGAAAATGAGTTATGCTGGAGGAATGGTAGCTTCTAGGTAGTAATAAATATGAATGTTTTATGTGGGCTTTTCTATTGTTTCAGAACTTAGCAATATATTTACTCTTTTCCCCCCACTAGTATGATTTATAAACATTTATTAGATTAACTTTATCTGTCATAATTTGGAAAATAAACATTAATTAAATATGAGGCGAGATGGAATTAAAGCGTGTATCAAATTTGCAGGGTGGCAGTATATTTCATCACCTTTTTAACAGACGTGCATTCAGTGTTCACTATGCCGGGTATCATCATGGGCACTGCAGAAAGAGAGGTGGCTGACTCATGCTCCACATCTGCAAAAGGCCATTAAGACAGCATTTCCCTCCTGTGTATCCATAGAGAAGCAAGCCTGAGTTTCTTATGCCACATGAAAATCAGTATCATTGCTTTACAGTGGCAGCATAAAAGGGAAGCACTTTTCTCTGAAACAGTTGTTTTTTGTTGTTGTTGTTGTTGTTGTTTTTTGTTTGTTGTTTTTTTTTCACGCAAAATGAAGGTAGAATTGGTGAATACATATAGTTGGACTTCTCCAGTTCAGTGACTTCAGATTTCATATTAAGTGTTCCAGTTTGAGTCAGGTTAAAATTGGTGGGTTTGAGAATAAATGTCCCTTATATGGAAATGTCTTAGGCTGAAAATATCTTAGAGAAGAGTACATAAACAACAGAATTGTTGCATCATAAATCAAGTTTCTTCCTCATCCACTGACTCATTTTCAATATATTTTCCAATAAAACCATTACTAATGAGCTCTTTTAAAGTGTTATGTGAGGCTTGGGTACAGGGCATTTTCTTTTTTCTATTGTTTAATTGACAGGCACCATCTTTCTAGGGTAGCTTTGATCTTCAAAGTGTGCTGTAAATTGGACTTACAATTCCAAATGAAAACTTATCACAGTGAAATGCACACTGACCTAAATTACAGTTGGTATGGAATCTCAAAATTATAGTTGGTATGGAATCTATATAACGGCTTTCTACAAATAATATATATTATGGGAGATAAACAGTAATGAAGGGGTAAAAATGATTAAAAGTTCAGAAACCTGGGCTCTATTTCAGATTCTGTGGATGACTGTAACCTTGGAAAAGTGCCCAGACACTTCCTTAATCTTTTTTCCCTCATCTATAAAAAAGTGTTTGGATTAGAATGGATCATTTCTTTCATTACAAAAAATTAATGACTCTCTAAGGACAAGCCAAAAACTCCCATCGATATTAACGGTCACAAACATGTTAAAATTAAAATGTATATTTAAATTGGATTACACGTATGAACAATGTTATATTAGTCACAAATAATGAAGCTGAACCTTCCTCAACACATCCTATCTCATGCAGGCCCCCAAAAGTCCACCACAATAGCTCTCCTAAAGTGACCAATGCCTTCTATATTGGGAGTCCCTCAAAGCTTGGTCTCAGCATTCTTCCCTTTGTGCCCTCTAGTCCTGTCCTAAGAGAACTCATCTGTACCTGTGATTTCTTTACCACCTAATGTCCATGATTCACAAACTTCATCTCCATTTCTGACCTCCAACATTCTGACTCATACATGCAACTACCTACTTGCTACCTCTATCTGTGTATCTCCAGACACACCTAAAACTTACCACATTTCAACCAGACTCTAAGAATTGGTTTTCTCCAACCCTAACCCGCTGCCCAAGTTAGAGTAGCCACCATGCAGCTATACACAAGGCAGACATTGCTTTGCAATGTTTCCCCCTCACTTCATATTATCAAGTCATCTTACATTTAAGTGTATCTCCTGGTCACCATGCCCAATGCCTCTTCCGTATTTTAAGATACCCCTTTCCCTTAGCAAAATGACAACATATCCTCCTAGTTATTCTATTTTCTTCCACTCATGCTCTTCCCATATTATCAATTTCCACACTGCAGTGGAGTGTTTCTCAAAAAGTTCAAACCTATTATGTTTCGCCACTGTTTAAAACTATTGAATGCCTTTTCTTTGCCCTTACAGTTCTATAGTCACATAACCCAATAGAAAAGACAGAAAATAGAGAAACACACCACAAAAATGTATGTACATTTTAAATTGTAATAACGCTTTTGAAGAAAATAGAGTTCAGTAAAAGGGAAGGGACTTGCGGCAAGGCCTGCTGTAGGAAGTCAGGAAAGACCGCTATGAGAAAGGAACTTTAACACTGAGACCTAAAAATATGAGGGCTGGGGGTGAAGGACCCTATTAAAGGGAAAAGCATTTCTGGCGGAGGTAAGAGTATTGAGAAGGTCTCAAGGCAGGAAAGAATTAGTTGTATATAAAGACTCTAAAGGAGGCTGTTTTGTGTCTAGTCTGTGAGCTCTGAAAAGGAGGGGCATGTCTGTTTTGCTCTCTACTGAAACTAGTGCCAAACTGTGGCATATAGTTACAGAAAGAAAATAGATTTACAGATATAAATCACTTTACACAATGTGTGAAACTAGTGCCAAACTCTGGCATACAGTTACAGAAAGAAAATAGATTTACAGATATAAATCACTGATTTATACGGATATAAATCACCTAAAGCAAAAATGTATAATTCAGGTTTCAAATAAATGTGTTATTTAATTACTATTTGTAACTATTAATGAAAATGTTATTTACCAATGTTCTTTGTTAAATTATTATACATATACTTGCACTGAAAAATATATCTGCTTAATTTTCTTTACAATATCTATGTCTGTATCTATCCATATCATCCATCTCTCTTATGTTATTTGAATGGAAAACTTCTCAGGAAGGCTTTAAATAAAACAAAAAAGGAAAAAAACAACATAATTTTGGATTAGCATTGTCTATCAATAAAAGCTGTAAATAAGAGCAATATAATGCTAATACACATAATCTCCTTTATATCCCAGTACTTCTCAGTAGTAAATGATAAGTCTTCCTCTTAACACAATGAGCTTAAAATAAAATTTATGTTTACTCTGTTATAAAGATCCTTAAAGCAAGCAAATTTCCAAAATCAGTTGAGTACAAGTAAGCAAAATACGTGTTTCATGGCATTTGAAATATTTCTATGATTTGATTCACTGTTCTAGATGGAAATTCAATTAAACTGATAGTTTTGAAACTATTTTTATCTAAACTAAATCATTCTTAAAAAAACTCACCTTCCTTCTGAAGAAATATATGTAAGATACTGATTTAATTCACTGTAAAACTGGTATAACTTCATAAAGTATGACAAATTAAAACATTTGATCAAGTATATTATTGGGACTGAATTATACTAAACAGCACATATGTTATAGTATTATAAATAATACATAAGACTAAGTCTCTATGTTGAAAATATAGTGGGAGTTTGTCTAGATAATTTAAACCTTCACTTCTGCATTATTTATGTAGTTTGTTCAAAGTAGGGTTCAGGCAGGATGAGACTTGATACACAAATCATTGTCTGAATCTCTCAGCTGGTTTACTCAGTAGACAGAGTTTTACCTGGCAAATTGCTCATGTATATCATGATCATGTCTAATCAATTTCCTTTCCAAAATTGTGTCTCATTGTTGCAAATACCTATCTCCATAAAAAATGCCAGGTGTAGCTCTCAGCTAAACCTACCTACAGTTTCCTGCCACACTATATCCTAGATTTAAACATTCTATTTTATATCTGTGAAATTAAACCTGTTTCCTACTAAAACCTTATTTCTGGGCTAATGTCCTCCAGAAATATATCTGAACTCTATGATCTGTAAACTAACTTCTCTCTCTCTCTCTCTCTCTCTCTCTCTCTCTTTCGCTCTCGCTCTTTCTTTCAAGTATGAAGGCTATAAATAATAAATTCTTTCAATATAATAATTCCTATGGTATTTTTTGCCTTTCTCTTTATAGAAGTTGTCCCCAAGAATATCCAATATTTAACTCATCTATATATATATATATATATATATATATATATATATATATATATATATATGATGGTTTTAATCACTTTTAATCTGTCAAAGACATTTTTAAACTGAAATTTAATTGGTTCTGTAAATATGCTAGAACAAACCAGTCAAACTACAGGTGAATGGATAGAGGGAAAAGTTCATTAAAGATATCCTTGCCAGAGTAACATGGTAGACCCATGTTCGTCACAGCCCTTCCTTCCAGAAGTTCATGACATTTGTTGATTTGCTCATGACAGTTTTATCCAAAGTAAAATACATGGTGTGACCCTAAGTTTTCAAAGGCTTGTAGCGATTCTCTTTTTTGAAAGAGCATTAAAGATAATTCACATGGCACATAAATTATTAATAGCTCCAATTCATTCTTGTAAATTTATCCAGAAGCCATTTCATTGACAACTCATCAGGACATTTTGATGAGATTCTATTCTTATACAAAGCAATTACAAAGCTTTTTAAGTGATGATAATTAAAAAATGGAGAACCAAGTATTAATGCCACCTACAACCCTATAAAAATGTATTGTTTGTGTGTTTTTAATCTGTCAAACTGTTTCTCTGTTGCCCTATCATTGATATCTTTACTATGATATGTTCTACTTTGTAGTTCAAATAACCAGTCAGGGAGTCATAAAAATAGGATAATTCTAGATTGCAAAGATATCATAAGTTAGTCTAGTTTTTTCCCCTCTACAAAGTACTGTCATGTGGAACCAAGGTGCTGTAAACCTTAAAGGGTTAGACAGATAGGAAGTACTGCTACTACTCAAATCAATCCAAACTGTCAGATTAGATGCATCCTTAATCCTAACATTCTAAATTTCACAGTGACTTTGTTTTCCCAAAAGGGGTTTCAACCTCAACTATCTCAAGAATTATGTCAATTGTTCATGAAAAGAAATACTGAATCATGTGCAGAAGGTCTATGGAAATTGGGACATCTTAAAAGCTAAAACTGTGAGCTAGAAGATACAATGGACATCATCTTTCTGTCCTTTTCATTTGTTTTTCATGGAAATTATATATGTAGAACTATAGTAAATGTTATTATAAATATTTTTATATATTTGTTTAGCTTATAGGAGAATTAGTACAGACTGTGCCCAAGATAAGCATAATGTTCTTGCTAAATGGGAACAGCACATGTGCAAAATTTCAAAGCCAGACAAAACAGAGGTGAGAAGAGAGGAAAGAGACAATAAATGCATTTGAAAAAATACTTTGCAAGTCAAATCTTACAGTTGCCGAGATGGAGAAGTGGCCTAATCGGAAATAAGCAAAGAGATTATTTCAATTTGACTTAAAAAACAAACTAACAAAGAAAACCCAGAAATTGCTAACATTTAATTGGACCTTGATATTTTCTTTTCTCTAAAAGAAACCGCTGCAGTGGTCATATACAGGTGTACAGGGCACTGGAGACTTTTTCCCTCTTATTCTAAAGACATTTATCACTAAAATTGCTCATTTCAGAAAAGCCTTAGGGTTCCAGTTGACTATTATTATATGAGTACTGTTTTTACTATCCACAACTAGAAGATATTTTTCTTTATTGCCTAGACGTAATATCCTTTCTGTATAAGTAACTTTACAATAAAGTTAGCCAATGCTTACTGTCTAGTCCAGAATTTTTCTTCAGTCTACCAAAAATATTACTTCAACCTTAGGATTATAACGATTCAAGGAATTACTAACTCACGACTATAAATCAGTAAATACTTTCCCTTTCTGTGAGAAGGAAATATACATGCAAAAGTTGGTTTTAGGCAGACACAGCTTTTTTCCCCAGTGGAGATAAAACACAATATAAAGCAGGTTATTTTTCTAAATATTTTTAAGTAATTCATTTAAAAGATGGTTATATTGTGATGAAATGCCACACATATTAATGGGCGTTTTCAAAATTATCTGCACATGTGAGATGTGACTTGAAGGAACATTCCAATGCCTTGTGTTCTAACTCAAATAAATGAAAGCTTGTTACCATTTACTCAGCAATCCAGGTTAGCTGAATTTAAGAAAAATATATTGTAACAATATTGTTCAGGTCTTGCAACTGACTAAATCAGACATGTGAATCTGACTGGTAGGAAGATTCTAACAAGGAACATAATAAAATTGAAACCAACTGCAACAATTAACAAAGAAAAGAACTCAATAAATAGCCCAACAAGAAGTCCTTGTGAGTATTCTGCCACAGTCACAGAGGCTGTTTATATCATCGAACCAGAAACCTCATTAAACCAGCCACAGCCTTTATTTTGAATTCCCCTTTTTGTGGAGATCTTCTGTTCAGTGACAGCAGTTTTTTTTCCAAGACATTTTCCCTTTGTTTTCCCCTTTAAGTTTGCATCTGTGGCAGCTTACCAGTCAATTCAGTGAAAAAATGAGAAAAAGCAGTTGTTTCATCAAATTGACTGGTTGATTGTTAAAATAATTGACCCCATGACATCTGTACATGTAGACACTGACGTTTTGTGTGAACCCTGGACATGGCCTCTGTTATTTAAAATAAAACAATTGGGCTTGCTTTTGGGTCTAACTCAAAATAACACCACCAAGGTGGGAAGAGAAAAAAACACATATACACTCATACATAAGAGTGACTTGTATCATGCATAACACAATTAGACTTTTAAATGACCTAAGTAGATTGTAAGAGTGGTTGGGAATAAGTAGAATGAAATGTATTAAGGAAAAAAAAAGAAATTTTATATATATGGAATTTGTGCTCATTGTTCCTCTTCCACACCCCAAGTGAATTGTCATATATATATGGTGTGGAAGAGGACCAATGAGCACAAAATTCCAATCAAACATGATTATATACTGGAGCTAAAGTGGGTAAAAAATAGGGACTGGCTGGAAATCATGGTGGGGTAGCGTGGAACCAGCAACAGGCTGCCTTTGTTGACTCCCAGCTGAAAGGGCAGTGCGGGAAGCTGAGGTCTCAGGAGGGACCGAGAGAGATTCTCAGACTGAAATGTGTGAGGAAAGGTCAGATAATCGAGGTTGTTTATTAGAGAACAGAATAGGCCCCTTAAATGTGTAAGCCTTTATATCGTGGAACGTGTTTGCCATCGTTATTTTACTTGAACCTCATGCCTGCTCTTTAGGTACACAGGACAGATATACTGATATATTCCCTTGTGGTGGATGGATCAAGGTGGGTTTGGAGAGTTTAGGTGGCTTTTCCAAGGCTGTATGGGGGACGGGGGTGGGCAGAGCAGCACAGAGACCCTGTTAAATCTGAGATGAGAGTCTCACCGTCCTACGTCCAGGTGTTCTCTCCACCATCTGTGTGGTCCCTGAGCTTCAGCTCCTTGGCCAGGGAAATGGGGTTGCCTGAGGTGGGGTTCCCTGGAAGTAACAGCTGGGACAGGAGTCAAGAGTCCAAGTTTCCGTTGGGAAGTGCTCTTTAGCATCGGGGAGGAGAAAGAGCTGAGCATGGATGTGGGCTCAGGCCAATCGAATCTAGCCTAATGATACGACGCTCTGCTGTAGAAAACAAACCTCTGCACCATTGCCTCCTCTCGCCTCAAAACTTCACGCTATGGAGCCGGCATTTTGTCTCCCCCATTGCAGCCAGTCAGCATCACCTGGAAGGCTTATAAAACAAAGATTGCTGGGTTTACTCCCAATTTTCTCATTCTTCAGTAGTCCTGGGGTTGGGCCCCAGAATGTGTTTCTACAATTTCCCAGGTGATGCTGCTGCTGTGGATTCCCAGAGCGCCCTTTGAGATCCTCGCGCTAGGAAATAGGAAGCAGGTGAAGCCACTGAATCAGAAGAAGGGCAGTGGTCAGATGACGTAGCACGTCCCCATCCCCGGCACTGGTCTAGGAGAGATGAAGCAGGCAGGATCCCAAGCTGTGGCAGGAGGAATGAAAGAAGGGTCTACCTGGTGACAGACGCTGTGGTGACTGCAACAGGTAATATATGGGGGTGAAGAGCCTGTGTTATGAATGAGGAGGTTCGCCACTACCTGGGTAGCCTCTGAGTACCCAGCTTGAGGGAGTCTTCCTTCTGTAAGCCGAAGTTAACGTCAATGCTATCTTCGTAAGGTTTTTGTGAAAATCAAATAGATTAAACAAAAAACAAACTAATATAATGTCTAACAAGAGGAAGCCTTTAATAAATATTAGTTCTCATTATCGAAAGGACAGGGAGTCTGGGATAACTCCAGGCAGTTTCTGGCTTGAAAGTTAAGGGGAGCGCTTTGCTTCGAGTTCCTACTAGACTCCACACTGGTTTTTACTTGTAGGTCTTGGTTTCTGCTGTGTCCTGTATGCTACTCATCCTCCCTCCGTTCCCGTTCAGTGTTATGCAAGGCGCATGCGGAAGGGGAGGGAGTAAAAGCCGCTAGTAGCCAAAAGCCCAAACCTTTTACCAAACGTTTATCTAAAAAAAGCAAGGTTTAAATGTCCATTGTTTTTCAAGTGATGTAGAACTTTCTTCCTTCTGCTACCTTCCTACTCTGTGTAAAAACGTAGGGAATGTGTTTTTATAGGAAATGAATATGAGATACATTAGTATCAATGACATACATTAGATTTCTTAGGCAATCTCTAAATGTGTTGAAATACACATTGTTGTCAAGAGCTAGATTGTATCGTGAGTTATCTAACTCTGATGGGAGAGCCATTATTCTATAGGACTAATTTCAGTGATATTTTATGATTAAGACTGAGGAAAAGAAAAAGTGGTGTATAAAATATCCATTTCTTTTTGGGACATCAAGGATGTAAATTAATGCGTGTCTTTAATATAGTCATGTAAAAATATGCCAGGAGACCGTTAGTTGTATGGAATGTAATTAAAATTATTTCTTTTAGTTTTCAATGTTTGGCAGAATTCATTCCAATATTCCAATATTCTGGTGAAGATTTTTATTTATTTAAACAGGGTGTTTTAATTTCACTGATGTGTGGGATACAAAACTGAAAGCAACAAAAGAACAAGACAAACAAATGAGAAACAGAAACTCATAGACACAGACAATAGTTTAGTGGTTACCAGAGGGTAAGGGGGGAGGGGGTGGGAGATGAGGGTAAGGGGGATCAAATATATGGTGATGGAAGGAGAACTGACTCTGGGTGGTGAACACACAATGTGATATGTAGATAATGTATTACACAATTGTTCACTTGAAACCTATGTAACTTTAACCATTTTCACTCCAATAAACGTTAATGAAAAATAAACAACAACAACAACGAAGAACAGGATGTTTTGCTCCTCTAGGTCTAACATTATGCAATTATATCCCATTAATTTTATATTGTAAGAGGCAAAATTTTAAATGAAACTTGAGATTTCAAATGTCTACTACTAAAAGTCGTGTCCACAAAAACACTATATCATCTCAATTTATTCAAAGAGATATCTTTGTATACTCATTGGTGCTACAGTAAAGTACCGAAAGTTGATACAATTTCATTAATCTCATTGCATTTGTAATGTATGAGTAGCCCACTTTCAATTATCCTAGGCAAGGAAACACTTTTTAAAAATCTTTTTCTCAGACATATTTTAGAAGTAATATTTCAGCAAGGTGGTTAAGAGTTTTGACATTCATACTTATACAGAGCATTGTGTGAGCGGATCTCCAAAAGTCCAAAGCTAATGCAAACTGAATAATATTTAAAGAACAAACAATTGAGAATAATGTCAAAGGATGAATTCCCACCTTGCCCAACCCCCCAGGAATGAGATTCTGCCATTGCAAATGTAATTGTGTGCCCTCTATTCCTAGAAAGGCAGTATGGAATTAATGATAAGTCAAATCGTTTCCTAAAATGTATAGCAGTTGTTCAGAGATTGTCAGTGTCAGAAATTACCCTAATACATTCCTGCACATTTTCTCACCCATTAGTAGGTGTTCTTAGAGCATGCGTTTAATTGTAACTTTTAAAATGTGATTCCCGGGGTATTAGTATTATTGATCTGTATCGTTCTGACATTTTTGCAATAGAAGGTGTTTTTGTATGGGAAACAAAACTCTGGCTGACAAATGAAAATCAAGCCAGTTGAGTCAGTATGCATATTTTTTTGAGTCACCCTGCCCTTTGCAGAGCTCCAGCAAACTAGTTTTACTCATCTTTGTAGGTGACGCACAATCAAGTGACTATAACATCTACAGTTTAGAAGTCAGCAGCTGCAGATAGTAGAATGATTCACATACCAACACGTGCTACCCAAGCACCCTGACAGCATAAATAACAGGGAACAAGATTTTTATGCTAAACATTTTAGGATCATTCCAAACTTCTTAGTTGAACCATTCTCCTTGAGCTAATGCCCTTATTTCGGAAGGATACTTTAGAAATCTTTTTGTTTTGTGTTTGAAGCAGTGCCATGTAACTGTGGTCAAGTCAGAAATATTTTTGTTCTTGTCTTTCAATGAGAAAAATTACACTTGCTTTTCCTGAGATAGAACTTTATATTTCAGATGGTCTGTTTTTAACATAATTTAAAGGACAAATGTTTCCTAGCCCTTCTTCTTCAATAAACATTTATTGAGCACAATTATCTGGAAAGCTCCCTACTAGATGTTATGGAGAGTCACAGATAAGTATGGCATCGTTCCTGATTTTAAATTTGTCAGGGGATGCAATGTATATATGTACTTATAGAGAAAGATGATTTTTAAAAATTAATACACTTGCAGTCTTTAAGTAATTGTGTTCATTTAATTCGTTTGTTATTTTATGGAAATCATTTAGTAAGTCCCTTTTCATTTTAAAAATGGCTGTAATTTTTTAAATTAAAAAAAAGACAGACTTCAGATGGTCGTTTCCATAATTTTGATCTGAAAATGCTTCCGCATTTAGAACAAACTAGATTTTTTTTTCTTCCTCTCTTTTGAACTTTATTTTTCTACACTCTTCCATTCATTAAATGAAAAATTGCTTACTATACAAAAGTGATCTATTTACTATTTAATAGCTTATGTGCTGATATTCTGGGTCTTCTGATTAAAAGAGAGAGAAGCATAGAGTTTACGTATTGAATGAGTTTAGAACTATGCTCTGTCACACCAAATTAGTGATTTTATAGACCTTCAAAATAAAATTTTATTAAACCATTTAATAGTCATATAATGGAAGAAGAATACCAATTTAAATAAGGCTGACCATTATATGTGCTAGTAGAAAGACATCAAGCCAGCTGTTAACTGAAAATGACTATTATTTAGTGGTTATTTTGTTCCCTTTTTTGCGTTGTAATGAAACGATTTAATCCCACACTCTAATGACTAATCTGTGTGGTATATAGTGATTTCCATTTCATCAAAATTAGCTGTGCCATGAAGATAGCACAAACTTTTTTAGAAACTAAAAGCAATTGTTTTCCTTTGTTCCCCTCTTCACAGCTGCATGTTCTTACGCAAAGCTGATTTCTTATTATTTTGCAAAGTATTTTATTTAAAAATTGCACAGTCCCCCTCAATACTTGTTTTTATTTGTCCATATCGCAAAAATGTCATCTCTGTGTATGTATTGGAGATGACCTTGGCCACTTGCTTGTGAAGGCCATTGTAAAGTCTGCCAGTCTAGGCAAAGTTCAAGATGCACATCTTGCTGAGAGCAGTGCTCAGAGGTTCAACCCTGAATTATTTCATGTCACAAATTCCCATGAAACCGTTTTCTCTATGGGATGGAATTGGGTCTTTCTTCCATCCTGATTCCTGAGTTAGTGCTAACGTCTGATCAGCTAAGGCACCTATCAAGCTGCTCCAAGACCAGCCCCAGTGTAGACCCTTTGTATTCCACTTAAATGAGTACTTTTGTGATAATGTGAGTAATAAAGTTTTTCTGTGATAGAAACATTAAATATGTTCTATGAGTAATCAATGATACTAGCAACCATTTCCTGAGTGCTTACTATATAGCTGTAAGTGGGGCTGTTGTGAGTGATTTACATAGATTAACCCACACTCAGAAAATCCAGCAATGCAATCGTCTTCTGGTCACACTTATTCTTCAGAAGCTGTGAATGAACCCCTGAAATTTTTGACAGATTTGCTAGTATATAGGGGCTATTGCAATCACTTTCATATGATTCTTACAAAAGTGTCATAGCCTTCCAACCAGAGTAAAGCTACTCATTAACATGATGGTAAGTCTGTTCACTTGGTTAAGTTTCTTCACCTAAGTCTAAACCTTTCTTAAAATTTCCATTGCAGTTCTACTTATTTCACAAAGGAAATTTGAATTTTTTACATAGAGAACAACTAGGGGGAAAATGAAAAAATCGGTACTTTGAGTGCAAGTCAGGCCTTCAAATTCAACAAAGTTTTACTCTAGATAGAAACCAATTCATATACTGTCGTCTGTTGTTTCATTTTTTACTTAAGTATTTATTTTTTTGCTCTGTTCCCTCTGCCATTGGGGTTTTAGAAGTAGGTGTCATTGTGTCTCATGTTGCCTATTGTGAAAATCAACTTGCATTTGAATGTGAATCTTGACCCATAAATGTCACTGTGGTCCACTGAGCATTTGACTTCAACATTTCCTGTTGTAAAGTGAACAATGGGAACCTTTTTTTTTTTTTCTTGAAAAAGGGGACTCTGACAGGGTCTGTGTATATGTCTGTGAGGAAGTGCAGCACAGATGGGAGAAACTGCAACACTCAGGGTTTAAGTGCATGTCTTCAGCTATTGAACAAGATGATAGAACACAACAAAGTTTCTGAAAAATACCAGATTATCGTTTCTGTTTCCAATTCACTTCTCCCTTTCAGAGGATTGCATTCACCCCAGTTACCCTTAGTCTCTAGTTGAACACTTTGCTTCAAAGTGAGACTATATCAAATTATTTTACCTTTACTCTGCTGCTTTTTCTTCCACTCTAGTTGGCATACATAAACTTTCTTCATCTTTAAATCCACATGGATCGTCCAATGTGTAGAATAATAGGCCTGTGTTTGAGGAGTAAACGAATGAATGCGCACAGACATGAACAGTGCAGGAAATACTATTCTCTGCATAGATGACCAGTACCTATTTTTAGAATTCCACTTTCCAATATAGTTTTGTACAGAATCTGTGTTGTATGCTGCCGTTGTAGGTAGAGCAAAAGTCAGCTGAAAATTAGAGCACACAGCTGTTTTTTAAAAATCTGGTTTCTGACAGTGCTTGTTTTTATCTAACTAAATTTGATACTTGATTGATTGATTGACTCAAATCTGACAGAAGTATGTGACCCAAGTAGAATTTTTATCCAAGTCGGAGAAACCATGCATGGAAAGATTATTTTCTTCTGGGTTTTCAGGTCAAAAGCCATAGAAAAGAAGAAAAAAAGAATTAACATTTATTGAGCCCAGACTCAGTACCTAGGTACTTTTCCTGTGTCCAGAGTTCTCTTGATAATATTTATGATTCTGGTGAAGTAGGGTTGGCGAGCAGGTATTAAACTGCCAGTCAAACTCAGATTACTCAGTGGTGGATAATCCAGTTTTTGGTAAAACTGAAGTATAATCTTCCTTTACTGTATTTAAAAATAGACTCCTTTGAGAACGTTCCTCTTACAGTCTTTCACTAGAAAAAAAGGGCAAAGAAAGAGAAGGCAGATAAAAGTTCATATAATAATAAGAACCCTTCATGATAAAGGTTTAAAAAAAAAGTGGCTAATTTGTTTTTATTTGTTTGTTTTTATATTTTTGTTTTTTTGGTGGCTCTTACTAAGGTAGGTTAGGTATGCATTCTGCCACAACACTGAGGCAAATTGATGCTTACATTGCAAACATGACCATTAGATATGTAAACATGAAAAGTCGAGGTAACATTTTTGGTAAAAGAAGGAAGAAAAGATGTATGTAGAAGGTGGGTCAGGGGATGCAGTTTCAGTTGCCTTCAGAAAGATTGCCATGTGCATATTGGACGTGTCAATCTGAAATAAAATGTGATTCCTGGGAATCCAATATGGCAACAGAGTCTAGTTGATGGAGCTCATGAAAGCAGTTTGAAACATCTGCTTTCTCTGTTCAAAGGACTAAACTTCAGGGATTAATGTGTTAGTTATTCACAGAGAGGGCAGGCCTGTTAGTATTTACGAACCAGCAGGAAAGCACACACACGTGAGTGCACGCGCACACACGGACCATTTAGCACTCTGTCACACCTCTCACACAAGGAAAGTAGACATCAAGATGTTCTGTGCTTTTAAATCACCCAAATCAGGGTCATCTGCATTGTGAAAAAGCTCTGAGATTGTGTGGTATCATTGCCAAAACCATTGTCATCACGTCTTGTCAAAGCAAAAGACATTTGTTTCTGGAAGAAAAGCCAGGAATATATAACTGAGGTAGGAAAGGATTTTTTTTTTTAATGGAAATATAAGCCTTTAAATAAATAATTATCTTTTCTGAGCACATTAAAAAAAACATATGTATAAAAAATCATACTGAAAAAATTTATACTCAACGAAATTGTGACACTCACTCATCTAAAAAGCTTTGCTCATTCAAACCAGAGAGATTAATCACAGAAAGGAGATAAAAAATTCCCTGAAAGAGAAGGGAAATAATTTAGCAGTAAATCATAGAGCAGGGCTAACATGAATCACAGAAAAAGGTACCAGCTCTTATGATTTAGGTGACATATAAAAAATAGCCCTTCGTGGATTGACAGTTATAGGTATAAATGATAAAATTATTCAGCAGTAGTATGTTCTCTTCTTGCCATTTGTCATTTTGCATTTGATTACTTCTAAGAATTTAATTAAAGGAGCAACAGAACCGTATAAACCTTTTGTGGCTCTAACAATCAGATACCTTTTTAAGCCTTTTTAAAGAAAAATATATGACTATACCATCACTTTGCTTTGTCTTTACTAAATGCTCCATGCATCTTCATGCATGTTATTTTTCTTCTTTAATCATTTTAGGCTTGCAAGAAAATTTTTTTAAGGAAACATTAAAAATAAAATCCAAAGGCTGCCATTGTTATTAGCAGAGAAATTATTTTAATTTAAACATACACTGAGAGACAGAATAAGAACAGCTGCTTAACTGATGTCTCCAGATTTTATTTTTGAACTAAAAATCAAAGATAATTGTGTTGTTGTTGTTTTTCTCTGTGGCTCCCCAACTCAAAGACATGAATATGAGCTCTGTGTTTGTGTGTGCATGTATGTGTGCTTGCCTATACACACGATCATACATTTCGTATCAGCATCATACGCATTTTTTCTGTAACAGGACTACAAGTGAAAAACTAGTGTTTAATATGGAAGGTGAATGGCATCTTTTCAAAGTGTGAGTAAAAGTGCACCTTTAGCAGAGGGGACCGCTTTACATGAATTGGGCCTTAATGTGCCTAACTAAACTGGAGGGTGCCCCACCCCGCCATACTGTATGTTCTAATGGCATGGCAAGCGGGTCCAAACAAACTAATTCTGCAATCAAGTATTCACTATCAAAATTCTTATAAGGAAAATGAATGTTTCAAGAACTATTGTGACCATTATACAATGTGACCAACCAATACGTCCTTAAAAATATACCTGTGTGTGCATTTTATTTGCAATTAAGAACTGTTAATACTATAAACCCAATTCACAATCACTTTAAAGTTTTGCTTCAAACAACTTCAGTGTTTTAACTGACTAAATTAAGGCTTTTCTGTGCTTCCCCCCATCTCCCAGAGCAGAAATTAAATCAGTTTTAATTTATTTTATTTGCTAACACTGTGGATATAATTATTGCTGCTGAGTCTTTTTAATTGTTTTCAACTAGGTGCTTGTCTTTAAGTTGCAATAGACTTCTAATTCCACATTGTTGATATTCCCTTGTTAATTCTGACAAAGCATCATAAATCCAGGTATTTAGGTTTATTGAATTTTGAAATGAGGTGATTAGTTGATGCATGGATGAATGAATTGATGCAAAACAAAATGAATTTTATGATTTACTATGGTTTACAAGTTCCCCTGGAACCATTATGTGCAAATTGTAAAATGTATTAAGAGGTAAGATATCACATTTATAATCAACTTGGCAAATTTTGCTCAAGTAAAGATATTCAAGCATTCTGCAAAAGAGTCACTGTTGAATAAGTGTTTGGCATACACAATTAATTTTCACTGTGTTGTCTTATACTCTATCATTTATAAATCCAAGAGGCTAATGTGTAAGATGTCAGAGGCTTTGCAATCAATTCAGAACACCACGCTGTGTCATGTTTTAGGGTTTTAGGTTGTAGTCTAATGCTCAAAGTAATTACCAGATCCAAGTTCTAGTAAAATGCATGTAACTGAGTGTTTTACTTTAAAACAAAATGTTTATCCCATATTCTCTCACCGATGGAGGCCATAAGCATGTAGATTTTACATTAGTGCGCTATGGCACATAATCTATGCATTTAGTTTGGTATGACAACAGTTATGATAATGTGTGTCTTTGTGGCCATTAACACAGCTAAGTTGGATGGGGAAAATTAATACCAAAGATTCTAGGTAAGGATCTATGACTGGAACAAGTAGGCAAGTGTGTATAGCCTGGTGTGAGGGGCATCAAGGTGTCTTTGCTGCTACTGAAATTCTATCAGTAGTAGTTCATCTCTTTTTTTGCTTAATAATAGTATTAAACATCCATAGTATAAGATATCCTTCCATCAGTTCTCTGAGATCAGCTGTGTTGAGAGATGCTACTGTCTTTGTCATAGAAGTGAGGAAGGGTAGGACATGGCAACTACTTAAGGAGTTGAGTTCTAGAAGAGACACTGCAGAGGAGAGTTTCTGGGTAGTTTAAGGAGACTCTCAGAGGGCCAGGGGATAGGACACGGAGAGTAGCTGAGGTGTATGGCAGTCCTTGTTTCCAGCCCCAGCCCTGCAGTATTGCTACATAGACAAATTGGAGAAGACCAAATGCACCAAATCTTTCAGTCCCACATAAACTACCAGGTCTTAGAGTTGGTGTCATGCGATATTCATCCTTTATAACTATGTTAACTGAATGTGATCTATAAAGGAGTACACAGTTGCTAACAGTGAAGTTCTCATGCTAAATATCCCACGGCAAATGTATAAGGTTGTGTCCACTAGGTTAAAAAACAAGCTTTAACTATTCATTTCTCTGTGACTTGTCTTAGAGACTTCACAAGCCTTCAGAGGTGACCTGTCAGGTTTATTTGTTCCTAATCAGATCCATCAGCCATAATTTTTATTTCTTGTATGTGATAATTACCACTGACAGTCTATTCCTTAGACACCCAGTGGAGATGGCCCAGCGTGCCTGATGCGTCCTCATCATACACGACTGAAACATGTAGCCATCCAGGAAGAGGACAGTTAAGTGGTCTTCTAACTTTGACTTTGCAAAAGAAGCAGAGCTAAATTATTTTCATTCTCAGGGAAAGAAAAGAAATCTTCAGAAGTCCTCATTTTGCAGCTCCAGAAACTCAGAGTTTGCAAACTTGAATAGAGTCTCGCAGTTGGAGTCTGAGCAGAATTACCTGGCACTCCCTGTGAGAGCTCGCCATGCTGCCAAGTTCAGCATCATTGTGCCCCCTCTGGAAATCCTACCTGAGGCACAGGGACTTAGATTTGCTTGCCTCTGCATGGGGCAGAAAGAATGAGAATTGCCTTGCCTTGTAATAGGCACCAAAAGAGATGTGATTGGCTGGCTAGTTCTTCTTTGGTAACCCTATATTGGACGATGCTATTTTTAAAATTTGTATTCTGTTTTTGAACATGATGATATTCTAGAGTGATGAGAATATAGTAATTAAGAGCACAGAGTCTATACTCAGATTGCCTGGGCATCATGGCAAATGACTTAATCCCTCTAAACTTTCACTTCTTCATCTAAAAGTAGGATAATGTTTTCACAAGATTGAGTATTACATGAAATTATTCTATTGTACCAACTCCTTAAAACAATGTCTAAAACATGGTGAGGTTTCAGTAGAGATTAGCTATTATTGTTAGGGAAATTAAAGAAGAAATAAGTTAGTTTCTGACTTATGTACACAAAGAAATAGCCTTCATCAGAATAAAGTGAGATTTGTTTCCAGGTATGCTAACAACCCAAGCTATGTCTATAAAATATCAAATCCATTTGTCAATTATTTTTTTAAAACTTTATTCAAGTCCAATACATAATTATGTATAGCAACACAAACATTTACTGAGCACCTACTCCTGTAGTAGGTCTAAGACTACAGGGATGAATAAGACACCATGCTTACTTTCAAGGAATTAGCAATCTGGATGGGGACATCCACAAGTAAATCGTAATAAAGGTACAGTGTTGAGTAGCAGTAAGGTTAGATGATGATAGGAGCACACATGTGACCCAGCCAAAGAGCGGGAATGACCTCAGAGGGTCTTCTGGAATGAAATAGACATATCTTTGACACCAACCAATTTGTTCATCCCAGCCTTCTCTCTTACTCAGTTATTTTATGTATTTCGAGATAATAAAATGTTTATCACTAGCTGTTTTGTGATTTCAGACTCTACCATCACAGCATGAAGAAAATTATTCTCACTTTTAATGTTAATCCAACTGCCTTTCTTGTCACTTTAACTTCAAAACCAAAATACTGCAGTCAGAATTGACCCTTTCCATACTTTTCAACTCTACCCATCCTTAAGATGTTGGTGGGTTAAGTCCATTTTGGGTCTATTGTAAGCACTTTGCTCCCTTCAGAAGCATGGAAAATATAAAATGTGATAAAACGTGTGTTTTTTTCCCCTTATTCTAGTCATTATAATTATTTTCAACATTCTAGGAAATACTATCTGCCTAAAAACTAATTGTGCTAGTAAATTATTTGTTCAACTGATTATGTATTAATCAGAATAATCTGATCCTAGAATGTCTCTGAAAATATGTAACCAAAGATGTCTTCTCTGTTCCTCAAGCCCTAACATTGTTTTACAATCCAGAATCTACTTGAAGATGAGTTAGCAAATAGACTCAGTTCTTGGATAATAGACCCAAGGGTTGGGGCGAGGGGGGTGAGTAGTGATGTAAACAATTCAAACCATGAATAATCCCCAAATCAATTAAATGTAGCCTTCAAATGTATTTTTATTAGTTACTGTATATTTAAACATAGTATTTCTAATTTGGGGGGATTTCACAGAAGAGTAAGCAAAATAATGAAATCCTGGGATTTTAGATGATTACCCAACAGTGCTTGCTTCCCTCCCACTGACACATCCTCTCCCACTCCCTACTGTGTGTGGAGAGTGATGAGCTCACTTCCAGTCCTGATGCTGAGACAGAGCATCCCTGTGGCCTTTGCTTATTGATCATCTTCTCTTGGGCAGGGAGATCATTGTTTTGATTTGAAAGACTTTCAGCTTCTGAGCCAGAATAGACAAAAATCCTTTTATGTTAAGAAGTGTTTTATTAAGCA
The DNA here is from genome assembly GCF_036562045.2 of Rhinolophus sinicus. Taxonomy (NCBI): domain Eukaryota; kingdom Metazoa; phylum Chordata; class Mammalia; order Chiroptera; family Rhinolophidae; genus Rhinolophus; species Rhinolophus sinicus. The sequence continues at coordinate 78,875,347 of NC_133754.1, read as the reverse complement.
GAATAGGTAACATTGTAGATTTATTTAATTTTTTTAAGCTGCTAATCTCCCATGGGGTAGATGGGGACTTGGCCACAGCCAGTTGCCAGCTTGCTGAAGAGAATGGACAATTTATGAAGGGAACAGTCAGTAATACGGATTGTATTCTTTTTATAGGCTAAGCACTTTCTGCAAGAAAGACTTTTTTTTTTTTTTAATAGGAGGTTAAAACAGAACTTAGATGTGAGTCTGAATATATTTTTACTATTCTGGAAATTTTATTTAGAATTATAATTGAAAGTAAAGCCATGTGTAAATGAACTCCCTAAAGCTGGACATGTGTTTGCATTTTCAAAGACTATTATTTTGGCATTTCATGACATTACAACGTGGTGAATTATAAGACTGGTGGAATTACTTTACAGGTATCAATGTACATTAAGAACTGATGGAATGAGAACCTTTCGCTGACAGAGTCATAGTTTTATAGCATGTATAATAGAAATTGTGTAATGATAAAGCATGTCACTATTAGAATTATAGCACACAGCAGAGAGAAGGCCACACTTCTTTCCACTGCTGCCTTGCCGCCCTCTCTCATTCTCCCTCATCAATACTTCCTTTATTACCTGACATTTATTCACCAATATATTGAACAAAGGGGAAGTTGTCTCCCGAAGGCCACAGTAATTTGTTGCACACATGAAGAATATATCAAGAATGCCCTCTAATCTCGTGAATAAGCATGTTAACATGCAACATTCATCTAATCACACCATAGATTTCTGTACATATCCCTTTATATCACAATAGCTCATCTGGAGTACTCTTCTTTGTCTCTTTTCATGTGTTCCTAAGGCAAATCTGGTTAGGTAGACTTCTCAAAAAGGGCAAATTTGAATTAATTTTTATCTTCTCAGTGCCGAGCCCAGGGACTGGCTCCTTAGGCTATCCACACTCAATGAACGGTTAACCAAACTCAGATATTACGAGTTCCATTTTATGGATGAAAGGACTGAGGCTCCAGGACGTAAATGTCCAGGGTGATAGACAGTGAGTTGCAAGGGCAGAGATGAACTCAGAACTTGGACTCCAGCACTCAGCCTGTGACACCATGAAGGCACAGAGGGGAGGGTACCCGTCAGAGTGCAGAGTGCTCGGGATGCCAGGGAACAAAGGGACAGTGCCTGAAACACAGAGAGGAAGGACAAGGCCAGCTTCAGAAGCCAGGTTTCATCCTTAGTTTTTCATTTTTCCTCTCTGTCACAAATGTTCTGGGATCCACTGATTTCTCTCTGTGTGGCTCATCGTCTCCCTCACTGATCAAGAGTCCTGGATTACTCATAACTATCTCTTTTCCTGTTACTGAACATTTTAAAACCAGAACCCTGACCTCGAGAATGTTCAAATAAAACTAATAGTCCTGGTCATTTGTTCTGGGGGGACTGACTTGCAAGCCCCCTTGCTGCCGTGGAGACCAGGGAGGCCTATGAAGCAGGATGGAAGCCTTCCTGTCATATCCATTGACTTAGGATAGGTTTAGGGCCTTTTCCTCCAAAGCTATCAGATGCCTGAAGTGCCTCATTCCAAAGTCTTCCTTTCTATTTCCTTGTTTGATAATTATCTATTACAGTGCAAGTCACATCTCATTTATAGTAACCACAATTAATTTATACAAGGTCTGACAATTAAGTTCCCGAACTTGTTGCAGCAATGTTGCTAACCTTTTTTGATATCAGAGGGATTATTCATTATGAATTTGTACCAACTGGACAAACAGTTAACTAAGTTTACTATTTGGAAGTGCTGAAAAGGTTGCATGAAAAAGTTAGACGACTTGAACTTTTTGCCAACAATTCATGGCTCTTGCATCACGACAATGCACCAGCTCACACGGCACTGTCTGTGAGGGAGTTTTTAGCCAGCTAAACAAATAACTGTATTGGAACACCCTCCCTACTCACCTGATCTGGCCCCCAATGACTTCTTTCTTTACCCGAAAACAAAGGATATACTGAAAGGAAGACATTTTGATGACGTTCAGGACACCAAGGGTAATATGACGATAGCTCTGATGGCCATTCCAGAAAAAGAATTCCAAAATTGCTTTCAAGGCTGGACTAGACACTCGCGTTGGTACATAGCTTCCCAAAGGGAGTACTTCTAAGGTGACCATAGTGATATTCAGCAATGAGGTATGTAGCCCTTTTTCCTAGAATGAATTCATGAACCTAATTGTCAGACCTCATATGTGCAGAATAATCAGATTTTCCAGCAGATTGTGTTGTCTTTAATATTAATTTCTATGAGTAAAGAGGAAGAAAGTGACAAATATTGGATACCTACACTCACAGCACTGGTTAGTTGTATTTTCTGATCCTAATCTTTAAAAAAAAAAAAAAGGCCAAGGGCTCTTAAGATAGAACTTAATACATTTGTGTGTGTGTGTGTGTGAATCAGGACAGTAAGGCTCAAAGACATAAATAATGTGTCCAAGACTGAAAACCAGCAAAAAGACTGTTGAAATCTGATGCCAGAGTTCCTTGATGCTCTTCATGGTCTATTCCAGGTCTTAAAGATATTCTTTAGTTCTCTATTTCAATGGCAAGAAACTTTTCTATACATAAATTTCCCATAAGCATTTAGAAGCTTCATTTTAGAAAAATTACTCTGGCACACTCCCAATACAGAATCATACTCCAGAAGAGTAGCCATCCCATGGTCTTAATAAAATTATATTTTTGGTTTCAGGATTACACACCGAAAGGCAGTATAGAATAGAGAGAAAATGCAACACAGTAATAGGAACCAGCAGATCAAGATTTTGATCTCAAATCTGCCAAAGACTAGCAATGAGATCTTGGCAAATCATCTAACTTTTTGGACCTCAATTTCCATTCCAGTATAATCAGGATGATCTTGAAGGTGCCTTCCAGTTCTAGAAGTTATCTATACCTCTTAACTATCTCATTAAAAAAAAAAGAAAAAAAAGTGTTTTTCAATTATTCATTCAATGTGCAGTTGTAACTTCTTTAAAAAAACAAAAAACCCTCAGGAATGTAAGTCTGTTTGTTATGTTCCTTCCGATATAATTTACTGATACTAACATGATTAAAGACTCTAAATGAAAATTACTTTTGTTTAGAAACAGAGTTCAGGTGAAACTATTTTGTTGCAGATGAAGAGATGGAAAAATAAATTTGCCTTTAAGGAGAAGAACAAAGAGAATAGTCTTGAGATAAAGCTTAAAGTGTCAATTTATGGTTATATTAGGGGCTGAATTAGTGTGTCCACCTCAGTTTCCATCAAGATTCAGGCCTGTAGGCAACAGTGATAAGAAGGTACTATAACTGTATTATTAATACATCATTATACAGCTATGGAAAATAATTAGCTGAGGACTTTTTCACAGTGGAGACTGGTACAAAATATAATTTTCTTTAAATTGAGAAGGGAATTTAGGCCAAGTACTCTGAGTATATTTATGTATGCAGTTTCATTTCAGGGCTTTGAATTAGAAGTATACCTGCTGTCATCTCACATAGACACTTTTGTTTCCTTTTCATAGAAAGCAAATCTTTATAGAAACTATTTGAAGTCTAATAATTGCAGAAGGAAAATTGATGATGTCCTATAAGACAATTAGTACCTACTAGTTTAACATCACAATTAATGCATAGCTGCTTAACTAATACATTCTTGAATTCAGAGGAAGATTAGTAATGAAGTTTTCTGAAGATTTTTTTCTTTTAACAAAAAAAGATTATTGACAAATGAAGACAGTATCTTAATGAGATGTCTATTTATTTTGTTTTGTTTTCATCTTCCGGTAGACTGCTCCAAAAACAAAACAAAACAAACCAAAAAACCAAAAAACAACAGTCATAATTATAATGTTCCTGAAAGTTTAAAAGTGACTCTGTTGTGACTGCTCCATCATTCATATTCAGAATCAGTGAGGATTTCCAATAAAGTAGGCATTGACCGCATAGAACAATGTTGCTAGATTGTTCAGATTGCATGTGGAAAATAAGATGCTCTTGAAAATTACCTCCTTGAAGTGAATGTCAGCATTTCCAACTTTGATTTTTATTTTATTTCGTAGACATTTTTTTTTTTCCTGCAGGAAAGCATTCCTAATAGAAGTTAGCGACAAAATGATGTGCAATTTTTTGCTTCTCAGGAATGTATTTATTTCTTAATTTTAATCAAGTTTAAAAGAATCGACTCCTTCTAAATGAAGTTGGAAATATTACTGATACAAAAAGGAATCGCCCTGCTGAAATGCATGGGGTATGAGGAGAGGAAAATACAGGTTTGGGTTTGTGATCACATTAGGCATTGACTTTGGTTCTGGCATTTTTTTTTTAGTTAATACAAAATGCACTCCATTTTGTGTCTCATTTCATTGCAACTTTTGTGTGTTTGCCATCTGAAATTGAGTACTTGAGGAGGAGCCTAGAAATATTGATGAAATATTTAATATCATCAAAGAATATCATTTCTACCCCCACCCCTCCAACCTTCATTCCCCGTGACCTATTTATACTACTTTACTATAAAAAACTATACAAACAATACATTTTAGAAGGTAAAGTTCCTTAAGAGTAACAGTCACTGTCATTTTATCAGTTTGTTGCCCTGTAGGGCCGCAGAAGAATTAAAAAGAAAAGTATATGTACTTCCCCTTAGTGGAATGTGGTTGAGTAATACTTTTGATGTGAACTAGAAAAGGAGAATGTTGAGCAAATCACCTGATCAGTTTGGACAAAATTTGAGTGTAAACTGTTTACTTTTTGGAATAGTAATAACGCTGTGTCCATTTCCAGTCTTTGTATTTTATACATTTTGATAGAAAACATGTCATCTTTTGTTTTTAATTCCACCTTTGCTACCGAGGTGAAAGCAGTGTCATTCTATTTAATTGGATACCTGCAGTTCATTAGCAGAAGCGGCATCTTTAAGTCTCACTGAAGCATTTGCGGGAGCTAATCTGCCAGGCACTTAGCATTCCCCTTGACCTTGTTAAAGGTAAGGGAGGTCAGACTTGGGTTCAACAGAGGCACTCTCTCCCCAAAGAGACTGGCGGGACAAAGTAATCGGTTTGTGTCACTTTTCATTAATCACACCACTTTCCTTTTCACAAACTACCAGCAGATAATTGTTGCTAAATGCGATTCGCAACACTCCATGCAGTGGTGGAAGAACCAGAAATAGGCAAACAGATAAAAACATTGTTTAGCTTGCAGGCAGCAAGTGTTTGCTATTCAGAGGTACATCATGCATAAACATTGATTTAGCCATGAGCTGACATGTATAAAGCTTTTGCTGTTTCCAGAAAGCCCATGGTCAGGCTAAGTAATAGCCAAGGGCAAGCGCTTTTACCTGTACGGCAAGGTTACATTCTATTTAAATTGCCCGATCTGAAATAAATCAGTTTCCCTAATGTTAGGCCCCTACAAGATTGCCATAGGTGAGAATCAAGTGCACTAATAAAATGTTTGCCTTTATAGTGAAAGAATCCTAGAGGGCAGTTTGTTGATTTTGAATAAATATTTCATTAAGTCCAAGTTGCTGTACATACTTTGGAAGCTAAGGATTTATTTAAATCTATGTCAATTTCCAGCTTTCTTTAATAAATGGTTACATTTATGCACAATGAACAAAACTTTTCTTTTTCCCATCAGGGCTTCCCAAGTTTTAAACCCCTCCAAAGTGATTGACAGTACTTTAAAATGTGCTAGTGGGTTTGGCACGTGACAACATGTGGTTTTCCTACCTCCAGGTCCATTACAGGAAGCAGCCTAGTTCTGTGCAGTCTGCCCGGGTCCGTGGACCTGAGTACAGAACACACGTGTGCAGCATACCCTAAATTTATGCTGTGGTAACATTGCCAGACACATGACGAAATAGTGCAGTGTTTATCCCCCCACACTATGGTGTTAGTTCATTCCTGTCTGTAAGTTATAATGGCAAATAGAATAGTCAGCTATGAAGATAGACATGCCAGGAGGAGGGAACCAGAGCAAAGCCAATGTCTTCGGTCCCCTTCTCACTGTCACTCGTCCTATTTTCTCTTTTAGTCGTTGAGATTCAAGATCAGTTCTAATATTCATGACTGCCTTAGTCAATACAAAGATACATGAAATTGAGGAACTCAACACTATGCACTAACTACAAAGAGGGTTTCTAAGAGAGGTTGAATTAAAATTGGAAAGATTTTATTTTTCCTAAAACGAAAAAGGAATACCTATTATTAAACCCAACTTCTTAATGTTTTCTTGGTGGGTAATGCATTTATCAGACAAAACCAGGGTATTCACTGGAAGGGGAAAAAGTTACAATTTGGTAGAATAGAATGTAATTTGATCAAATATATACAGATGTCTTATTTATTTAAAAAGTTGTTATTTTCTTATATAAAATTTGTTTTGCAAATAGTTTATTGATTCTCAGAAATTATTTTCACAAGCTTTATTAAAGTAAAAAAATCCAACTAGCCAATAATAATGCATAATATAAATTTATAAAAACTACATTATACTCACTGCTAAAATGAATTGCAGAGTCCCCATTGCATAAGCAGATGTAGTAGTCTATTTTTATGGCTCTCAAGTTCATCATGTGTTTACATTTTCTATTCTAACTCTGTGATCATTAATCTTTATCGTATTCACTTTTAGACATTGGTTACTTCAGAGCACTTAGCATCTAATGAAACTAATACTTTATATGGTTGTAAGTGTGAACCATCCCTGAGCAATATAATAAAAATAGCTAGCACTTAAGTGCTAACTATATTCTAAGTACTCTACACATATTAACTTACTTAATCCTCTCAACTATATGTGAGGTAGGAGATACTATCATTGCCATTTACATACGAGGAAATGAAGGGGCCGAGGGCTGCCATATCTTGACGAGGATCACACTTTTAAGTATGGGAACTGCATTTAGCCAAAGCAGACCAGCCAGTGTATACACACTTGGTCACAAAATGACACCACCCCCGAGGACTTTCACCTATTGCAAGTTGACATGCCACATACCAGCTGGGTCTCACTTGATTTGAGATGAGGTAGGCGTACATATCATAGACTGTACAGTCTATTGTTAGACAGGCTTCTGTTCTCTGCTAAGTGCTCAGGGATTTGTATAATTTACCCTCAGGCTTCCTTTCTTACAATGTAAAATATTGTTTCTAATATACATAAAGTGAGATTGCATAGTTTTAACATAAATGGATGCATACAGATCTAAGAGGGGAAATAGATAAGACCTGATAACTGGATGATAGATTTTGTCTTGAACAAGGTGTGACGTTGATACATAAAAGCATTTCTCCCTCTTTCCACTATGACGTCTTTCTCCCAGACTCAGGAACACGATCGGGGGCACTCTGTCTGCTGCTCTCTGCAGCAGGAAAAGTGCACAGGCTCCTGTGAGCTTGCTTCCTTCCGCTTTACAGCTGCTGAGTTGGCTGACTTCATGTTTCCCCATGTGGAGCAGGTGGAAGCCGTGTATATCTGCCTAGCTAAGCTAATTTCCGTTTTCCTCTTGGCATCTATGTCTTATCTTCCGTCCTCTTTAATAGATAGAAGTTCTTTAGGAAGATTCTTTTCCCCTTCCTATAGTATGTATAAAGAAAAGCAGTGTCACGTTTTCTTCAAGCTTATTCAATTGCACTTCCCCCTTGAGAAATGACCCAGTGGTTCAGTGACTGGTGTGAAAGGTGACAGAATACTCAGGTGTGTGAGGAGCCTTCTCTCAGGCATACTTGTCTAGAGTTGGAGTGACACATAAAGACAGCAAGATAGCACTCTCCCTGGCCCTCCCCGGCAGTACCATCTTCTTCAATAAGGAGTGTATGGTCATTCAGCACTATGAAGAACTTAATTCAACAACCAAAATAACAGCAAAATAATTCAAGTCCTCCTCTCTTGTTGCTTGAGGCTATAAAATTGTCATATAAGCCACCCCCTTTAAGCAACTGCTTTTATTCTCTCACTATCCCATTTATTACCTTCTTACTCACTCCTCTTACTGACCCCTGGTCCAAGAAGAAATACCTCCTCAGCTCCAGCCTTCAGTCTGCTTTCCCTCTTCCTCCAGATCTGCCTTGCAAAGTCATAGAACTGTGGCCCAGGAGAAATGTTGTCAGTGGTAGGTGTGGGTAGGATGCTAAGAGAAAAAACAGGAATTTTCTATAGCAGTTTGGAAGAAAGGGAAAAGTGCATAATGCTCATATTTTATTCCTCACAAGTAGGTCATCTTTTTTTCTTTTTTTTTCTCCTGTCCTCACTAGATCCCCCAGCCAATCTTGTTGAGATAAAATATTGAAATAAAAATCACTTTTTTCCACCCCCTTAAGGTAGGCATGTGAGCCTACAAACTAGAACTAAAATCATAATTGATAGATCCATATAGGAATTATCCCATTCGGACAATTTTTCTTTGAAAGTTTCACATCCTGTAATATTTACTCAGGAACTGATTTTGTTTTTGTTTTTTCTATATGTGTCTATAATGCATGGCACAAGGTGATGGGGTTTTAATGATCAAACAGAGACCTCCATCTTAGCTCTGATTAGATGTCGAGTGGGCGGATGGAAAGAAAATGATCATTAAATAAATTAATATTGACATAATAATTTTATTCTAGTTATTATAAGAACTACAGGAAAAGTGCTGTCTGCAATGCAAGCTGCAAGAGGGAAGCTCCAGCTAAAACTGAGGAGTGGGTTAGCTCTTACTAAAAGTTTACCGAATAAATGAATAATACGTTAAAATATTATATGCAAGGCTTTGGAGAATTCCAATATATTGGAAAATGTGAATTATCTTTTCTATGTTCTCTTTTTGATCCTTTGCTTACATTACAGACACTCCAAAGAGAAAGCTTGGAAGTCTGTATCACAGGAGAAATCTAAATGTCAGCTCACGGCTGTTTGAATCATCATCTTTACTGATGAAAAATGGCTTATTCCTTTTTCATCTCTGTCTTTCAGTTTGGTTGATAAGCAAAAACAATTCCATTAAGTACTGAGATCTTTAAGACTTGTTTTTCTTTTTAGCTTAAGTTTATACATACCTCTTTAACAGTCGTATCATCCCCATGTCACTCCTGAGGAAACACGTTTAGAGAGATTGAATAGCATGGCCTCACTCGGAGTAGAGCCACCTGGCTCATAACCTCGCATTATTCTTTACTGGTTTTGTTTAATAAAAATGTGTCATTATATTGGTTTGCTAGGGCTACCATAACAAAGTACCACAGAATGATGGGCTTGAAAAATAGAAATTTATCTTCTCCTAATTCTGGAGGCTGACAGTTCACAATAAAGCTATTGGCAGGGTTGGTTCATCCTGAGGTCTGTGAAGGGAGACTCTGTTCTAGGCCTCTTTCCTGGACTTGTAGATAGCCGTTTTCTTGAGTGTTCACGTCATCCTCCTCTGTTCATGTCTGTGTCCAAATTTCCTATTCTTATAAGGACACCAATCACATTGGGTTATAGCCCATCCAAATGGCCTCATTGCAACTTAATTACCTCTATAATGACCCTTTGTCCAAATATAGTCCATTTTCAGCTACAGGGTTAGGATTTCAATGATGTATTGGGAGGGAGAACAATTCAGCTTATAACAGTCATCTTCCAAAAGTGTTCCATGGACTAGTTGTGACTGAAGTGGCACAGAACAGGTCCACTTTTAAGAAAATTCAAGTCAGAGACAGCAGAGTTATCAACAAGATAGATACATGAAAGACTCAATCATGAGATTAGAATTCTGTCCCATTAATGGGTGGTATTCCCTAGATAAACATTCTTTATTGAAATAGAATGAGTATCAAAATGTTTTTCATAATATGCTTACTAAATGTGGTAAACTAGAAATGATTCTGCATTGGTTAACCTCACTGCACGAAAAGAAACAGAAGTATCTCTATTTCATTATCTAAGGTCAACGACATCATAGATAAGACCTGAATTATAAGTAATAGAGGGAGAAACAAACGCAGATTTCTGACTTGGTTTTCTCTATCTTGAGGCTGTCTTAAGTGTTCTGCTATTTACTAGACTATTCATGTTCCATTTGTGTCCACTTCATCAGCTACTAATCTCCAGAGTCCAAATGCCAGCAGACTTACCTATTCATTGATGAGGTTGCCATTACCCTTGCCCTGGAAGTTTCCTGACAAGGGCATTCAGTGAGTTTTACTTCTTGACCTCCCACAAGTGAGAATTTGATTGAAGTGGTAGATTTCAGTCCATATCATTGTCTGCTCCATGAGATACACAAGAAAGTGTTTGCAACTGAATGGGTAGGCGTTTAGGGTACAGGATAAGGGAACCTTCCTTTTTCTACCTTTCTAGCTGTCAGCTTTGTTAGACCCAAAATAGAATTACTTGGAGAAGCGACAACATGGGGTAAAATTTAAAAACAAAATAAAATAGACTTACTCTAATAACTCAAGGAAGCAGAAGGCTACTTTGTAGCTTCTGTTTTATGACAAGTTTGGACAATTGTTTTGGGCTAGACCCATTTTTCTTCCTAGATTAGAAAGAACCTGACATTTTAAAGACAAACAGGAGTTCAACAGGTTAATAAAACAGAAAAATACCATCTTTTATACTACTTTGAAACTCATAGGTATAATAAATGAAATACTAGTACAATGAATCTAGAGTTCTTGATAAAGTAAACAATACTTTGTAGATTTTGGTTTACTTATCGATGTATGGAGTTTTGAGAAGTCCAAGACTGAACCTCTAAGAGTGTTATGAAAAATTTGTGTGTGGTCCTACATGCATTATTAATTTTTCTGTATAGAAAGTCCATACATTTCCCACAATTATCAAAGGTGTCAGGGATCAAAATTGTTGAAGAAATAGCTGGATAAGATGACTCAGTGAACATTCAAAAATTATAGGTTCTATACTATTTACCTGTTTTGAACTCTTCTTATAATATTGTTACTAAGGACTTATCAGTCTAAATGTTGTTACATGCAAACCCAAAGTCAGCATGCATAGTTTGGTCTAGCATCTCATGGATTTTAATAGAGCTAATAGTTGGTGCATAAAAGGATAATGAAAAGATAGATTACAGAAAATTTATGAAGTGTAGCAGAAATGGGCAAACAAATCATAGTTCTTGTGACAAACGACTCATTAGCAGGACATCTTCCCATTGGTGCCTTCAGAGTGATTTAAATTCCCAACATCCTAGCTATGATTTTACTTTTCTTCTCATTCCAGAAAGTATATTAGAGTGAGTAAAAAACAGTGACATTATTGCCTATGTATTATTAAACTGTTTCTAAGACATTGGGTTAATAGTCAAACAAGACATTATATGTCATATAGTAACCCTCATGTATATTTTGCCTAAATATTCTTGTCTAATTATATCATGTTATTTGTTCTTTAGACCCAAACGCCCTGGTAAAATGAATAGTGAATTGTACATATTTTTTTTTTTTTGTGTGTGTGTGTGTGTGTGTGTGTTTTAATATACCCAGACAAGATACAATAGTGATTAGGAAAATGGAATGTTTTCAATATTTTAAATAACATTGTAACTTACAGACAATTTAGTATAACAATATACAGCATGGTATTGCACGTCAGATAAGAAAAGCTGGTATCTTTGGAAGTGCCATAAATTTTAAAGTTTTCTATCAGAACAAGATAAGAAAGAACTTAGTTGAGTAAGTTATATTGAAAAAATAACATAAATTCAACCTTCTGGAGAATAAAAAGTGTTGGTTGTTTTTTTTTTCTTTAAAGGTTTTTATTTTTGGATGTTTTCTTTTTCTTTCTTTTTTTTTTTCTTTTTTTTTTTTTTCTGTCTCTAAAGGAACAGAAGGAGATCTTCATGTGGTCTATCGTTAACCAACAATCGTACTAAAATTTAACATGTCATTATTCTCCTGAGTCAGGTCTCCAATATTGTTTTTAATCTTGGCTACAATGCTACAAAGTACTAGTACCTGGATCCCATCACCAAGATTCTCATTTGATTGATTTGGGGTACAGCCTGAGCACTGGGAGCTTTCAAAGCTCCCCAGATGATTCTAATATGCTTTTGAAAACCACTACCTTAAAGGAAGTGGGGTCTTGGAGAATAACTTCTATGTTTAGTTATTAGAATAGCTTCTATGTTTCAAGTAGAAATGTCAAGAGTGAACTGGAACGTCTTGTGTTTTCAAAAAAGCAAGGATACTTTCAAAACTATTTGGGTTAAGGATAAGATCTAGAAAGAATCAAATTTAAAAGATCTTCCAAAATTGCTGCAATTTGATATGAAATAGAAAACAACCACTCAGTTGAAATAAGTGGAATCTATAAAAAGCATTAAGTTCATAATAATACTCACAAAAGGTACATGAGCAGGGAGGCAGAAATGGAGAGGGGTTGTAAATATAAAAACTGTGCTAGAAGAAGGATGTGTGTCCCATAATATTTACAGAAAATACTGTATACTGTGGATCAACTCAAATTATTTATTCAAAAATATTTTTTTTTTCATTTATCAAGCATCTGTATGCCTACTATGTATCTGATCCTGTTCTAGACACTGGAGATACTGTGTTAATTTCAATAAAATCCTTAACTTCAAGGAGTGTATATTCTAATTGGAGGAAATTATGGTAACAGACATATACAGTGAATGCTATGAAGAAAAATCATCTGTCATAAGAGAATAAAGAGGTAGGGCAGAGTGAGACCATTTTAGAGATAACTGTTAGGAAAGACTAAAATTTTAATGTTTGAACAAAGACCTGAATAAAATGAGCAAGTAACTTAAGACTCTCTAGGTGTGGAGCATTCCATGCTGAGGTATCACTCGTGCAAAGACCCTGAGATGTAAATGGGACGTAAGAAGGCCAACATGACTGAAGCAAGAGGGGCAGCCGGGTGCCAGATCATGTAGGGCTTAAGCATGGGCGGGACTGGGGGGTACTGGGAAGGACTTGGGGGCACATGGTCTGCAGCTGTGCGCATGTGGATTGTAGGGGACAGCCAGAGACGTGCTGGTTGTGGTACCAGTTGGGAGAGCAATTGGGAGTCCGGGGGTTAACAGTAGATAGGTGGAAAATTATTAGATTCAGGATTCATTTTTAAAAGTGCAGTTAAAAAGGGTTTTTGATGGATTGGGAGTAGATTTGAGAGAAAGGAGAAAGATGAATCTCTAGTTTTTGAGCACTTTTTTGACTAAAGTGTGGTGCCATTTACTGAGATGTAGAGACCAAGGAAGAAGTACATTTAGGGCAGGGCAGGAACAATTGGTAATTTATTCTGGACATACTAAGATTGAAATGCATATTAAATAATCAGGTATTAGCAGGGTGGGGGCATTTGAATATTTGGTTGGCAAGCTCACGGGACATATTAATAATGGAAACAGAAATTAGGGAACCATCAGCACGTAGATAGTTTTTAATGCCATGGTGCCAAATAAGAATGTGGACAGAAATCCGAGAAGAGGTTTGAGGACTGAGTACTGGGGTAGTAATACTTAGAGGTGAAGAGGAGTTAGAGGAAACTAAAAAATAAAAAAAATAAAAAGTACTGTGTCTGATGTGATGTGGGAGCCAATGACATGTAGTACAAAGAAAACCAGACATGAACTTTTCAGGAAGTCAAATCACATTTCTGAGGAGAAAGTAGTAAACTTCTATATGCTGCTGTATCTTATCGCGTAAGATACGGACTGCGAATTGGACATTGGATTTGGCCACTGAGAAGTTCTCCTGTAAGAGGATCAAAGAAATGTGGTAGCTAAAGAGCACTATGAGGTGTCAAGGGAGGGCACTGGTCAACATCCACATTGGCAATCAGAGGAGGGTACTTTTAAATATAAAATATATCGAGCGCTAAATATAAGTAAATAGTGAGTTCTTGGCTATTTGTGATAGTTATGTTCCATAAAGTCACCACAAATACTGAATTAACACACTGGGACATGGCTCTTAGGGGAAACATCGGGTTACTCCTATGTTTCCTGATCACAACATTTTCATCATTTGATCAATATGTGAGTTTGGTTTATGTGTGTTTCTTGTTAAAGACACCCTACTTAATGTATATTATTGATTCATTAACATCGAACTCACAGCAATGGCACTATAACATGCCTGATTAAAGATTATTTAACAGATATATTTTCTCTGTAAGAAATATTACATTCTTGTGCTTAGGAACACTAGACAGCACTTCAGCACCAAGCTTACAAATACATTTTATCAGGTAGGTGAATTCATAAACATGAAATCCATAAATATTGAGGATCACTTTGTATATATTAAAATAAATTACTGTGTCAAGATGGAGATACCTCAACATGAGCTAAAGAGAAGTAGACAATCAAGTTTATAAAAGAATATTAAGCGTAATGAGAGCCAGGCTTAAACTTGTCAAAATCACTGACACATTTTTTTTTTCATTTTATATATTGTTAAATATGTGAACATCAAAATTGTTCCAAAGTTATTCAGTGTCTGAGAATTGTGTAGACCTGGAGGCGGGGTGTGGGGGTGGGAGGGGACAGCAGTGGAATAGTATAAACTACCTTATCTACATTAGAAAAATTACGTAGGGTTGAAACAACTATAGGTCACATGCTATGGCTTATGTATTCTATCTCAGTGGGCTAGGCTGTCCAATAAGCTACATGTTCAGAACTAATGTAAATGCAATGGAAAGTATTATAAATAATTAGACTCTCTTAGAAGAAGGGAAAATATTAAAAATACCATAATTAGGTCAATAAATCCTATATTAGTTTAAATCTACTAAGTGCTTCCGTGAGAGTCACAGTATACAAGGAAGTGGAAGCCTGCCCCTGAATAGTGCATGTGAGTTAGAACTCACATAAGCCACAAGTATTATTCTCTCTCTCTTTCCTTCCTTCCTTCCTGCTTCCTTGCTTCCTTCCTTCTTTCTTTCACCAGTGAAGCCATCTAGTCCTGGACTTTTGTCAGGAGGGTTTTGATTAGTGATTCAGTCTCCTTACTTGTTATCGGTCTGTTTAGATTTTCTACTTCTTCATTATTTAGTCCTGTCAGGTTGTATGTTTCTAGGACTGTATCTTTTCTTATAGATATCCAATTTGTTGGCATGTATATTAGTCTCTTATGATCATTTGTATTTCTATGGTATTAGTCATATTCTCTCCTCTTTTATTTAGAATTTTATTTTGGTCCTCTCATTTTTTCTTGGTTAGTCTAGTTAAAGGTTTGTCTCTCTTGTTTTCCTTTTTAGATAAGCAACTCTTAGTTTTTCTATATTTTTTTTTCCTATTTTCTATTTCTGTTCTAATTTTTATTATTTCCTTTCTTCTGCTATCTGGGCTTAGTTTGCTTTTCTAGCTCCTTGAGGTATAAAATTAGGTTGCTTATTTGAGGGTTTTTTTTCTTGATGTATGTGTTTATCACTATAAAATTTCCTCTTGGAACTGCTTTTTCTACATCTCATAACTTTAGGTATGTTGTATTTTAATATTCATTGTCTGATGATATTTTTTTACCTCCCTTTTAATTTCTTCTTTGATTCATTGGTTCTCAGGGGTTCCAGATGTCTTCTATTACTGATTTCTAATTTCATACCATTGTGATTAGAAAGATACTTGTTATCATTTATGTCTTCTTGAATTTCTTGAAACTTATTTTGTGGCCTAATGTGATCTACTTTAGAAAATGTTCTGTGAGCACTTGAGAAGAATATGTATTCTGCTACTGTTGGATGAAATGTTCTGCATATATCTGTTAAGTCTACTTGATTTATAGTGTTGTTCAAATCCCTTGTTTTCTTATTGATTCTCTGGATGACCTATCCATTGTTGAGAGTGGGATCTTAAAGTCTCTATTATTGTATGCTAGCTATTTCTCCTTTTAGTTCTGTTAGTTTTTGCTTTATACATTTAGGTACTCTGATACTGGGTGCATACATATTTACAATTGTTATATCTTCTTGATGAATTGAACCCGTTATCATTATATAATTACCTTCTTTGTCGCCTTTGACCATTTTTATCTTACAGTCTATTGTCTGATACAACTACGCCTGCTTTCTTCACTCTCAGTCTATGAGGATTCTTGAAGCTAAAGCGAATTTATTTCAGTCAGCGTATCATTAGATCTTATGTTTTTATTGTCCATTCTGCCATTCTATGTCTTTTGATGGGAGAAATTAAACCATTTATATTTAAAGTAAATGTTGATAGATAAGGACTTACTTTGCCATTTTGTTCATAGTTTTCTGACTTTTTTGTGGATTCTTTGTTGGGTGAAGTTGGGTCGGACTAGAAACTATCCTTATTGGTCAGGAAGTGTTGCTGTCTGGGCTCCCTTCTCAGGTGGGGTCATAGGCTGTGCTCCACAATTGGGCAGGATCACTGGCCGGTCTCCCTGCCTGGGTTAGGCCACAGGCTGTGTTCAGTTATCGGGCAGGGCCTTAGGCTGGGCTCTGCTCCTTGCTGGTGCTATAGACAATGCTCTAAGGCTGCCTGGAGTAACTGTCCAGGCTTCCTGGTTATGCAGGACCAGTGGTTATGCTCAACTCTTGGCTAGGGTTGCTGGCTTGGCTCCTTGTAGTCTCAGCAAGGCTACAGAATGGCTCTGTGGCTGCCAGAGTTCTCAGTCTATGCTTTCTGAATGCACCAGACTGGAGGCTACATTAGTTTTGAGGGACTGCAAGTTTGTTTCCCTCTCTAGGTGGACGGTAAAACAGGCTCTATGGTCAGTATGGCTCTTTGACTGGGGACCCAGAATAATTCAAGAATAATTGCCAACCAAGCTTCCTGGCCAGACAAATCCACCTGCTCAATTCTGTAGATGGGTAGAGCCGCTGGCTTAGGTCTCTGAGTGGGCACTGCAATAAGCAGGAGTGTGGTCTGCCAGGATCTAAACGCTAGTTGCTATAAGCCTTGCCCTCTTTTCCATCTCTCTCTGATTCCTAGTAGTCGAGTCTCACCGATTCCTTCAGTGATTCCCATGAACTGGACCCAAGTGGGCCTTCCAGGAAGCATCTTGCAACAATGGGGGTGCTCGATGTGAAACTTGAGCTCTCTTTTCCCACTGTAGAAACTGTAAGCCCAGGGAGGTCTGCACAGTGTAGAAATGTGCCAGCCCAGGGTGTAGGCAATGTAGTCAAGTGTAGCCAGTCCTCTTACCCTTCTAATGTTGTCCTTCTCAGTCTCTGTGGCCCAAACTGGGGCTTCAGCCTCACCCCCAGGTTCTGGGTTTCTCACAATGTTGTATTGTCTGTGGATAGTTTCTAGTTGGCCTTCCTGTGAGGGGGACTGAAGTCTGGAATGACCTACACGTGTGTTGCCATCTTGATGATGCCCCCTCCTATCCATAACACTGTTTCTAGTTATGTTTCATTTTTTAATGTATATTTATTGAGAACCATCTATGTTTTAAAATGTAAAACAAAGAAGTAAAATATTTTTATCACCTGTGAGGAGTTTCTAGTCAAAGAAACTTGATAAAGTGTTGTATTTTTTTTTAAATCTATTAAAAAACGAATGTTAATTTATATTGCAGTTCTTAGGGGTGATGAATTCAGTATTAACAACTGACAATCCTTTAGCACTTTAAAAAATACATTCACATGTAATTTGTTGAAATATTACTACAGATTTTAGTTGAAAAAAGACCGATGCTTACCAAGATATACCTGATTTCTTTGGTCATACAAGGTAGAGCAGGGTCTAGGACCACACTTTTTACTTCAGAGCCTGTGCTAATTCTTTCATAACAAGCTGCCAGAAGAGTTTTTACACATCTTTTGATAGCCATTTAATAGTATTGAACTACTTTCTGAAAAACATAAACAAGGCAGATAAATTGGCTGAGGTTTAGGAGGAAGATAAAAAATATTATCTCTCTCTAGCTTTTTTTTTTCTTTTTTAAATCCTTTTCTGTCTATCCCCTCTTGGCTTCAGACGGACCCTAGAGTTTTTAAAAAAGACTAAATATTACCTGTTAAGATGCTGTAATCTGAAATGAAAGGTTTTCTAAGTGGTTACATTACATGATTTTCTTTGTTTCATTCTATTCTGTTCTGATATCTATATATAATTTTAGGTTGTCCACTTTCCTTAAATGTGCATGTTTCCATTATCATATTGCTGCTCTGTTTTAAACCTCAGATAGTTTAAAACCCTCAGAGAGGACTAGATAGGGTGCTATAGTTTGCCTTGCAAGTTGAGTTTCAAAGCCAACCACTGGAAGAAGCTGCCTGTACCTTCTTGGGGTCTGACTGAGGACCTTGGCATGTTGCTGGTATCAGTAAAATGGAGAACACCAATTTCCACGTAAACAGCCTTATCAAATCATGAAACACAGAACTTACTAGTGTTTCTGATTTTTATAGTTTTGGACTTTTGGTTCCATTTAATGTTTTATGGAGAATTACTTTATTGTTTGATTTTCTGTGAGTTACACAATGGAATATGACAAAATCAGGGACTATCGCTGAATTTCTGTTCCACTTTTTAGAAAACAAATATTCTATAGTAGGAATAATTATTCCAAGGAATAAAGTACACACTGTCTATCGTAGTATAAATTAAGTATGTTAACTTTTCTAGCCACTTAATTGTGACATTTTGAAATAGTAAATATATATATTTTAGTTTCTAAAACCGGAAAAGTATACATACCAGTCTGTGACTCAAGGGTATTATTTCTTTTCCTGAACTCCAACAATAACTTTCTTCTGATTTTTAATAGCTCACTAATTCTTTGTGGTTTTTTCCTGTGTATAAAATGACACTGAGGAAATAACTTCTCTATATGATCTGTGTGCTGTAATTAAAAATGGCTTAGAAATGACTATTGAATTTAGGCCAGAATGTAGTATAGGGTATTTCCCAAATGTATTTAAGCATGAAATGCTTTTTTTTTATAAGAGCATTTCGTTCTACAGTTTACAGAATGAAATTTGGATAACACTGATTTTTGTAAAATTAATAAAAATCAGTTTTATAGTGGGTGTTACCCACATTATACTTGTTAAAATTAATGTGGTTTTTATTTATAATAGGAAGCAAAACAGATATATATAAACAAGGAAACTAAAAATAATGTTTAATAAAATGCTTCAAAAGATTATTTATTTCTTGTATATATTTACTACTTATTTTTGTAGTGATATATAAAAATGTCATAAGTTGAATATATATATACATATATGTTTATATATGAATATATATATACATATATATATATATATGTATATATATATATATATATACAACTTTTCTAAAGATATATTTAGGGCATTCTAAACAGAGTTAAAAATATCTGCTATTAAGAGAAAAATATTTTACTAAATGTCTTGGGTAACAAAGCTGATTTTATAGTCTTTATTACACTTTTGTGAAAAAAAAATATTCCTAGTCTAAACTAGAATTATCAATTGTCTTTACATATTGATGTGTTTTTTTAAAAAATTAAGTGTGCCAATGAAAGTTATATGTCATAAATAACAATTTTTATCATGCTTGATCTGTATTTTATTCAATAATTTTAAGGATCAGTAGCCTTAGGAAAAAATCAGTACAATTTTATATAATTAATAACTACCTACTATGTGCTTAAGCATAGTGATAGGACCTAGAGAGGGCACCAGGATGAATAGGATAGCAACCCTTATGATCCTTACATATAGGAATTTTTTCTGTTCAAATTAATTCACTATAATTTATATATAAATCATTTATCAGAGTTCTTACAGGTATCCATTTTTAGTCTCCTATATTTTTTACTTTTTTGTTATAAAAAATTCCATATAATATACAAAAGTAGAGAAAATACTGAAGTGGATTCTGTAGAGTTGTTTATGTTTCTTCTAAATTACATAAACTAATACTTTAATTTGTTTTGAATTTTTTTTTTTTTTTTCTCCAGGATAATTCATAGGGAATGTGTCATTCTCTCAGGTTATGTTTCTCTTCATTAAGGTACTGGCCAGTATGATCACTGCATAAAATTCATTATTTCATAAAGGTTTGCCACATGGTGATATTCTAATTCTGTAATTCCTTCATTACTTATTAACTGCGTTACTCTGTAAAACGAAACTTTATTTCATCATTTGTTTGCTTGGCTTGGGATAAAAATAGTTCAGAAAACACAGATTAAATGCTAGGCTTTTTCCTTTAGTTTAAAAAATATTTAAGATAAATTTCTCCTAACTCTGGAGATGACCAATGAAGTTTTTTTGTGTTTGTTCTTTTTTTTTTTTTCTTTTTATATATAATTGTGAATTAATGGATTCTAAAACAGAGGGTGCCCAAAAAAATGTACACACATTTTAAGAAAGGAAAAACTGTATTAAAATTGTAATACAATGAATGATGCTAGAATTCATTTGATTAACACCAGCTTTTGAGCGAACGTCATACTACACATCACTACTGTAATTCAACTTTGAAAAGTAATACAGAGATAACATCTCTTAAAATGTGCACATTTTGGGGCACCCCCGGTGTATATTTAATGTGTTTTGATTTACTTGTTTTTTTATACTTATTCAAAATGTCCCATCTCAACTCAGTGGAAACCTCTGAGATATTTAAAAAATATTATTTAAAGATATTTTTATTTAAAATATTGTTTAAAGATATTTAAAAAAAAAATACCTGCAGTTTGGCTGGGTCCCTTGGCTGGGACATTACTGCTGTAGTCTTTGATAGCTTCCTTGCCTTCTGGTATGACATGATGACTAGACTTACCTAGTACATTTTCTGCCCCAGACCTGTATTCTATTATTTCTCATGGATTCCCGGTGACTTTTAATGGGAGACGGTATTTTAAGATCACAGCTGTGTTTCAGGATACATATTCTTAGGGGGTTGCCCATTGGCTTTTAGGCGTTTTAGTGGACAACACTAAGAAATGTTTTCAAGAGGACGTATATCACAAGACAAAAATTTTGTAGCTGTGTGGTGATGGTGGTGACTGCTTGTGGTAAACATTTCACAATATATACAAATGCTGAATCATCATGTTGTACTACTAAACCTAATATAATCTATCACAATTGTATCTCAATTTAAAAAGAGGACATATATCATACTTCATGGTAATATTGCTAGTTTCAATTTAGAATGACACTTTTAACATAAATTATTTGATTTTCTGTTTCTCTTTTAATGAAATTCTAAGTTCCAAATAACATTAACATAATTATTTTCTTGATCCTATAGTGATATAAATATTACTGTAGTTTAAAAATAGTAATATCAATATAATTGCTAACAAAATGATTACTGAAAAGAATTAAGGTATCTTTGCAGCTACTTTTATCTACTTTGTTATGTTCTAATAGAGTACAAATTACTGTGCTTTAAAGTGACTAGAAACAATTCTGTTTTACTAAGCCACTAAATACATAGGTTCACTTGTTTTATTTATATTTTTATTTTTATATGTATTTAACATGATTCCAAATTCAAATATACATGTCAAAGTATATTCAGAGAGGGCTGTGCATGTCCCCTCAGCCTTTATCCTTTCCTCATTTGCAGGTAACCATTTTATATGATTTTATTGCCTCTTATTTGTTTAATGATTTAATCTTCTATCTTTTAAAAACACACAAGCACATATATATATATATACATATATATGTATATATATGTATAGTATAATTACATATGCGTGTGTCTGTATTCTCTCCCTTTTTACAATAAATAGTAGCATGCTTTATAGCAACAGCTTTCAAATTCAGATGCAACAAATCACCTGTGGGGAGGGTGCTTGCAGAAACAGATTGCAGGGTCCCACCCCCAGAGTTTCTGATTCAGTAGGTTTAGGATAATGCCCAATTATTTGCATTTCTGAAAAGTTCCCAGGTGATGGTGATGCTGCTGCTGTTACTACTGGAGACCACACTTTGAGGACAAGTGCCCTAAATAGTATTCTTGACTTCATTTTTCCACATAAGGTTACATTCTGTAGTTTACTCCTACTGTGAGCAGGTACCACAGTGTATTCTACTAGTTCCCTCATGTGCACGTTTGAGTCGTTTCCAATCTTTTGGTACGACAAATAGCGCTGCAATGGATAGCCTTGTGTATACTTCTTTTAATCGTTTTTCAATGTAATGCCACTGGGATAGAGTCCTAGAAATGGGAATTCTGGGATATAGGTTAGATGCGTATGCGAATATTTTAACTTCCTATTAGCTGAAGAGTCAAGATATTGTACCTATGTTATACAGTTTTGGAAAAAAAATCCCATTATTCTTCAATCTATTTTTTAAATAATATATATTCAGAATTTTAAGATTATGACAGCCTTTCCCAAATAACAAAATTGTCTGCTTTCCTGTGCTTTCAGAGGAGACTACTCAAGATTTGGAATAAAAATACTGTAACAACAACAACAAATTATCAATAGGCAACATTTAAAAAATATCTTCAAGTTGGATATTTTAAAATACACTTTTTAAAATTTAGAGTTAATTTATGTTAAAAACAAAAAGACAATTGTTCTGGTTCAAACATAGATTGAGATACAGATTTTCCATTTTTGAATCCCAGATGTTGACCATGAAAAATTTGAATACTTAATTTCTTTAAGCCTCAGTTTCTTTATCTGTAAAATAGAAATGAAAAAAAAAATAGTACCTACTCCCTGGAGTTTGTCATTTTTGAAGATAATATTAGTTAGTCCATATAAAGAATGTAGCCTAGCAGTTTTCAATCTTACCAGAACAATATCACCTTTCTCAAATTAGTGTTTTATAATACCCTATTTACTCTCTGGAAAATAATTTATACATAATATAACCTAACCATATAATTTTAATATATATGTAATTAATATAATTATATATAACTAATTATATATATGTATATATACATATATATACATATATATAATTAATATAATTCCTTAACTGCAATAAAAAGGGGAAAATAAAAAGAAAGCAATTTATAACAAAGTAATATGTAGTCAATATGTAAATGGTCATGCCTGGCAAATCTAAATGACATAGGAAGTAATCAGATGCTTGCATTTATGTATCTTGAATATGGCAAATATCGTAGTATGAATACAGGTGTGCTGAATTTGCAACTCTAGTACAAAGAGCAGCAATAACATCAGTGATGCGATTTTCTAAAATGGTAAACGACTTTTGTAAAGTTCTGACCAAAGCACAGTCTTTCCTTGATTTCCATACCATAGTAGCTGCATTCCTACATTCCTGGAAAACTCAGTTCGTATTAAAACCCGTACCAACAAATATTTTGTGTTTTTATGTAAGATTTTAGACTTAGTCAATTAAGCTGAGATAATTATGAAATAATGTTTTATCTATGAGAATATCCAGTGCATCCTTCATTGGGCAGGATTGACTCAAGACTTCTTGTAACACTGTGACCTTTTGTCTAAATGCCAGGAGCTAGCACCCATCAACCATTAGGACAACCAAAAAACAAACCCACAAATTTCCAGAATGCCCCCTAGTGGAAAGTACAGACCCTAGCAATGACACTGGCTTAGCCCAATGCCTGGTTTGTTTTAAGTGCTCATTAATACATGTTACCCATATGATGGTTGTTTTTATTAATGCCCCTGCAGATAATAATTGGGTCATATTTATTCCTCATGCTGGTGACCTTGTTCAATTTCAGTGTTCATTTGTCATTTGGTCATAACCTATGAAAATAACTAATGTTCCTATACTTAGTTCATTAGGTGGTTTTATGTAAAGATTCAGTTCATGTTTTAAGCTTGAAGATTTTAAAGTTTTCCTTTAAATTATATTACTACTCATATGCATTAAATTAATAAAATATAAAATAAAATGAAGGAAGCATTCATGATTCGGTTAACATTCACTCTGATTTTAAAAGCAGTACTGCCGAGTGGTCAAAACCCAGACCAGAGCCAACATTCAAAACATAATGTTAGCTACATCTGTGATTTTAAATTTTTCCATGATCTACATTAAAGTAGTAAAATGAAACTTGAAATTAATTTTAATAATATATTTTATTTAACCCAGTATACCCAAAATATTATCCTTTTAGCATATAATCAACACAAAAGACTTTAATGAGATGTTAAACACTCGATAAGATATCATTACATTCCTTACTAAATGAAGTCCTGTATAGTTTACACTTGCAGCGCATCTCATTTCCAGTCAGCCTTATTTTAATTGATCAATAGCCCTTCGTAGCTGTGGCTACATATTGGCCAGCCTAAGTCTAGTCACATTCAAACCAGACTTCCTGGGTCTGAATCCCAGCTCTACCACATATTAGTGATCTTGGACTATTTGTTTAACCTCTATGTGCCTTCGTTTTATCAACCATAATATAGTAATCATAAAAATAAAATCTATTCTGAAGGCTTTGTGGGAATGAAATGAGTTAACGTTGTAAAGTACTTAGAACTGACAAAAAGTAATTTCTAAATAAAGGTTAATTAATATTCTCCAGGTTTAGTTGATTTATTTGGAGTTAGTTGATCATTAAAGTAACGGGAAATATCAAAAGCTGGGGTAGAAACCAATAAAAACATTTTGTAATACATATGAAATCTCCTTTCTCCACCTCAGCTCCCCGCCTGCTCCCCCCATCTATAAAAACACACACACCTCACCAACAGTAACTGCCTCTCATAATATTTCTTTCAGTTTGGGATCATTAGCACGTATTCTTGCCAACTTTGGTAAATAAACAGAAGCACAGAATGTACTGGTCTCTTAGCTACTGAGTCTTAAAGCTTTGATTTGATTTTGATCCCTCACCATATACCATGTGTTAAGGGATGCGTAGATTTGAATCTATAGGGTGCCTGCTGACTTCTAAGTAAGCAGAATGTATGCAGGCAACATCACTCACATGATATTTTCATTGTTGGGCTCCTTGCTAAATCCCACATTAGAAACATGTAAATGTTCTAGTAGTTGAATGCGGATAATTATTGACACGTCACCAAGAGGAGTTCTGTCTTATTTCCTTGCCTACAACAAATGTCAAAGAGAAAATTGTGAATGCTCACAGGGTGTGAAATGTTCCAGGAGAGATTTTTAAAAAAATATCTCTTTATTCTCTACACAACAGACATTCTATTTTTCAACCTGATGGTACCATTTTCTATTTTTTAGCAGTGGTGATAGGCACTGTAAGTAAACCAGATAATAGACTCTTAAAGTTTCTGTGTGCAAATTGAAAGAGAACATTATAGTGCCTGCCTTTCCTGAGGTCTTGCAGCCAAACCAATATGGTATAAATACAACACCAGCAGAAGTTATAACAATAGTTTCTGTCACCCTGTCTGAGGTGGTTAGAGAATAGCAGTAGGGAATAGCACAGTAACCCAGAAATGTCCAGATTCTTCTGGCCCCTTTTATTGTGATAAATCTCTTGTGATCTTTGCAGAGAGGTATTGTTTGCCTCTGGTATATCTCTGTCTAGAGTGTGGCTATGTGCATCTATTCCTTCTAACTGAAATATATGGCACAAAAGCCAATTCAGTTGTATGCAAAAAATAAATAAAACAGTGTGCATGAAGGAAGTAGAGATGATATATCTGAATAAGATGATTAACTACTTGCTATACTTTCACCATGTGAGATGAGAATAGTGCAAGATTGTATGTTCAAAAATCTAAGTTGTGTTCTCTCGTTATACAGGAAGAATAACTTACAGATACTGGTTTATTGCAAGATATGTCAGAGAACGTACTGCTGAGAAAATTGGGGTTGTGCATTCTACATAAAATTGTGCTGTTACTTAATAAAAGAACTAAAGGGAAATAATTACCATAAATGCTGGTAAAATATTACCTTCAATTAAGTATTTCTAAGTATATTTGTAAGAAATTACTGAGGAGTGTAAGAGCATGGACAAATAGAAGCTTGCAAAGACAATGTATCAATCTTTTATGAAAAAACATTCAAAGATTTTCTGTGATTTTTGGAATGTAATATCTTTTTCTTCCTGGCATGAAAATTCTATATCTGCCTATCTTTAGATCACACACCATGGATTATTGCCGTCTCTGAATTTTTCTTCATTCCTCATATTCAAAATCACCTCTTTCTATCACAAACTCAGTCTACCTAATTCTTACATGTCACCAAAGGTTCAGTTTGAATCTCATCTCACCCATCGGGTTTTCTAAACTCCCATAGCTCTTGACTATACCACCTTTTACTTCCTACATTGTTTCGTAGACTAATTCAATAAGCACCTACTCTATGCCCAAGGTCACACAACTAGTAAGGGATACAGCTAGGATTTGAATTCAGAGTGAATCTGAAGTTTGCCTAGGGTTTTTCCTCAATGGAAATTAAACCCATAAATGGGAGATTGTGGTCAGCTATTCCATAATTTGCAGGCTAAATTTGGCCAGCT
The DNA here is from genome assembly GCF_036562045.2 of Rhinolophus sinicus. Taxonomy (NCBI): domain Eukaryota; kingdom Metazoa; phylum Chordata; class Mammalia; order Chiroptera; family Rhinolophidae; genus Rhinolophus; species Rhinolophus sinicus. Next base: position 78,848,974 of record NC_133754.1, on the reverse strand, counting down.
TCTCATCTGTGATCACACATTTTTATATTGCTTTGTTTCATTAAATGATAATGAAAGGGCTGGCTGACCCACTGGACATGCCTGAAGGCATGGATTGGGTCTTGTTTTTCAACTTCAAATGCAATTCCTGAATTCAAGAGTTTGTAACATGAGATGAAAAAGAAGATCATGGAAAACCTCTGGGAAGCCACAGATTTTCAGAGGACATATAGGAAAAAAAATATATATAGAATTGGAGATTCAGGTGTTATATAATCCAAGGAAAATGAGTGTTTTGAGGAAGAGAAAGTGGGCGGAGGTGTGACAAGCCTAGATCAGTGCATAACCCATAGGAAGTAATTAATAAATATTGGTCAGATGAAACTCCTAGATACAAAATCATGATGATAGTATGCACACAATCTTTCATCTCCTTTCTTTATTCTCTGTATTGCATTATGATTGTTTTTTTCTTTAGTCTTAAATATTCCTGAAAAATATGATTTTCATTGCTGCAGAATACTCAGGAACATACTCTAGGGAAGTCATTGGGCAAAGCCTTAGGTTATTCTGATCAACCTGGGACTTAACCATGTGTCATGCATCTGGGGGGTGGGGGGGGGCACGGTGAACTAGGCGAGATAGACAGTGGGAATGCTATCAGGTGAGGGAGCTTCTCTGGATTTTTTTTGTTTCTGAGCTCACTATGATTAACCTCCCCTCTCAGGATTTTGTCATAGCTAATCCTGCCTTGGTAAAACATGTGTATTCAACTAACCCAAACGGAGGGACATGGAGGGGAGAACAGAAATATCATCAGCAAATGGTCAAGACAAAGTACAGAAAATAATCCAGAACAGACTCAGCCAGGCAACCTGTCCTCAAGTTAGAAGTTTGTAGGAGGATATTGGGCACGTTGGAAAATCCACATTGTCTCTTAAATCTCTCAAATTACTGTAATCCAGACCCATTGTCTACTATGACTAGCATGGAGCTGTCTTCCGAGAATTTCCATTTGTTATCCTCCTTTGAACTCCTTGATGCCTTTCTTCTCTGTGGAATTTTCTGTTTCTTTTAATCCATTTATTTATTTTCTTGATTTTTCTCTTTCCTTTTGGTACAATATGTTCTCTAGTAATTAAATCAGAAAGGAACATGGGAGCCACATTAAATTTACATTGGCTATCTGAAAATATTTTCATTCCACTCTCAGTTGATTGTTTGTTTAGCCTGGTATAGAAGTTGCACTCAGAAATACTTGTCCTTTAGAATTTTGAAGGCATTGTGCAGTTGGAAGTCAAAAGTCATTCTGACTATATGACCTATTTTTATCTCTCTGAAATGAAAGCTTGTTGAAATTTTGGCTTGCCCACAAGTTCTGAAGTTTCCGTGATATGCCCTGTCACATGTCTATATTCACCTAATGGGCTACAGGTTAAGTGGCCTCTGGAATTTTATTGAATTATTTTATTGATGAGGATTGGAAGACAATTCTCCAAGATTCCTAAGAGCCTGGACCTGCACAGTCTGAGCATTTTATGCAAAGAACATTTTTGATTACCATGTTTCCCTGAAAATAAGACCTAGCCGGACCATCAGATCTAATGCGTCTTTTGGAGCAAACATTAACATATAAGACCCGGTCTTATTTTAATATAATATAAGACCGGGTCTTATTTTAATATAAGACCAGGCCTAATATAATATAATATAATGCAATATAATATAATATATAATATAATACCGGGTCTTACATTAATTTTTGCTCCAAAAGACACATTAGAGATGATGGTCCTGCTAGGTCTTATTTTTGGGGAAACACGGTAGTAAACAGTCTTGGAAACTAGAGATGGTGTATCCATCTAGAGTTGAGACATGCTTCCCCATATACATTTCAGAGTAGTAAAGATCAAACCTTCTACTTCTTCTTGGGGGGTATTTGCTTACATTTCAGGATAATGAATAATTTATCTCTTTCTGAAGGGGTTGGTGAACGGATGTGCCAGCAGCCTGTAAAGCTCAGAGTTGTAAAACTTAGGACGCCACTCCAGTGGTGTACCACACTGCACACACAGCTAAAAGTCAGCCCTTGTTGTGTCACCCTGTGTGGATTGGGGCAAATGGATCCAACACAACATGCTGTTCCAGCTACTCTTTTGCTATGAGTGATAAATTATGTGTATGTCTGATGCAGGGCTATTCTGTCTTCTGTCAACCTATGTTGATAAATCTCTGTCAGGCAGCTTGTTAGCTTTCAAGTAGAGTGAAGTTCTAAACCCCTCACCATTTCTGACTCAATAATGGGGAATTCTTGTCCATTTTCTTTTTTCTTTCTTTCTAGGGGTTGTACATTCTTGACGGGTTCTCTAATATTTTACTGATTATTTTCCATCTCAGATCATCGCAAATTTATTTCCCAGTATTGACTTTTTCATTTCTGCTGTCATGTTTTTAATATCCAAAAGCTCTTTGTTTTCTAAATATACCTTATTTTTAATAACATCTTATTTTTGTTTCATGGATGAAATATCTTTTCTTATCTCTATGAGGAAATTATTTTAAGACTTTCTCCCCCCTATACAGCAACTGATTTTGTTTTCTTGATTATCTGTTTTGATCTCCATCTTTTATGCCAAAACTTCTTTTAATTGTTCATATTTAAAAGTTAGGGACTAATACTAAATGGAAATTCTACTGATTTAGGTGGATTGTGTTGACTTTGAACTTTAGGGAAATCTGGCTGCCTTTTTCTTTTTTTGCTATTTAGTATTAGATAATTTTGGTAGTTCTTGGGCAAGTCAGAATCCTCACAAAATCCTCTATCATTGGTCTGTCTGGTGGGCAACGCCAGTTATCAGGGATCAAAGAAAGGGATGGGGAGGAGAGTAATTTCAGTATTTAGTGTATACAAAGTCCTTTAATTTCTCTTCGGTGAATAGTAACTCCATTTCCTAATGTGCCTGGTGTACCTTAGTCTAGAAATCCTATGTTTTACAATCCAGAGAATAAATTTCCAAACGAGACCCTAGCACAGGACAAATTCGGACTGTTTCACAGCTTGCGCAATTATCAGCTTAGGTTGTATCATCCCATCTATTAAATCCATTACCGCTCATGGTTTGTTTACTCAGCCTCCAAAATTCTTTTTTGCTATTCTCTCTTCTCTCACTTCCTATTATTATATTTATGATGTAAATAAGCAGTGTCAGGAAGGAAAATATTAAATGTGTGCATGCGATTTTCATGTCATGTTTCCCAGAAACCTGATTTATTTCTTTATTTGGATTTTTACATTTAACTTTTCAATCCACTTGAACTTTAAAAGTAAGGATCCAGCACTGCTTTTTGTTGTTGTTTGGTTTTCTTTTTTCAAATAGCCAGATTTTCAAAACGATTTTTAGGTGATTCATTCTTTGTCCTTTGGTTTGTGATGGTTTATGGTTATTAAAGGCTGAGATCTAGTTCAATACTACCTAGTGTGTTTCATTCATCAGTTATTCAATCATAATACTAGTACCGTAGTAGTTTAATGATGATCCTTCTAGGGGATAGCTTAGTATCTTGATGTCAAGTCTCAGGGGAAGGGTTGCAGTTGTTTTTATTTGCCTTTCAAAAAAACATTGATACTTAATGTTTAAATGCTAAGAAGAAGAAGGAAAGAAGAGAGAGTTAAAAACTTTTAAAATACTTATTCATTCCAAAATAAAATTACTTATTCAAATTATATATTATAGAAATATAAGTTTATTTTACAAAATTACCAAATTTTATAAAAAAGTTACAAAATACATTTATTCATTCAAAAATTAAAAAAAAAATGCATAATTTTTAACCATCCACTATGGTACCGTGTTTCCCCGAAAATAATACCGAGCTGGACCATCAGCTTTAATGCATCTTTTGGAGCAAAAGTTAATGTAAGACCTGGTCTTATATTGTATAAGACCCAGTATATATTATATTGTATGATATTATATTATATTGTACCCGATATTATATTATATTATACCCGATAAGACCAGGTCTTATATTTATTTTTGCTCCAAAAGATGTATTAGAGCTGATTATCTGGCTAGGTCTTATTTTCGGGGAAACGCAGTACACTCACTAAGGTCTCTGGGGAGGTGAAGTGAGTAGAATACTAGCTTTTTTTCCCCTCAGACTGTAGAAGTATCAGAAGGCTTTATATATAATGAATGTCTGCTGTTTCAGGTCCTATTATTTGTATTTTACGTGCAATTGTACATCCACTCTTTATATTAACACTGCATATATGTAATGTAACATCAATCTTCAAAGATATAGAAACTGCAGCCCAGAGAGGTTAAGTAACTTACACAAATTCACATGGCCATGAAATATTGCTATTGAATGTCAAATTCGTGCTCTTCTAGTTTCCAAAGAATCAAAATTTCAATAAGGTATCAAGTATCAATAAGGTAATACTTCCTAATTCACATAATCTATTTAAGAACATGATTTTTTTAGCTTCAGTGGAAAGTAGCATTTAGAATATTAGAGAAAATACTTACCATAATTTATTAATCAAGTCAGATTTACTAGATTAAAGTTCAAATAAGAGCACTTGAAAATTGAGAATACACTTGTAAAATCCATTTTTGTATTATTAGGCCTATTTGGGACTCGTCTTTCTAGTTCCCAAACTTTTAAGTATTATGGATAAGTTAAATATATATACATATATATATGCCAGGGGTGCCAAAAAATGTGTACTTATGACTTGTAGTCATCTTTTGTTCATTAGCATATATTGAGTATTACAATTTTAATACAGTGTTTTCCTTTCTTAAACTCTGTATACATTTTTTCGCAGGCTCTGTATATATGTTAAACTGGGACAGAGCTAATAAGGATGATCTGAAAACTCACAGATCTGATATCTAGCCCTAAAGTTAACTTTAGAATCAATGAAGAGTCTACTATGACTTAATTTGGTAGGTGACACATGATTTGATCTTATAAAACCTAGTAATTAAGATATCCACTGAATAAATATCAGACATGATTTTTAAAATTGCTTATGAATTTCCCACCAAATTCTATTCAATCGGATCTTTATGTGTTTAGCTATAATTGGACTTGAAGTTTGTAGTAGAGTCATGCTCTTGCCTTTTAAAAATGTTATCTAGAAACAGTTGAAAAGAAATCAAATTGTTTAAGTTAAAAGAAATTACTATTCCCATCTAATATTTATGTCATTTAGCTGTGCCTAAATTAAATGGCAAAAAAGAAATCATCATCTTTATTATTATTTTATTATTATTATCATTATTATTATTACTTTATGTGTCTTCTGAATTAGTTTAATTTTTTTTACATCCAAGATATGTTATTATATTATATTATTTCATTAAGTATTGGGGTTGTCTCATAATTTAATAAAATAAAATTAATTCACTGTTATAATCAACATATATTTATGTTACTCAGTATATGCAAAATACTGAATTCTACAAAGTAAATCAGCTATCAATCCTTCATTGAGGAACCTTTCATTTTAATAATGGCAAAGTATATTTGTAATTATAATAAATGCTGGAATTCCTAATGTCCAGATACAATTGTATGGGCGTTCAGAAGAAGGAGATATTATTTTTAGTTGAAAAAGTCAAAAGAGTATTTCCAGAGGAGGTGACATTTGGTCTGGGCCTCAAAAGATAGGTAGGAGCCATAGATGTTGTCTAGACAAGAAAAGGAGAGTTATGTTATCTAACTGTGCTTCCCACGATAACTCTGAAGCAAAAGTCATGATGGCTGCTCTGCCCTCCTCATGTCCTTATTGTGAAGAACAAATGAAAGAATGAAGCTGAAGGGAAGGCCCTGTTAACATGAAGGCACTCTAAAAATATGAAAGCTCCTAGTTCATCCTTCAGAGAAGTCTGAAAATGCCATCAGGTTGTTTTTATTTGCTTTACATTATAGAAGAAACTTTTGTGGCTATGTCATTAACAGATGAATTAAGGTAAAGTTTAAGTTAAATTACAAGAGAAACTCCAAAATATGTACTTTAAATAATACCGGATATATTCCTCTTTGACATGGCAGAGCTGCTGGTCTAGGCTGGCAGGGTGTCTTTTCTCCATTGGGTCATTCAGGGAACTAAGTGCCTCCACCTTGTTGCTATGCAAGCCCAGGAGGGTGTTATTTTCTTCCGTGGTCAGAGCAGGGTCACTGCTATATCCATCTTCCAGCCAATGGCAAGAGCAAAAAAGTTAATGTCCAGGGAGAGATGCTCACATTCCATTTGCCTGAATTTAAATACATGGGCACACTACTTCCAAGAGAGGTTAGAACATTATTTTCTTGCTAGACAGCTGTGTCCCCAGGCAGAAGGGGAAAACAAATTTGGAGGAAGTAGAGCAAAAATTATCAGTCTGCCCCAATAGATTTTTGGTGATTTGTTTTTATAATCTCTCAGGATTCATAGAAAATTTACTATTTTGATAGTTTTTGTACCTTTTATAGTTTAATGAGATCTAAATCTTAAAAGTTATGTATAGAAGGCCACATACAATAATTACAGGGTACATTTTCAAGAGGCTTCTAGTATGATTTGTACATGTGGTTATTGCAATCCCAAAATTAAGTGGTAAGATTAAAACTATTCAGGCACCAAAGTAAAAATGTGGCCAAATTCTATTTATGTGTTAAACAAGATAAGATCTGTGATAATAGTATTTATTTGATAGTTCCTCAACAATAGTTTTCAGTATGCAAAATGGACATTTCTGAAGATAGTATAAAGATTATAAAAATCCTGTTCTAGATTGAGAATTGTAGACCACCCAGAAAAAGGCATGAATTTGATAAATATTTGTGATTATTTAAATCACTTTTGTACAGATGATCTATGTCAGAATCACAACTTAGAGTCTGTTGATTCTTTACCTAGATTATACCATTTTGTGATCTGGGCAAAAAAGGAACACCACATGAGACATGCTCAAAAAAACAGCACAAATAAACACTCTCAAAGTTCTATATTATTTTATGAAATAGACAAATATGCTTATTTATAGGAATCTATCCTAAATTTTAATATTAATAAAGATTCATTTTAATATTAATGATTCCTTTTCATGTGTGAGTAAACATTTTTAATAAGTGAGTATATTTTATATGGTTCAATTCAATTCAGTATTTATTAATGCCTACTTTACGCAAGATATTATGTGATTTTAATTTAATTTAATGCTTTTGTCACAAGACTTTATTTTTCATGGGTGGCCTATTAAAAGAAACTGTATGCCCAGTTCTTTTTACTAGGCAAATATATGTGAAATAAAATAAAGTAAAACTACTACAGTCTACTGCACTATATATCAACAAAGTAGTTATAAGCAGTATGAATATTATTAGGAATAAACTTTACATGGAAAATGATTATGCCAATGGTCTTGCTTCTCTTGGTACCAGAATGAGTTCTATAACTTACAGGAGCTTATAAGATTAATGGGATTGGACAGACTGTATTTTATGTATATATCAAGCTTTAAGTTACATAAAAACCTCAAAGGCAGAAGGAATCTAAAATTAAATGGAAAGGAAAAAGAATATGAGTCTAAGAAAAAATTATCTGCGTATATTTTACTTATCAGGCACAAAATCAGTTGTCAGGTTTCCCTCAGCTACTCTTCCAATTTGCTTTAATTACCATCTGAGGAAGGAAACCCTGCAACTATGGCAACTGACTGAGAATTTATTGGATTGGGGTGCGGGGTGGGGGGGGGGTAGTGAGACGGGGAGACCAGAACAGATGAGATGGATAGTAGGAAAGAAGCACATGAACCAGCCTTTGCAGGAAATGACTCTAGAACTTAGTAACGACCGCAGGAGGAGTAGCACACCAAAACAGAATTCTGAAGTCATTTAGTGAAAGGACAAAGTCACATCCACTTAAACACATTGAGAGGCATCCCTCTATTCACTCAATTCAGGTTATTTTGGTTTTATTTCCTATGACAGTTTTTAAATGTACAGAAGTGTATAATGCCTTCATTTTTTCCTGAGATTGCAAACAAACAAACAAACAAAAAACGATAAAACAAGAGTACAATGATTATTACACAGCTAAGCAGCTATTATTTTTAAAATAACTTACCCAGAGTACCTTTTTCATATCAGGTAGGGTGTAATTAGTACAGTTATTATATTTACATAGTTATCAATTGTGTTTTCAGTAAAAAGAGCTTTCCATTTGAGATTTGCATAATATTTTCATTTGTACTATTGACATGTCAGTTAGTTCCTATTAATAAAAATTGGATAGCCAACGAAAAAAATAGGGGAAAAACAATGGAATGAGTTTCTGCCTCAGTGTGACAGAAGCTTGTGTTTTGAGGTGGGGAGAGGGTGAAAAGAATATGGGGATAGAGGAGATAAGTGGAGTGATTAATTGGCTCAAAATAAAATACAACACATGGAGCATTTTAAGAACCACCAAATTACTTTCGAGCCATTTGCAGACTATTGTATAGACATTAATTTATTTCTAAGAGATAATTTTTGTATATTAGAAGAATTAAAAAGTCAGCAAAGACCCGTTGTTGCTTTATCCATTATTTATTGAGAAGGAAATGAAGGAGGAGAATGGACACAAATTAGAATCGCCTAACTGTTCTGAGAGTACTCTAAAGTGTTATGATTTTATGTGGCCAGAGAATGCAGAGGAAGAGTGGGAGTTGCATTTTTGTCCTTAGACCTCTGGAATTAAAATCATTACATAATTTTTCCAAGTTACAGTTATTACCAAGGAGAAAAGACAGAACATTGTTTTTCTTTGACTTATGAAGATAGAGAAATAATGTTGATTGATATAAATGAGTATAAATGTATAATACAGTCTAATCTTCTGAAATCTATTGAAGTTAAAATCTGACCTTAAAATGAAGTTGTATTCCAAAATCTTCTCTACAATCAATTTAGGCTATATTTTTCAAATGTTTGGAAAGTATAAAGTATATAATCTTTACAATCCTAGCTGTTGCTTATCTCTATAGACCAGTGGTAGTTTTCTGTGATAATTTTATCAAGGAAAGGGTGACTGAATTCACTGAGTCTCAAGAGAAGTTGCTCATTCATGCATATTCTTATGCTCTTCTGTTTTTAACTTCCAATAAAACTTGAGTACTTTGAGGTCTGTTGGTCAACATTGATATTGTACCCAGCCAGCCATTTCGTCTTGTAGGTATCACTTATAATTATTGGATGTTGTTACCAGCTCTGAACTTTTCAGTAGAAGGAAGAAGACTGAGTATCTTAGTATGAGACATAGGGGTGGGGAAAAGTCAGGCTCCAGAATTGAGATCAAAGCGTTATCTCACTGTTTTAGGCACTTGGAGTCCCTTGTATTCGTTATGTTGTTGAGTATTTACTTCCCATTCTTTGCTTTCCAGAACCTTTTGGATTGTACTTGAATAATTATTCAAGACTCCTTACCATGAAATTATGGTATTATGCATTTTAAAAATGCAAAAATCTATTAAATACTAATATGCTGTGACTCATATCTTTGAAACGAAAAGTTCTTTGTTTGCGGCTTGGAACCTGCTATTTTATTTTATTATTGCAGAAGGTCCCAGCAGGCATATTCAGTAGATTTAATTATTAAGTCGTAAACGTATCTTTGAATATTTCCCTTTATACTGAATGCCTCGAAGTAATTTAGAATTGCATTTTTAATCATCTTATGTGGCAAATCAGACTTCAACACAAAGTATGTTTTCAAATGTTTTGGAAAGCGAAAATCACCAAATTGATAATTGTATCATGATGTCATGGCACATAAAATAGATAAATGTGGATGGACACTGTGATAATGTATTGAGGGCGGTCTTAAGTAACCGGTATATATGTCTTCTAAAATGGACGCTTCATGAAGGCAGGATCCTCAGCTGTTTTGCTCATATTTTTATCCCCAGAACACAGCATAATGATTGGCACTTGTCTGGGGTTCAATAAAATTTTGTTGACTAAAAACATGTGTGAATGAACCAATCAAGTCTCATTTATACCACCCAAGATTACTACCATGTACACATATTTCTTAGCAGTAACAGTGAAAAAAGTTGAATACTTTTTACTTGGAGCTATATTAAATATAAATATGTTTATATATAATATATCTCCTCAAAAATAAGACCTAGCCGGATAATCAGCTCAAATGCATCTCTCAGAGCAAAAATTAATATAAGACCCGGTCTTATTTTACAATAAGATTACATTACATTATATAAGACCCGGTCTTATTGTAAAATAAGACCGGGTCTTATATTAATTTTTGCTCTGAAAGACGCATTAGAGCTGATTGTCTGTCTAGGTCTTATTTTTGGGGAAACATGGTATATATGTATATATAGATATAGATATACAGATATATGAAACACGGTATATATGTATATATAGATATAGATATACAGATATATATATATATATATATATATATGTAGATATCTGTCTCTATATGGATAGCTATATCTATATCTGTACTTATATCTATATCATCTATCTCTCTCTATCTATATAGATATAGATTTGTTGTTTAGCTGATGTTGACTGCAGGAGACCAATTTTCAAAGTGATTCATATTTTATATGAAAGTATAACTGGTTATATATCACCCTAAGTCTCAAGATTTTCCAGATCACTTAAAAAAAATATATCCCTGTTACTTCTCTCCTTTCTTTGAATTACTGAGAATAGGAGAATGAAGATATGAGTATTAACTGTTGGCAGAGAGTGGAAATGGACTATAGAATAACCAAAAACTTTTTTTAGAATAAGCTGTGTATAGTTTCTGCAGGATCTTTAGGAAATAGCCTGATAAAAGTAAGCTTTCCAAATGTCACAACATTTACAAGATTATTTGCAAATATTTAATACTTGTTGAATATTAATTTCTCTATGTCAATCTTCTTTAAAAGAAAAAACATTTAAATTAATAAAGATGCAATTACAGATATGGGTAATATATGTTAATATGCCCATATATGGAATCAACATGAAAATGTAAAAAGTTGGGTATGGTAAAAAAAGTATTTAAATAAATAGATGTAGATTTCCCCCTACTGTTATTTTTACCACTGTGGCTTCACCTGAGAAATGTTTGAATAGTTTCACAAGGTGCCAAACTTGTATTCTGAGGGATTGATCTCTAATTCAAAAATAACATTAGAACATGTTCTTAATAGTACACATTAATTATTGGCCCCTCCATTGTTATTAAACTTGCATTAAACTTGTAGAAGAGTTAAAGGAAAACAATTTGGTATTTGAAACGTTCAATCCAAGTAGTTCTTAGTTGACATCACTTGCATAACCTAATGCCCATAATACTTGAAAACTGTTCTCCCCCTAATAGTAACTATCAAGAAAGTAACCAGAAATTAATCATTTTTTCTCAGTCAGACTGGGAAAGGTTTAAAAAATATGAAACTTATGACAATACTGACGTCAATACTGAACTAAATCATTGTTTATTTATTATTCTGATTTATAAACAAATCAAAGCAGAAAACCTCTAGGCTCATGTACAATGCAATATTTCAGCATTAAAACTAAATAATAAAATGTCAAAGGTAAAAGACTGATAGCCCACACAGCTAAGGCTTAGGAAAAAACCTATCTAAACAAGTCGATTTTGTAGAGCACCAACTCAGTCTTTTTCCTCAAACCTGTGCAGTCTCACACACTAGACTTGGTTAGTCTTTGTCATTACTAGATTGATTAGTATCTGTAAAGGTTTTATGTGGGGCCTCATTAATAGAACTATGAAAGTCTTTGATAATGCATTTCCCAATTGCCAGTGTGAACTATAAAATAAACTCAAAGTTGCTGTTTTTGTAATTTAAAGACTCCAGAAGTCCCAGTATGCTACTAACATGACATGTAGTTTTGAACCTAGTGTTCTAATCAATGTCTATATATTTTCTCATGATACAATCTAAAAAGGAATTTCTATTTGTTCTAATATAATTTCTCAAGAAGAGTAGAGGAGGTCAGAAAATAAACCGACCCTTTCACACTTTATCTCCCGTGGTAAGACAAAATAATAAGTGGGCCATCGTATCTACAGCTTCATTATAGTTTGCCTTTAGAAACAAGTCCCATGAGTATAGAAGTGTGGCAACTTACGATGTACTGACTTGACTGATTTCACTGATTGAGTTTGCTAAATGTTCAAAAGAATTTACTGGTCCACCTGGTAAAAACTGTTCTTTTAGTAGATGTACCTTAAGTCCTCCTTTTCCAGAACCACATAGCTTCATGTGAACATTTACACTCAAGTACAATTTAAAAATAATACCAACTCCAACGACACTGTTCTTAAATAGTGAATAAATTAATATTTGAATTGAAACCAATGGAGCTTCTGTAACATCACTATGAGTGCTCACCTTTTTATCATCCCCCAGTTATCGAATTGATGTGTGTGTGTGTGTGTGTGTGTGTGTGTGTGTGTGTGTGTAAAACAATGACCCCTGCCATATTGTCAGGAACTTGGGGAGGCTCATGAAAACCATAGGAGAAGAAACGGGGCCGTGTACTTTCTTGCACTGCAGCTGCCATCTTGGCTGCTAGAAGGGAAAAGAATAGAAGCATATAGCTGGTAACACAGAAGCCCTTTCTGGGGAGATGAGAGGTTTGGGTAAGGCATGGATCTGGTAGATCACAAACTCTGAGAATCTTTGAAAAATGGTGGGATTCCCTATAATAGGAGTGGAGCAGATGATGTACTCAGGTCTCCCAACAGCTGTCCTTCTCCAAACACATACATACCAAGGGTCTTCTTTGGAATGCCATGGCACCACTGCAGCCCAAATCCAGAGCAAATGACAAGGTCTGGTCTGGATACCTTATTCCAGATATCACCTTTGAGCTGGCCTCTGCTTAGCTGATCTTTCAGTTGAGAAAGTTCACATGGAAAAACAAGGAAATTTTTATTCAGGAAAAAGCTTATTTTTATCCTCCAGTCCTAAAGTTGGGTTCTTTTGAAGCTACAATAAGGAGTAAAAAAATCAGTATCTTTGGCTAAATGCACACAGTTTTACTGCCTGTTCCAAAGCCTATTCCTTCTGCCATGCTCTTGATCAAGACACACATCCCTTAGGAACTGACAAGGAGTGTATAGCACAGTGATGATGGCCAATGTCACTGGAAGGAGCCTTCAGATTACAAGAAAAACTGTCACTTCTTCAGAAAAAAAAAGCTGACACCCCATGGAAAGGCACACCGTGATACTTTTCTTTTTTGAAAACAAATGCACTAAATATCCGTTAATTTTAACATGTTCAGTCCTCAGTCTACCATTAATATAACTTAAACCTTGCTTGGAAAACAAAGAGATTACTGAAGTAAACAAATTTCACACAATCATAAAGAAGAAAACTGTGTATATTAATGTTACCATTCAGACATCCTTGAGTAAAATATTCCCAAGAGGTAATTTGACTTTGTAATATACCCTGGCTTAAAAATAAATAAAAAGATGCATTTAAAGACACAGAAATGGTACTCAGGTTAGATGTTGTATTATATAAAGTTATCAGGCACACAAGATTGGTGTAACCAGCACAATTGCTATCTTGTATCTGGGAAGTGCTATTACGTATATGTGTTGTACAATAAACATTATACAGCACAATAAATGAGGCAACATAGTTGGGAAAACATGTGATGGAAAGGTGTAGAGTAAGTATTATAAAATATCTTTGTGAACTTTAAAATAAATGATGGGTTACAATTTCCAGCTTTATTCTTCTGACAAATTGTCTTGATAGTAATGTTTTCATTGCACACTATCATTTAGAAGCATCCTGCACAAGACATACACCTGTAAAACCTATAGTTGTTTATATTTTTGGTTAGGTGTGTTACTATTATTCAGTACATGTCTAGCATGCTAGTTAGGTGGTAAATTTATAGTACATACTATAACTAGATTTCCTAAACACCCTCCCTTAGAAAAAATATGAAATATAATAGCAGTGAGAAACACTGAAACACAAGCTCTGTTCTGTTGAGCCAGCTAACAGAGCTTTCTTTGCTCTCTGAAGCATCTGCTCATTGTGCCAATCCTGCCTGTTAGAAACACCCTCATAATTATTACATCATTTATTTTGTGCTCATTGTGCTCGGTTTATATTTCTTCATTGTATATAATCTTTCTGAAGGCAGAAATTTTATATATCTCTGCGTTTTCCAGGCCTGATTCTTTTGGAATGTTTAGGTTTCGTGATTTATGTATTATTTCTAGGACTTATTGCAGTGTTTCAACTGTTCAGTATTTTTTTTTCTTTTGATTTCTCTCTTTGCTTTTTTCTGTACGATGGTAAACTCATTCTTTTTTCTCCCAGTCATGAGTTCTGACGCTTCCTCCTTAATTATGGAGGGGGAGGGGTTAATAGCTATTAGGGGATATATTTCCCTTCTAGAATCTGAACTAGCTTTTAAAATTTGCTTCCCTCTCTTAATTTATAAATATTTTAATCAATAATGTATCTATTATTTCCCAAGTGAACCCTAAGAAGTATGTTTGATGGCCTCACACAAGCCATTCCAGGAGAACAGCCCCTTTCAAGCAGCTGATACGAGTGAGCCTAGCTAGTTTTGGCCTCTCTCGAGTCCCTATATTTTCAGGTTGGCCAGCAACAGCACACTCATTCCATCACTGAACCAATGAAATTGATGTGTTGTGCAAGTTCCCTCACTCCCTTTTGCTGAACTTGCATTGTATTGCCATTGCATATTGAGTCAGGAGCTAGCCTGGAACAAAAAGCCAGTCATCAGAGGAAAATACTGTCTGTCTTCAATGTTATAATTGCACTTGATCAGAATCAGTTCTGCATCAATAATTAGACAGGGGTTCAATAATTATGTTGACAATGAAACAACATAGTCAAAACTTTAGTTATTTCCATGAAGTGATGGTCCAAGGACTGAAACCAACATTGGAGATTGATGCTCCCACCTTAGAAGGTCACAGATGATTGAAAACTGGTGCCCTTAGTATTGTGTGAAATATTCCCTTCCAGTTGTTGCCTCACATACCAACTGAAGAACTATACTTGCTTTTATATATGACATACGCTTTTAAAAATCTAATTAAAACTTTCTTTTTGGTCCTTAGGTAGAAAGATGGCTCTGCTGAGATGAGCTCTTAATTAATGCACTGAGAGCTTACAAGTCCCACCTCTCAACAGGAATGATTGACGTCCAAGGATACATAAATTACACTAATTGAGCTCAGCCTCTATCTAGGCTTTCCACAGGCAACTCATCAGAGAAGCTAGGTGAGTAGACCAGCATAAAAAGTTATTTCAGTATGTTCAATGCTGTCCCAAAGGGTGGAAGAAAAACTTTCCAGACTGTTGTACATTTATCATCACAGAAGGCAGTTTTTTCCTTCAGTTTTAAGATGTAGGTTTTGTGTTATAGTTTTTTTAATTGTAAAAATTAGCATTTTTAACATAGCCATTTCAATTTAAGTAACCACATTCTCTTCACAATTTTTAAGCAGCAAATACGAGCCAATTACAGTATGCAAAAATCACTTGGCATCATGTGTTGATATTAAATTGTGTTGCATAGCAACCAATGCATATGCTATGGAGGGATTGTTTGAAATCAAATCCAGTCATAGTCCTTAAGTTTAGTTTTCAGAAACTTACCTAATTGTAAACATAACCTAATCCCCAGCCTCACCAAAGATCATACTGAAATATTTTTGTATATATATTTCATCCTGAAAAAAATTTATAGGTATTCTGAGGCTCTGACTTTCATGAAATTTAATAAATAATTTGGTATAATCTAGGTGGTTTATTAGTCTAAAATAAAATTTCAGGGACAGGGCTATTTGCTAAAAATGAAGACAATTATACTATATTAAATTTCCTCATTTATATCTTAAAATTTTTATTCACAGTTTTTTAATAATGCCTTAACAATTATGAAAACCCCAGTTTCGATTATTTTCAAGGAAATACTAATAATACGGGAATTTCCGAATATTGAATTATTTACTTAAGCTATAAAACTAAAATATATGTATTATTCAAGGACAATATAAGTAGGGCTCAGGATTTACTACGTAAAACTTTAAAAGGCAAGAGTAAAGAATGAAGACCACAAAGACAACTAGATCAAGACATTATTAAGTATAAAGGTGATATGTTAAAATGAATAGAATTGGGAAAGCAAATAGTGAGAACTAAAGGGAAAAATGTCAAACAGTAGAAATTCTGCACTAAGTTTTAGAAATAAATAAAGTACCAAACCTAAACACTCCCATAAATTGGTCCTGGCAAAAGTAGAGAAAAAAGTAAAAGAAGTCAACAGGGCTAGATTTACAAAATATTTAGGAGAACCACCATGTCCTAATAACACAAATGAAAAATATTTCTCTTTAGACTTTGGATTCCTGAAACATTCAGGAGTACACGTGGCTCCCACATTTCTCACTCCTAGGCACTTTGATTTGCCTACTGTTTCAATTTGTGAAAAATGGGGAGGCCCACTTAAAAAGAAAATCATGAGATGGCTACATTTCTATCAGAATAGCTTTATTATTACCTGTGAGAAAACCTGAAGTAGAAAAAATTGGGAGAGATCAGACAATCCTGAGATGATAATCTCGTAAAAAAATATAAAAGGCTTTAACATTAAGACAATTTCACTACGACTGAAATGAAATAAAAATGAAACAGCTTCTTTACTGTGAGATCCTTCTATTATTTGGTGGCTAACAGTACCCAAATATAATGTATCAAAATCATTGAAAGATAAGTAATATAACATTTTTCTGTTTTATTACCTTATTAAAAAAATTACTTAGGGGTATCAAGCATGAAACATATACCTCAGAAAAACTAAGTTTTTATTTTGATTTTCTGTATTTATGTGTTCATACCGCATTTCTTTGTCATATACGATGTGCTAAGCAAGGTATGGTACTTGAAGTGGTTTTCTATGAAATTACATTTGAAATGACCTAAATTTATTTATGTGTCTTGAGAATATATGTATTTAATAATCATGAAAATGCAAGTATATAACTTTGTGCTTCATAGGTCTCATATCTGTAGAAATATTTATTAGTAGAAACAGTAACCATATGTTCATAAATTTGAAGATAATTCTACCTGGATTCACATATCATTAATGCAGTTAACAGAAAACTCCACATACTTTAGCAACACTACTACATCGATGATACCTTTGGATTTACAGTGGTACATTGTACCTGAATTAGTATCAGCTTTTGTCTTCATATATGTTGGGTAATCAAAATGCTCATGCTTGACAGAAGACCGTAAGTTATTAGGAAATGGAGCATAGTCAGCATAGTCAGCACTGTGATGAGCCAGGGCCACCCTGCCTCAAATGGAACCATTAATATAATAGCCTATCACTCAGGCTAATAAAATCAGCTCTTACTGTATTCTGTTGCTGAACATGGATTATCAGATCCAAGTTTTCAATTGCTACATTGCATCACAACCATACTATAATTAGTTGATGCTTGAACGAATGTACCGTGTTTCCCCTAAAATAAGACTCAGCTGGACAATCAGCTCTAATCATCTTTTAGAGCAAAAATTCATATAAGACCTGGTCTTAATAGTATAGTAAAATAAGACCGGGTCTTATATTAATTTCTGCTCCAAAAGACGCATTACAGCTAAGTCTTATTTTAGGGGAAACACGGTAGCAAGAGATACGTTGGTTGTCACCCTTTACTATTGTACTACATACAGACAGTGAAACCTTACTAAACTCTTCTCTGGTCTTTGAAATAGAACAGTTATATGCTTATGGCTTTGATCATTTGGTAGGCTTATTACAATATATTTTTTATTTAGAATTTACATAATTCTTTAGATTGGAAACTGTTCAGTATGCTGGGCATTTCATTATCCCACTACTGTTTGATCTCTGTATTAATTGCTTATAACATTGATAACAATTTTTAAGATTGTGCGGATTTAAAGTAAAATTTGTTACCTTTTTTAAAAAACAGAAGTATGGAAGAAAAAGTCCTATAATATCCGGTAATACCAATGCCAATATAATTTTTGTTACAACTTTAAATAACAAAAACCCTATATTTTTATCACAAAGGGGCTAAAAGAGTTTGAATAGGCAGGAGTGTGAACAGCAAGGAAACATCATAGAATCACAGAGATGGACAGTTAGGAGTTACTATTACGTTTTAGCTCTTAATCTATGTAAGTTGGGAAGCTTTTAAAAGAGTTTTTTCCTGGATGTGGAATACTGGAGGATTTTGAGAAGAAAGATGACGTGATCTGACATCTTTTAAATAGACATCGCTGATTGCTATGGTCAGAATGGATGAAACAGGAAAAAGGCCAAAAGCTAGGATTCTAGTTGGGAGACTATTGTAATCATCTGGGCTACAGGTGATGGTGGCGTGGACCAGTATGGTAGAGGAGGCAGCGGTGACATGTGGGTTTACATTCCAAATATATTCAGACGGTAGTATTGACAGAATTTGCTGATGGATTGAGTCTGAGGAGATACCAAGAAGAACCAAAGATGACTCCAAAGTTGATATCTGAGCAACTAGAAGGATGGAGTTGTAGTAAATTGGGAAGATTAGTGTGAAAAAGTTGTTAGGTTTGAGAGGCCCATTCAGTTTGAGATGCCTATTCGATGTCCAGTTGGAAATGTCAGGTAAATAGCATTACACAAGAATCTGTAGTTTAGGTCTTGGTTAGAGACAGGAATTTAGGAATTCTCAGCATATAGATGGTATTTAAAGTCTGGGTGAAATCACCGAAGGGTATTGAAAAGAAGCATCAAGGGCTTAGATATGGGCACCATAATGTTTAGGAATCAGGATTCTGAGGAGTAGCCAATGATGAGGTGGGAAACCAAAGAAGCGTGGTTTCCTGGAAGCCGCCCATTTCTTGTGCCCTCCCTCAGTAGATGTACAAGGAGTATCTATAAAGAGTGATATAACCTAGAGATGTGTGATTCAAAGATGGGGTAATTAAGGAGGGGAAATACACAATGGTCTGTAAATATTAATAAGGAAAGAGGAACACTTTTTCTTTTGCTCCCTATGTATAGTTATGTATATACCTATCTTGGTACCTATATATACCTATGCCTCTACTTACTTAGGATACCACTGGAACTTGGTTGCCTCCCATCCTCAAAGCCAAGAGAGGGAGCTGTCAAAAGAACTGCTCATGGGTTTGCGGGTATCCGATGTGCCATTCCCTAGCTGGACAGTTATGAGATATTAGGCTCACTGGCCAATCCCTGTGCTGCCAGAGTAGAGAAAACCTGCATGGAGAGTAGGTCGCATAGTGGGGAACTGCCAGGTGAAGCAGGGGTCATAACTGTCTCCCCTCAAAGTCCAAGAGGTTTAGAAGATGGATCTCACATAAGCCTTTCTCTACACAATCAACCTATCTATTTGCCTCTCTCTTTACCAACTGTCATACCTATCTCCTTTGACTTCTCTACTGATTGGCTGATTTTTTTGTTTTAATTATGCAAAAGAGATATTTACACCCATTGTTTCACACATTGCATTTTCATCCTTAATTTTTATGTGTATTGGCTCAGAGATATTTGCCTAATTATTTTCGACTGCTTCCTCGTGGATGTGCCAAAATTCCTTTAGTGCTTTGTTCCATTGATATACTCTTTAGTTGTTTCCAATTTTCACTATTAAAACAATGCTGTAATATATTTCTGCACATATATATATACATATATATATATATATGTATATATATATATGTTGCTGGTGTGTTCGTTATATAAATTACCATCAGTGGGTCAAAGAGCATGTGCATTTGAAATTTGTTTATTTATATATATATATATATATATATATATATATATATATATATATATATATACATACATACATACATACATACATACATACTAGGGGTGCCAAAAAATGTATACACATGACTTGTATTCATCTTTTGTTATCGATATATATATACACACACACATATATGTATGTACATATATATATATTTACAGTAGTTTTCCTTTCTTAAAATGTGTATACATTTTTTTGGCACCATATATACATATATACTGTCATGTGCCACATAATGATGTTTTGGTAAATGACTGACCTTGTATTTGATGGTGGTACCATATGATTATTATGGAGCTGAAAAATTCCCATCATCTAACGATGTCTTAGTCATAGGAGTGTCTTAGCGCAATGCGTTACTCATGTGTTTGTGATGATGCTGGTGTAAGCAAACCTACTACACTGCTAGTCATATAAAAGTATAGCACATATAATAGTAATATTCTATATCACCTAGGTTTGTATAACCACACTCTGTGATGTTCGCATGCAGTTATAAAATAATACAGAGAGATCTTGTGTACCTTTTGCAGAACTTCCCCTAATAGTAGCATATTATGAAATTGTGGTACTAATATCACAGCTAGGATATTGACTTTGATATACTCAAGATGTAGCTTTACAAATTTTCAACCATTTACTATTCTGGTGATCATCTTTCTTGTGATTTATTTGAGAATAATCTCATACATATGAAATATTTTTCCCCTGGGATTTACATTTGTCATTTGATTTGATTTTCAGCATTATTGTCTATTTTTTTCCCAATCTTTTCTTTTCTTTTTTTTTTAAGATTTTACTGGGGAAGGGGAACAGGACTTTATTGGGGAACAGTGTGTACCTCCAGGCCTTTTTTTCCAAGTCAAGTTGTTGTCCTTTCAATCTTAGTTGTGGAGTGTGCCGTTCAGCTTCAAGTTGTTGTCTTTTCAGTCTTAGTTGTGGAGGGCGCAGCTCAGCTCCAGGTCCAGTTGCCGTTTTCTAGTTGCAGGGGACACAGCCCACCATCCCTTGCGGGACTTAAGGAATCGAACTGGCAACCTTGTGGTTGAGAGCCCACTGGCCCATGTGGGAATCGAACCGGCAGCCTTTGGAGTTAGGAGCACGGAGCTCTAACCGCCTGAGCCACCGGGCCGGCCCCCCAATCTTTTCTTTATGTCTTCTGCGTTTCTCATCCTACTTAGAAAAGTCTTATCATCTTTATATATAAATTTACCTTCTAGAACTTATATGGTTCCATTTTTCACATTGAAATTTTGATCCACTTGTGAATTTATGTTTCTGTAAAGAATAAGTAGGAGTCCAAATTTCTTTTTTTAATAGTTACCCAGTTGCTTCTATTCCCTTTGTTTCAAATATTACTTATGTCACCATTCAAATTTCTATATGAATACATATTTATTTCCAGATTTGCATACATCTCTCTTATGACGTATTCTCCAGTACCAAACTATTTTAATTATTATAGTATTGTAACGTAATATATTTTACTATTTGATAGGACTAGGTATTGCTCATTGCTTTTTTTCTCTCCTTCCCATGGCTTCTTCTAGCAATTTTTGAATAGTTATTTTTTTAACCTAAATTTTTTAGTATCACTTTGTCAAGTTAAAACAATACTGTTGTTTTTGTTATTTGAATTGAATTACTGTTAAATTCATGAATAAATATGAGGAAAATCAATACCTTTGTGCAATATAATATTCTTATCCAAGTGCATGGTAGGTTTTCTCATTTACTTATTCTCTTCTGAGTTCTTTACGAGAGTGTTAAGATTTTCTTATATAGGCCCAAAACATTTATTTATTTACACTTAGTTATTTACACAAGGGTGTGCATATATGCATCATCCTGAGTGTTTACTTAATCAATAATAGAAGAACAGAGAAAGTAAAATATTACAGTCAGGCTTTCAAATAAACACATTAATTTGCTTTATGGTTATTGGGCTGTTATTTCAATATCTAAATTACTAATTCCTAACATCTAATATTTTGCCCATGTTTTTGTGAGTTGAAATTTGTGCAATAGCCAGAAACAATAGTAAAGAAACATAGTTTTTCCTGTTCTCAAAGGTAGGTGTACTCAAAATGAGCATCCTATGTACATAAAAAGAGTAAGTTGTAAAAATAAAATATGCTAGGTTGGATAATCATCTATAATGTTAACAGTCCAATTGCTTGTCATGTAGAGGAAGGTTGTGCTTTAATTAAGCAATAAGACATGACAGAGTGTGAATTATGGAGTAATAATTCTTGTCTAGTGTATTGTTAGACAGGAGGCCGAGGGCCAGGTGTCACTGCATACACTGTGCATAAATTATTATTCTGTAATTTAAATCTAGAATATTATAGAATAATCCTCAAATACTATTCAAATAATTTTGCAAAACAAGAAATACAGGCTGAATATATTTTTTGAATTCTATGTTAGAGGATATCTACTCTAATGCTGTAAGGTTGAGAGGCTAAAAGAAAGCATTTATTCTGGAAGAAAAATATGGCAAGAAAGTATAGTCAAGTTGGCTTCATAATTGATACCTCTCCAGATAATATTTTTATAAAGGAGATTCCTAGGAAGACGATATGTCAGTTTGATGTCCTCCCTATGATTAGAAAAAAGAAGAAGAAGATGGTGAGAGCTAAGTTCTGAGAAATTTTAAGAGAGCCCCTTTTTGGCTTATTTTTCTTCACAAAGCAGCGCTAACTAACAAATAACTAACATAAATCTTCCAGAAGAAAAAAATTCATCTTCCTAAAAGAACTTGGCAAGGGGTGGTGCATTTTACAGAATTTTGGGTCCTTTTAAAAAAATCAGCGTGATTTGTAATCCTAACACTTCCCCTGTAACGTACCATTTGAAGGTCCTCTTTTATAAATACATTAAAACAGATCTCTTATCACAAGAAAACACATTGTTTGAAATACTGCTTTTTTGAAAAAAAGAAAACTCGTTTCTGCCCATTCAAAAGAAAAATGTTTGAGTGTGAGTATGTGATTGTAATAAAGAAAAGTGTACTTGCTTTTTATCTGCAGGGCACTCTGGCTTTCAGTGTTTCAAAAGACTACTTCCTTTTAAAGTTATTATAGTTTTGTGCTTTTATTGCCAATATTACATACTTTTAAGATGGTTGATGTATTAACAAGTTTGGCTTTTTTTGTGAATATTGAAAGATGAAAGGTTGTACATATTACAACCTCTGACGATTAATTTTGTCTCAGGTTCTCCTTTAAATTAATGTACTTTATCATCAAATTTGACCTCTTTCTATGAGTGTGATAACCAGAGAACTTAATATACAGATCAAATGCAAAGTATTTTTGAAGGAGCTCCAGAAACACCTTCCTGCCCAAAATATACCCGTTAATGTCTTATCACAGCACCATTAATTATTTGCTCCTCTGGGTTAATGTTTGTGTCTTGAATAGTCCCTTATTAAAATAAAATATCTCCCAAGTTAATGACACAGAGCCCATTTATCAATTAGAATTCTCTTAGTTTATCTATTTGCTAAATGAATAGTCTTAGTTTATCTGTTTGCTTTATTCCCTAA
Source organism: Rhinolophus sinicus (assembly GCF_036562045.2). NCBI lineage: Eukaryota > Metazoa > Chordata > Mammalia > Chiroptera > Rhinolophidae > Rhinolophus > Rhinolophus sinicus. The sequence continues at coordinate 78,825,557 of NC_133754.1, read as the reverse complement.
CAGAAAGCAGAGAGGAAATAAGACATAAGAAAGGAGTGTTTTAATGGACATAAGAAGAGAAATTTTCCCTCCATGACACTTGGGCAAGGTGTTACTGTGATAGGTCCCTAACTACTGAAAGGTGGCTTGAAACCACACATTTTTTTTCATGGTCAGGAGGTAAAAGAACCCTAAGAAAAGAGAGTCAAATTATGAGTTTTTCAGGCAAGGATGGGTCATGTCTTACATTGTGTCTAGTATGCGTCTTAAATGAAGAAAAAGATGGGGAAAACTAAAGACAATTTATCTTCAGTCCTAACAGTTTTACCAACTCTGTCTCTTGTAATAGGTCTATCACAGCTATTAAATACAACCATTTTAGTACTTTTTTCTTGTTTCTTTTTCACTGAATTATGCAGGATTGTCTTTTCTACTCGGTGGCTCCAATTTATCCTTTTCTAGAGTTACATTTCAATAGGATTGTGTTCCCAAATTCTGAGTGTGGGAGTCCACAACTTTCTCACAGTCCTTCTCCTAGGTTTATTGGGTTGGTTTTGGGCAACCCACTATGACAGATGGTTTCTAAAAAGTGAACAGCAAACAATAGAATTATCTTTAGAGAACCATGATGTAAAATTATGCTGTTAGCTTGCAACAAGGGTCAATATGTGACAAGGGCAAATGAAAAACACCTGTGCATTTGTAGAAAAGGGTAGGCAATTACTTTTTTTTAATTTTTATACTAGCATGCCACTGACTTAGGCTGTATCTACTTCTACAGAGATGCAACAATTTTAAAACATTTTAAGAATATAATAACTTGTGAAAATAATCATTTCACCACTCAGTTGATGCTTTGGTCTATAAGCTTGTTCAAACAGGCCACACCTTCAGGTTTCAACTGGTCATACCACTCAGTAAGATGATCAAAATTACTTTCAATAGGTTTATGTTTGTTAGGAACAATTATTTGTATTTATTTTGTGAGAAGCTTGATGCTAAGGATTTGACATCATTATTGCATTAATATTTGCAATAACATTGTAGGATTAGTGATAATTTAGAGATCAAGAACCAGAGGTTCATAGAGATCCTCAGTAAGTAAGAATTGGGTCCAATTTTATAACAAAAAACTGTGCTTCGAAAGGCAAAATTATCTCACATATGAGTGAAGTCATATGGTTCTTGACTTTTTCTGTCTGACTTATTTCACTTAGCATAATAATCTCAAGATCCATCTATGTTGTCGCAAATGGCAGTGTTTCATCTTTTATGGGAGAGCAGTATTCCATTGCCATTCCCCCCCCCCAATAAATTTACTAAATTAGAAACAGTACTTTAATTAATTAATTAAAAGAAAGGCAAAACTCATTCCAGTAATCACATTGTCTCCTGCTGAAGTTAGAATATTTTAAACATTGAATTTAGTCATTTTTAAAAAAGAAAAAAAAAGAAAAAAGAAACTGACAGTTTTCCAATCTGCAACTCAGATTATTAAATTTCTTCCACTGTCCATTCTAGGAACTTTCTTCTTACATGTTGTTAGACACCTATACACTTCTGTTCTGCTTCAGAACCCATTTCACATTTTCAGAAGTGCAACAGCAAGTGAGCCCTAGAGTAACAGGCATGAGCATCGGCCTCGTGATACCAAGAACCAACAATCAATTCTACAGAAAGGACCCTGTGATCATAGTCATCCCTTTCCTTCACCCAAAGTTCAGTTTTACTCCGGTGGATAAATTGGTGCCGTGCATTGTTTGTGCATGGAGGGGAGTTGAGAGTTTTGAACGAGTACTACATCTTGTGGGGAAAAATAAAGACATAGTGATCTGAAAATTAAGGACAGATAGAAAAGAAGGCACAGAGTGAGTATTAAAATTGTTTCATGTGTGCCTCAGCACCTCTGTAGACTAGGTATACCTATGTGAGTTTTGTAATTCTCAACTTGATTTCTGTCTCTTTTCCTGTCATCACTTTTCTGCTTTTTATTTCAGTTTTCTTCACCAGAGTTGCTGTTTTTTGGGGTCTTTGACTTAAGAACAGCAGCCTGGACACAGATTTCTAATCTGTCGCCTGTGTAAGCAGTTGTTTTTGATATTCACAATCTCACGTTGTACCCAACTATGATTCACTCCACCATAGTTGCTCAGCAAAAGGACACAAGTCCTTATTTTTGACAAGGTCACTCGTCATATAAGTTGTTGAGATTCCTTGTTGATACATTTGTATTTAAAGTGGAATGTAGGTATCAATCAAGACCAAAATAGTAATACTCATTACCTCATATTCCAGTGGTATCATTTTATTTTTGTGGAGAATTATCAACAACATACCCCAGTTTTATTGTCTCAACCCCTGCTGCAGAGACAGCACAGGGCAGAGTGTAAAATTATGAAAAAATAAACAGTTTTTAGAAATTTCTATTTTTTGCTTCCAAAATATGAAAAAAAAATCGTATCTTTAAAAATCATGGCATAGAATGTAACAAAGGAAAAAAGAGTCCTGAAAAAAATAAGAAACCAAAAATAGCTCAGTGGCAATTTAATAACTGACAAGACTTATTCCATCTGCTGGAAAGAATTTAAAACCTTTACCTGCTGCCACTCACATGATAGAGATTTAGAGTTCAGAGCTGAAAGCTAACATCTGATACGGAAGTATGTGATCATGATTCATCTGCAAATGAATTCCTCTGCTTAATAAGTGTTATGCTGTTTGTTTCAAGGAAATAAGATTCCCCAAGTTTTGAAGTGTAAATAAAAACGGCACAATGGACAGGAAGGAACTAAAATACTTGTGTACAGATAGCATTAGGACACCTGAAGGTAATCAGATCCACACCTGGTACTCAGCGAACTGTAGGTCAGGTGTTCTTCACACAGAAATACTTTGAAAGTGAGGAGGTTGGTTGGAATCCTATATAATCAGCCACTGTCAAAGCATAAAAGAGAAAAATATCTCCCCTATGAAAGGGAGAGCAGAGGCAACCTATGCCACTGAATCCTTATCTCTTGGATTCCCCTCCCAGCTCTCCATAATTCAAAACAGGCAGGCAGCAGGCTGTACAGATGGAGACGCAACAGCCAGAGTCCGCATGGAGCATTATAGATCTGGCTAGTTGTCTAGTTAACAGTCAGCTATTTTTGGATAATACCCACAGCTGTTTTACAAAAATCAAAAAAAAGAAAAAAAAGATGGAATTATCCTGAGTTCAGTATGTAAAAATATTTGCACAGGTTGATGCTTAGGCTTAAGCCATTTTCCTTACATTTAGCCTGCTTGTTGGTTACTCAAACTGACTTCTTTTGCAATCAACAACAAAGAGATTCTGTTGATAGGATACTGTGGGTCATATTAGGGGCATATCACACAATTTGAGCTCCCAAAAGAAATGTTTTAGGCGCTGATTATGATTTTCATGTAGTTTTGTTTGTTTTCGACTTTGAACAGGCAGATGGCAGAGAGGCTTCAAGACTTCATTGCATGTCATACTAACACACAGTACTAGGTACAGAAGAGGCGCCATGTTAGGTATGTGTTCATCAAAGTGACCGACTGGGATTCCTTCCTCAGCCAGCAGGCAACACTGGGGACAGGACTTCAGTTAATGGAATTTGGGGGTTTAACGTGGCATGATTCATTTATGTAGTGAAACAATGTGAGGAAAGGAAGCAACCACATAAAATTGACAAGTATGTCCCCTATAAAAGACTCTTTATAGGTATAGTTATGTTAGCAGATACATAAGTTATCTTTTAAGCTATAAATCAGTTTACTACTCACAAATCTTCAATTTAGTAAGCAGACCAACAATTACAATAGCGTATTTGACAAAAAGAAGTTATCTATAGTGGTTTTAAGAAAATAGAAGAGACAACAACAATTTATCATTTACTGACTGCCTACTTTCCAGTGCTGTATTCCATATTCCCAGTGATATGTGTGTGTGTGTGTGTGTGTGTGTGTGTGTGTGTATAAAATGATCACACAGTCTTTTTTTCAAGTTACTTAGTATGCAATAGAGAGACGATCAAAGCAAAATAACATATTTTTGTAAGAAAAGTACAAATAACATGCTTTAGAAGTTCAATAGAGAGAGAATATATTTGGGTGGGAAAATGAGAAAATATTTCATGGATAAGAAAGATTATGAAATCTGCCTTCCAAAGATGAGTAACATTTCAGATGGTAAAGAAGGGAAGGACATTCTAATAGGAAGAGGCATTAACAAAGACATAACTTTGGGAATTTATCAAACATGTTAAATAACTAATTACTAAGCCAATTTGGATGGAACATGAGGGTTGTGATTGGGAGGTGGTTAAAGGAAAGCTGGAAAGGTAGGCAGGTTTGTATTCTGGAAGCCCATGGGAGGGCCGGCAGACATGACTGCCATCCTGATTTTTGTTTCAGAATTGAAGAATTTTATGGAGTTGCTAATGAACCCATTGCAATCCATGTCTGACATTTCTATTCCATTAGTAGCCAAGGCCCTTAATTAATATAACCTGCAACTCCAAGAAAACTAAAATGTTATTATATAGGCCAAGGGGTCCTCTGCAGTTGATTTTTTGTTACCTTTCCAAAGGCATTATCAAACGTCATGTGCTTTGTAGATTTTACAAAGTCAGGTCTCACGTACAAACCAGGGCATCCTCTGGCTGCCAGTTCTCCTGCCTCAAGCTTCAGGTTGAGCTCAGTGACAGTTGCTTAGGCAATTCTATTGTTAACATGCCAGTAAATTAGAATAATGATGTCCTTGGCCCTGTTACAAATCCCAGACACCAGGTTTTGTTTATTGCTTTTTATTCTGATACTATTATATTTAAGAAGGGGTGTGGACACCTAGTCTTATACCTAGTTCACAGTTTAGTTGTGTGCAGAGTATTCAATTCGTTACATTTTTTATTGTGACCTTTTAAAACTCGTGAAAATATCTGTTTCATTAATAGTCTTTGCGTTTTTATAGCCTTTTTTTTTTTGCTCAATAAAATAAAAATGAAATTATTTTCCCAGTATAACATGATTTTAGGAAAAGAACTCAGATTGTTCTAGTCATAAATCAATCGTATCTTTGAATATGAAGACATTTGAATCAGCCAATGAAAACATTTGAGTATCTATTCTGTGCTAGATGGTTTGAATCTAAACATAAGTTGGCGTGGCCAATCAGAAACCAGACCAATTATTTACATTCATTATCTAAAAGCAGTGTATTTGGCCAAAATGGAGCAACTTTAACCCAAACATATATTCCAACCACATGTGTGGCAAAGTGATATTAATGCCTAAAATTCTGTGGCTTTATCTTTAGTGATATTGCTCCCTGCCCTCCCCATTGTTTGAGGAATGGCCTGCGGATAGACTAATCTGTCTGGCAGTAAATGGTCAATCAAAGTTTGTTGGGTCTTCATGGGTCCAATACTAGTAGCATTCACAGGACTGCCTGGATTTCTCTTTCGAGGTGGAGCAATATGGTCTGATTGCAGCCTCTTATTTTAATGAGCAGAAATCAGACTGGTTGTAGTCGTCGGTGTCTGTCTCCTCTTCAGCTGCAGTTGAGAGACCTTTCTTGGGAAATAGGTGATGACACACCAAATATCTAAATACTCCTCACCAGTGCCTCCATGCCAAAGGAGTTGGTTCCGACTAAGGCGTGGTACCCTCCTGGTTTCACAGATCTGCAAAAGCAAGTCAGTAGATATAAAGCTATCCCCAACAAAGGGAGACTGAGGGAAAAGTCACTAATGTCTTTTCCCATCTGCTTTCTCCAATCTAGAAACAACCAACTCTCTCTTCTGCTTAGTTCTCCTAGTGAAACAAAAGTGTTACCACCCCTCTTGTTAAGTAAGACGAAAAGCAGCCCCAACTGGAAGAGTGAATGGCAGTGCAGTTTCATTTGGGTTTGGTTCATAATTGATGCTTTTCAGTATTATTTCTTTAGTCATCACATACGTTTCTCTGATTATTTTTTTTTTAATCACACAAGGTAGCTTATCACTCTATTAAAAACATAAATAAATGAAAGGCTATGAAATGAGTGCTATTGGAAGGGTCACATTGTATGCTGCGTGTGTCAAGGTGGCCTGGGCAGGCAACAGGAGTAATAGGAATGATTAAACCCTGTCCGATGGGGTTAGGTTTAGAGCTTTCTTGCCTCATGACAGGCTGTGACAGTCAAGTGGCACTGAAGCAGAACAAACTACGGTGGCACTTTGCTGTGTGCAGTGCAACTGTCAAAACTGCTGTACAAAAGCAAATGTCGGGGATAACAAGCAGCAAAGTTTGCAACCTGACTACTCAAATGCTGATGCCCAAGATTTCTTCACAGTAAATTCTAGGTTATTGGCCCGTCTGGGGCATTCTGCTGTTCTGAGCAGGACTTCCACTTCTTCTGTGCTCTGAATATCGTCAGCTTTCCATGTTATAACAAAGCCTGCCTTCTTTGTAAAAACACAAAACAGTCTTCACACAACCCACATGGAGGGCTAGTACTCACATACTAACAGGTAATCCATGTGTGGTTTATCATGCTTTGTGTTTGGAGCAATTATATGCATTCCACAAAGAGAAAGCCTGTCCACGTGTGAAATCTAGTTCCAATTATGTTGCTGTAAGAATAGGTTACAGCACAGATGTAAACCTGCCATCACAAATAGGGTGAAATACTTCACACCCAACACTAAAACAGTGAACTTAGCATTGTCACCAGTTCCTTGAAAAGTTGAAAAAAAATTACTTTACACCCATGTGGTTTCACAGGTTTTTATTAGAAGCCACAATAGACACTTTTTGCCAGCAGTAAATGAGAAACCTTTCAACATTGTAATTGCGCAGGGAGAGTTTCTCAGCCTCTGTCATCCTACGGGAATTCTCCCATTGAGTTTCCATAGGTTGAAGAAAATGAGAAGGTGGCCCACAGTCTATCACACACAGGCTCAATTTTAGCATTGCACTCTGTCAGATTATTCATGTTTGGAGGAGTCAGGTAGAGGTGTAATTCAAGACTGCAGTCTTGAGGGTGCTAGGTGTGTGACCTCTGATGAGGTCAGACTGTCCAGGTGTAATATAAACTAGGAATTCTCAGATCCTAAAATCAATTTTTCTCTCTAAGAAACATGATCTGAAAGGCTTCACGTGTCCATTACCATAGGCTTCAACAAACTCTCAGCACAATGTGTGGTTAGAGTAAGCAAAGGGTCACCATTTACATATAGTTCATAAAAGTAATGACTAAATTGAAAAACTTCTCTCAAATGGAAAAATCATCTACACATACTTATTTGCCTGAAATAATTTATAAGACCTATGAATTTGAAGTTTTATTTTCCTTACCTGCAGCTGAAGAGGCAAACAAAATCATTCCACTTTTACTGTGAGGAAGGAGAACATATTTTTTTTAAAGGGCAGTAAATTAGCTAGCGCTGGAAGCATCTATTTTCTTGCCTTCATCACTGCCAACTCCTTCTGTTTTCTTTGATCTATGATTTGCAAGCTACTATTATTATTTATGTCTTCTACAATTACGACCAGTGACACCTCCCCTTCTCCAGCCCTAAGTCACAAATATGAAAGAAATAAATGCTGTTTATTGTGACAGTCTGCCTTTTGTCTCTGGAACAATGACAAACTATCAACTGACAGCTTGCTACTGTTTTTACTACTGCTCCCCAGCTTACTTCTCAAGTGTTCTCCAGAATGTGACAATAGATGGACATGAATAAAAATGCCTAGTGAGAATCTGTTGCATTCATTTACCTCCCAATGAGCTTATTTGGAGACATATATTGGATAAAGAACAGAAGGCCCAGCAGTATGAGGACGTTTGAAAGATTTTATACATCTTTGAGAGGCAGGGAGAGTCTTCTTAGTTTAACAAGGATCTCTAACCACTAATGTACTTAACTTTTTAAATGCATCTAATTTTAAAATTACACAGTCTACAGATCATGTAAAGAGGGACTGCAGACAGAGTCATTTATGAATTTTTGGAAATATTTCTATTTCCTCAGCCTGGGAACTTTTAGCAGAGCAGCAGTTACACAGAATGATTGGAAGGACAAAAATGTGTAAGGCTTTCCAAAGGGCCTATACTAATTAGCTTTTTAAGTTGTGTTAAGATGACATACTTACCGGATAATTGCACCTTACAGAGCAGAGTAGATTAATAAATAAAAGTCACTACAATTTTTGTATGCCCAACTTTGAGCTAAGTGCAGGCTTGTAAATATTTGACAGCCAGCCTGCTTTCTTCTAATGTCATTAGTCAGAAAAGATTACTAAAAGCCAGCAGTAGCTCTAGTCTCACAGAGAAATTGCATTTAGGGACATGAGGTTCTGTTTCCCCTTTTTTTCAGTGGTTTGTAGAAGCAAAAAAAGAAAATCACCATTCTCTGGAATTCCATTCTTAAAGAAGTAATTTAAAAAAACCCAAAACCTATGTTTTTACCAAATTTCTATTTTGGGAAACATATTTAAAAAATCAATACCAACTCTATCCATAGTTTAAAAAAATTCATAACTTGCAAAAATTGTTACAGGTTTTATCTTGTACTCATTCTTTGGTATCTTCTTCTTAGTATTAATCTTCTAATAACAACTCATAAATATCCAAAATGAGGGTTAACCGTTTAAAGTTCACTGCAAGTAGAGTTGCCTGGCAGAATTTTCATTTCTTGAGGGAGGTGAATGGAGAATACAAAATGAATTAAAAGAATGTTGATGAACCCAGATAAAGTAAAAATGGGGGAAATGAGAAAACCAAGCAGTGTATAATGTTAGTTAATAGTTTATTCAAGGAAGGGATGGATTCAAATCAGTCGTGTGACAATAAATGTGTGTTAATGTTCCAACAAAGAGACAAAGACTTGTGTTAAATTGGAATGAAAGAGAAAATCCAACTGCTTATAGAGATCACGTCCAAACTGAAATTTTTAAATGTTTGAAAATATAATCATAAAAAAGGTTATATGGTAAATGTAAAACAAAAATAATGTTGGAGTTCCTTATCAATATTATCTAAAACAGTATTCAAGGCTGTAACCATTAAACAGAACAAAAGGGGTACGATGGATGTAGAAAACTTTTTATTCACAAGAAGATAAAGAATTATAAACTTTTTATAGCAAGCAATATAGCTATGGAATACATAATGCAAAACCTCCCAGAAATGCAGTTGGATAAAACCAAATAATAATGGAGACTCAGTTTGCAAAATTCTGAAAGAGTTGTAATTAAGTAGAGCGAAAAAAGCAATGATCTGAAAAATAAAATCAGCAGGTTTGTGTGTGTGTGTGTGTGTGTGTGTGTGTGTGTGTGTGTGTGTGTACAGACAGTGGATGGATAAAATCACAGATATTTAATAAACAATTAGATCGTGCTTACTATGTGCTGAGTAGTGTTCCAGGGTTTGACATATTAGTTCATGCAATCCTCATAATAGTCTTTTAAAGATGAGGAAACTGAGACACTACCTGGACAAGAAACTTGCTGAGGGCGACATGACAGAATAGCAGAGCAGCATTTAACCCAGCTGGTCTGGCTCTAGAGCCTGTGGTTTTAAGACTCTTGTACATCATACTGCCAACAGAGAATGTATGGTTTTCTCTTGTCTCATGGGGGAAAAATGTAGAACTACTCATGTATTGGTCAAAGTAAACTTGAACACACTCTAAAGCATATTTATAGACAGTATTTTCTGACCATAATCCAATAAAACCAAAAGTCGCTACCAAAGGAGCTCCCCTCTCTCCAAAACAAAAAACAAAAAGTCCACCTGTAGATTTAAAAATCCATTGTAATTAATTCCTAGATCAGAAAAGTATCCCACAACTAAGATTAAAGATAATTTAGCAATTAAATCTGCCGTAATTATTCCTCCTAATACATGACACTTTTCACTTACCACTCTATTGTTTTTAAATTGCTAATAAAACTTCTAAATATTCTCCCTAATTCCCTTTATTTGTACTAATCTAGTCACTTAGGTATATCTATGTTGAATTTAATTGACCGCAATTGGATAATTTTCCACTGTTAACACAGAATTAATTTTATACCTTTTTAAGTATATATTATTTGTAGTTTAATTTCTCCTAAATTGTATCCATTATGGTTATGATAGTGAGATGTGTGACCGAAAAAATTTAATCAGTCCAATTCCCGAACTCACTTTCTAGCTTCAAGGGAGAGGGTGGGGCTTCCTAGTCACAACCAAGAAGTTTATGATAAGTAGGATATGGCAAATATGACCAATCGATTGTTATTTTTTATGATTTGCAGCCCATGATTGTGGTTGGCGATTATCACTTCTGACATTTCACTGCCTTCTTTACCTGAGGTTTTGACCCATGTGGTTTATTATGTGTTCTTTGATTTTTTTTCTTTCGTTACATTGAGAAAAAAGAGAGAGAGAAAGACAAAGAGATCCATGTGTTCACATATGCACACACATACCACATAATTATTTTGGTGAGTCTGATCTATAAAGTATCATTCATAATTGATTTAGTTCATATTTTAACCAAATCACTCTAAACATCTCTATATTATCAGTTGTTTAGTCAAGGCTAGAGTTCAGTTTTATTGATCTTTTTATTTTTACTATCAATTATACTAAGCTGGTTGGGGGAAAAAAAGTCATTATTATTATCAGTCTTATAGTATATTATCATTTTCCTAGTTATTGATGGCTAAAATAAAAAATGTGTCCATACAGGGAGATGAGTCATTTCTCATAACTGCCATGTAAAGTAAATAGCAAGTTGGAGCGGTGACATTTAAGAATGTCCAACATCAACAAATGTGCGGCATTGCATGAGCTGCTAGGTCACTTCTTTGTGCACAATGAGATAATCACTGGCAGTCTGTGTGCCACAGTTCATATTGAAATAAAATGGAGAAATATCTCGTATTTTCTGAAGTCTTTATCATTAATAATGGATTACTAGAAAACAATGGCCATTTTGAAGCTGATTTTTAAATGTCCCTCTTCTTCCCATAACCATATTTGACTAAATTCATATATCTCAGATCACATCTACAACCTTTATTTAAATACCAAAACCACATTATAGTGATTTTATTATACTTCTCTCTCACAATTATGTTTCAGAAAATCCTCACTGTCTATATATGATTTACAAAAATGTTTTCAATTACATGCTGCTTCATGTCAAGTATTCTTAAGCACTGGGTATGTATGTTATATTTCTAGGCTTCGGGGAAAAGTAGAGTTAATCTCTTTTAAAATGCCTAGTATATTCTCTGGCACATAGGGTTTAAATTTAAGCTCGAATCTAACTGTCCAATATATTTGTGATATTTGGAATATAAATCATCCATCATCTTAAATATCAATTCAAGAAAATCCTTCCAGGATATTGTAATTCTTCACAATAGTACCTTTCTTTTCCATTATTAGTTGGCAGGTCATAGTGGCCATTTTTTTTTTTTTTTTCAGTGTGGTTGGGATCATTGGGTGATAAATTCCCATCAGAAATTCTTGTTTACCAGCACACCTAAGGAATGCAGGCCCCTCCAGTTAGTATCAGAGCTCACTATAAAGGTTTTCTCACAGGGATGCAAGGAGTTCACACAGTTTAAAAACGCCTCCAGTGCCATTTTGAAGTGACATGAATAGTGAAATTTCTTTTGGTCTATTGGGTTGAACTTCCTAAGGATAGGGTTCAGGTGGTTAGCAGTAGAACTAGACTTCAGGATCCTAGGCAATCCCTTCTTCACTGCCAAGCATATAAGAGCACAGGATAAATATGGAATGAATGAATGATGTAAAGGGTCTATAGTACATCTATTCATTTAACTATTTCCTGACTTCATCATCCTCCCTACCCCTCCACACTGCAAACTGTTTTTGGGGTGTTAATGTTTATGCCTCATTCTCTCCATTATAAAAGGTAATCAGGAGTCAGAACTGCCATGGTTTGCAGACTCCATCACAGTGGCAGTTACCTTGGGATGACTATTTTGCCTTGGGCAACCAGTTCACCTTTATTTCTGACCAACTAATGACATTGCTAAGAATTTAACTTTAGCTGAAGTCCAGCTTCCCCATTTCTGTGGTGAGAAGCATAGAAGGACAAAAAGCACTGTGTCTTTTTCTATAGCATCAAAACTAGTCAGGTCACTACTGCAAAATGATGTTAAGTTTTCACTCCATTATCAAGACCTCTTCCTTATCAGTGACTTTTGCAACTTGAATCAACTGCCAATAGAGTATGGCAGCTGGAGAGTGGACATGGCTGGATTTGCTGCCAAACTCTTGGTTAGTTTTTAATTCTCTGGTTGTATTTAGATTAAAGTAGGGAAGGTATTACCATTTCTTGGGGAAGTTCCAGGTAATACCGTGTTTCCCTGAAAATACGACCTAGTCAAACAATCAGATCTAAACATCTTTTGGAACAAAAATTAATACAACACCGGTATTATTATATTATTATATTATTATATTATTATATTATGTTATGTTATGTTATGTTATATTATGTTATGTTATATTATATTATATGACCTGGTCTTATATTATAGTAAAATAAGACCAGGTCTTATATTAATTTTTACTCCAAAAGATGCATTAGAGCTGATTGTCTGGCTAGGTCTTATTTTCGGGGAAACACAGTAGATAGCTCTGCCTTTATATATATATATATATATATATATATATATATATATATATATATATATATATGTGTGTGTGTGTGTGTGTGTGTGTGTGTGTGTGTGTGTGTGTGTGTGTGTATTTAGAGAGAGAGAGAGAGTCAGTAGTAGCTTAGAAAATGGAATTAATCATACTTATTAGCAATTTGTATTCAACTTTCAGTGGAAAACAAATCATGAAATGGAAAAAAATATAATTGAAAACTTGTGGAGCAGAGATGACAAATATAAAATACTTCTGTTGCAATAGCTTGGCAAATGGATGATGATGATTATGACAACTGTTTGTATTTAATATCAAAAGAGGAATGTCCTTTTTCACCTAAGGAAAAAGGTGGACTAATGTGGAGAATTAAAATACCATAACAAACAATAAGGAAAGTCTATTACAGAAATTGTATAATAGCATGAAGTCAAAATATTTGAACTTTGTATTGTAAGTGGTAACTGCATTAGATTGTTTACTGTTCACTTCAAGTATTTTCTTAGTCATTATCGTTATCATCATGTTAATCATCTTCTTCATTCCATAATCATCAGCATAATATTTATCAAATGCCCATAAAATAATTAGTATAATTTCCTAGGTAAGGGATCAGCAAACTATAAACCTTGGGTCAAATCTGGCCCATTGTCAGGTTTTACGTAGCCCATGAACTATGAATTGTTTGTGCATTTTGATATGATTGGAAAAAAACAAAAGAATAATAATACCTTGTAACATGAAAATTATTTGACATTTAAATTTTGTTGACCCTAAATAAAGTTGTACTGCAACACAGCCCACCTATTGCTCACATTGTCTATGGCTGTTTAGTGTGCTGCACCTTCAGAGCAGAGTACAGTAGTTACAACAGATACTGTATGATCTGCAAAGCCCAAAATATTCACAATCTGGTCTTTTACAGAAGAAGTTTGGCAACCCTGTCCTACATGATTAATATCCCTTTAAAATTGACTCAAGTTAATTTAAAACCAGAGCCAAAATTTTTTGACAAAATCAGGTTATTCTCATTCTAGTGCTGTTTAATTTGATAACTTTAATTTGGGTTCTTATAAATTGTGGAAACTTTTATGAACACAGAGAGTGTGTTGACATACACATTGGCAGAACTATTATAGATCATTTTGATTGTGACTTTCTACAGAGCCAGCATTTTTTGCCTAGAGCTGATTTGTCCAAATGAAAAATATAAATGAATAATTGTTATTATTCTTTTTCCTTGCTTATAGAACAGTGCACAAGTAGTGGAACAATTTTAATTTGACTCAAGGCTATATTATAACATTCTGCTCCTCTAAAAGAAAGATTTTTCAAGTGGAACATTCAAATTAAGGTTATATTTGTCATATCTTTTTTTACAAAAGGAAAATTTTCATGTTATATTAACAAATTAAAAATGTCATAATAATTATAAGACATATACTAAGAAAGAGAAACATGAGAAGAGAGACATTTATTCCTTAATGGTTGGCAAACATCGTAAAATGAGAAATTTCTGAAGCCTTTTATATTTTCTCTTAATTTACCTCCTTACACTTAATTTCATGTTACATCTTTTTAAAAACTATGATTTTGTGACACAGAATATCTTATCATGAAATTATAAGCAATAGCAATTTGTGTTCAATGTTTTCATTTAAAAACAATAAAGAAAGACCATTAATTTCAGAATGTCCAAGGTTTCAGGAATTATTATAGAGTTGATAGTTTATCTGGTCATCTTATGGGTAACGTGGTTGGTAAATCCGCCATAATTTATTCACATCCTCTATATAATTGTTAAGAATTACTTACAATTACTTACAATAGCAACTATTCCATTAGCAGATGTTTATATTTGTTTATTAAAAATCTTTATGAAGTATTAGAGAATGAGTGTAAATATGTGACTTTGGACATGATCCAGAATCATCATGTTTCTTAAAAATGATTTGCCAATTTTAATTTACTTAGGTTATTCTTTTAAGGAAAAACAGAATGAGCAATTTTTAAATTCATTCTGTACTATTGGTTCAGAAAGATGTTCCTGAGCCTTGTTTTTCTCAATAAAGTTTTATTTTGTTATGTAACACTGTTATTTGCTTTGCACAGATCTTTTTAATTTGATTGTAAGATGATCTCTTAGGAAATGTTTATTATGCATTATACGCATGTAAATGTGACACGTGTGAATATAAGTATCAGGATTTGTGATATGACGTCCTTTAATAATAATAACGAAAAAATTGGATTATTTCTTACTTTACAAAAATCTACTCTTGCTTGCTCATTTGAAAGGAAATAAGCATTCATAAAATTATATTAATGATTACTAAAACAATCTTTTATGAATCTCTGATTTCATGAATGAAGAATGGAACAAGAAAACCTTAATAGGTTGCCACATACTGTCTGTTGCATTGGATGGTGAACAAACAATGCAATATACAGATGACATATTATAAAATTGTATACTTGAAACATACATAATTTTATTAATCATTGTCACCCCAATAAACTTAATTAAATAAAAAACAATAATATTATTTAAGATAACAAATGTTGATCCAAGATGAAGTAAACTGTTTTTAATAACTTTTGGAAAAAATGGTAGCTACTCTCAAGTCATCGTAATATACTGTTAAGCTTTCCTTCACTCATCAATAAGAATTGAAAAACAAATAAATAATGAGACACAATGGATATATACATATGTTGCAGAGGTTGTGAAAGTATGTTCAGATTAAACCCACAAACATTACTGCCAAAATGAAATACAGCTGCAATCTTGGAGAGAAAAGATTTAGAAAGGAAAATATATGCTATCAGTTCTGTTATTATTTGCCATGATTTAAAGAAATGTTACAGTGTAGAACAGGAACTAATGTAGGTTAGTATTCATATCTGGGTTTGGGAATTTATAAAATGTTAAATTATATGGATAACTGGAAAAAAAGTGGATCTACAGGGAGAGGAAAAGGACAGGAAGACTTTGTTAAAGGGTAGTGTTCCTTCTGAATAAGAACAGTGATCCATCTAGTGTGTATGAGAAAGAAGCTTGGGAAATATAATCCTGACGGAAAGGGCCATTGCATATAAATTGTACTCTTTAAGTTTCTCTGCATGTTAGGGTCCCCTTATTTTGACTATGAGATGAGCCACCTTGCCTTGACTTCAAGGATGTACTACTTCCTCCTAATAAAACTCTGACCCACTGAAGAATATGAGCAGCTGCCTGGAATTTTATAAATCCTCTTTAAAAAAAAAAAAAAAGCATAAAGAAGAGTAAATATAACCACATTCTACCCATGCCTTTTCCATTACTGGGTGACAGGCAGAAGTAAATAACAGATTCCAGTAGAGCTCCTGCCTTTTTATAAATTCATGGGTGCAAAGAATGGGGGTGGGAAGGCTGAAGTGACTTCATTGGAAGGAGAAACATCACAGACAAAAATCATCCTTCACAGATCACAATACTAGTTGTCAAAATTGCAAACACAGGTCTGGAACTCGGTAATTCACAGCAGCAGTTATAGAGAAGAGGCTTGAGAATGAGCAGAGGTGACAGCCTTGAAGATGTATTTCTTCTGAGAAAAAAAAAAAGGAGATAGAAATATGTTTAGTGCCCCTCAGAACCTCAGAAGAATGGAAGTGAAGGGAAAGAAGAAAGTCAGAGGGAACATTATTCCTCAAAATCATACATTAAAAGAAAAAACAAACAAACATTAAACTTACAGAAGAACCGGGTTCCCTTGAACTAGGAACCCTGCCCTGAGGTATCTAGGAATACAAAAAAAAAAAAAAAAGTGAGATTCCATACAAAACTTTTCCCCTCAGAAAATAGATAATGTGATTCGAAATATGTCAACTGATGAAAAGCAACCACAAAGCAGAAGAAAATTGTTACCACAATACTCCCATTTGAATTTAGAATTGTCAAACAAGAATCTGGAGATATTTTTTAAAAGTGTAATTAGAAATTCTAAAATTAAAACCAGAAATGGAAAAATGTTCGATGAAAGTTGATTAAATTCAGGAAATACAGTAGTACCTCAGTTTTCGAACTCTCGTTGACAAACATTTCAGTTTACAAACGCCGTAAACACGGAAGTAAATGCTTCTGTTTTGGAACACAACTCAGAAGTCAAACATGTCACACGGCTTCCACTGAGTGCAAGATCCTGAGGTATAGCTATCGGCTGTTTTCGAACGTCTCAGAGCTCGTGGATTACAGTCGAAAACTGAGGTACCACTGTATTTTGAAAAGGAAAGCAAACCATCTTAGAAATAAGGAATAAATTACGAGGTCCTAAAGTAGAATATATTCAAATGAAAATTTAATAAAGGACATAAAGATAAACAGAGTGGTAACCAACAGAACAAAGGTGAAATAAGAGACAGAAAAGAATCTGGGAGAAAGTGTTTGAAATGGAGGTAGGCAAAGAAGTCCTATATACATATAATTGGAGGACCTGAATGAGAAAAATAAAACAGTGAAACAAAATTGATATTTAAAATATAATAAAAACGAAAAAACTTTTTTCTGGAAATTAAAGAATACTGAACCCCACTATATTGAAAGGCTCAATGTACGCCTAAGAAAATTGCCATGAAGCAATCAACTCCAAGACATATTCTAGTGTTCTAGACTGTACAGGGAAAAAAAAAAAAAAATCCCCAGAGCCTCCAGGCACAAAGAACAAATTATTTATAGGGATGCAAATAACAAATATTCAGACAATACCATATTTCTCAAGGCAATATTTTCAAGTAACTAAAAGAAAAAAAGTATGGAAAAGAATTTTTTATTTAGACAAAACTTCAAGTGTTATAGAAAAATGGTCTTAAATATGTAACAGCTCGGAGAAGACTCTGCTCACAAACCCTTCCTTACACTAAATCACTTTTTTACAACCTTGAAATAAGTGAAGAAATGTAAACAAAAAATTAATGGGGGACATTTAACATATTTAATTGTAGAATTAAGACTAAAATGCATATGGCAACATAGGCAGAAAATATATTAAAGCATTGTATATTCTGACGTATTACATAGTTTGTACATATTTTTTACTTTAGTTTTGTGGCTGCCCTACCTGGATTAAATTTACTGTCTTTCCATTATTATTTTCTCTAGTCTTAGAACAGACTTTGTAACTCCATGGAATTTTTCCAAATTACTGTGGTAGTTACGAGTACATTTTTTTAAAACTTAGACTACAGAAGGAAAACATGGAAGATCTTCTTTTACTCTTCCACAGAGCCACCTCGAAGTTCTCAGGTTTCAGGGTGAGGCAGTAATCATTCTCTAGTGCTTTTACTTAAGAAAGAAGAATGGAAACACTCATGTATTAAAATAATGTGTATATTGAGTTTTTTATATAAATATTAATAATTAACAGTTAGCAAAATCAGGATTGGTGAGTGATTATCTGAAATGCCTTAAAATTGGAAAACTGACAAGGAAAGAGTAACCAAGGTGTTATATCTTAGTTTTGTTTCTGTTTGTTTAATGTTCAAATGAGTATTTTTAAATAAAAGGTAATTATTGATTTAATGTAAATGAATTGCATTATTTTTTATAGACAAACCACTAACTTATTGTTTATTGGTGAGCTTAAGCAGATCAGTGAAGCGTTTTATTTCAAATGTTACCTAACAAAGGAGCAGCCTTACTAAGGGATTGCTATCTTAAAATTTTATAAATTCTAGTGAGTGGTCTGTGGTGTTTATTTTCCATCAAAGTATAATAAGAATATAGGTAAGAATTAATGTATAATAAGATATAAGTAAGAATCAAATATAAGTAAGAATCAAATTAATAAGATATAACTAAGAATCAATCTTAATGTATAATAAGATAATAAGTAAGAATCAAATTGGGTCCAAAAAGAATAGCTACTTTATGATTTCCATTTAATGAGTCATTTCAGATATAAATTGCTTTTCTTGTTTCAATGGCCTGTATTCACGACTGTTGAATCTATAGGGTTTATTAAGCTGTGGAACACTGGATCCCATTCCAGAGTATCCCTCAGTAGGTTTGGGTGGGAAACATGATCTATGCTATCAACAAACATCTCAGGAAATTCTGAGACACATGGTCCATAGACTGACTACATTTTGGAGAAACACTGGGCTAGGCATTCGTTTTTAAGGAAACTGTGATTTTTGGATAATTCCAAAGCTGCTTCTCTTCATGGCATATTTTTATATAGTGTTTTGATTTAAATGAGCAGAGGGAATCATATTGGTATAATTAAAAAGATTCAGAGAAATAAGTGCATATGAAGGAATCCATGAGATGGTTAGGCATCCTCAGATTGAAGAAAAAACTGTATGTGTAACAGACTATAATTTAAATCAGGCATATGGACAATTAAAATTTCAACCTAAATGCAGCTGACAAAAGTTCATTCAATGGGAAACCCTGGAAAAGGTCATTTAAATTTTGCCTATTGACATGCAGACTTAAAAAACTAGTCCATTTGAAGATCATTTAACTGAGTTCTGGATAGAAAGCACAAAGCTCAATTGTTTGACGCTTAGGCTATTACTTTAAAACAGAAGTTCGCAACAAGGGACCATTTTGTGCCCCAGGAGACATTCCTAATGCCTGGAGACATTTTAGGTTGTCACAACTGGAGGAAAGGTATTCTGTATGCTACTGATTCTAGTGAGTAGAGGCCAGAAAGGATGCTAAATATCCTACAATTCACAAACAGTCCTCACAACAATAAATTATCCAGCCTAAAATATCAATAGTGCCAAATTATCTAAAATACCAATAGTGCCACAGTTGAGATATTCTGCTTTACAGTTTTATTTTATAATATTATGTGTAAAAACAATCCTGTCTAAAACATTCAGATTCTTTACTCCTTTGTTTCAGTAGAAAAATATTTGACACTGTTAAAGGAAAATTTGTAAATATTTAGCATAAAGAAGGACTTTCTGGATGAACTAAAACTAGATAAATTAAATGCCGTATTTACCATAGAAGTTTTAGTTTATTTATTTATGTTATCTCATTAGCATTGTATTATGTTACAACATTACTAGCGATTCATATTTTAAAAATACCATGCCTTTTCCCCATCAAATCAAAAATTATTCATAAGTATGCTTTTATTACATTAGCAACATTCCTATCAAAGACATAAGTATCAAATGATTTATTATGATGTGATAGCAGGAGACATAAAATATTTATGGGCATAGATGTTTTCACAATCTTATGGGCAATTAAAATATAAGAACAACACGAAAACATAAAATATCTAAAGAATATGAGACCTATCTTGCCATCTCTCTCATTTACTTTATTTCCATTTCCTTGTTTTTTAAATCACGACTTAGGCGTTTTGTTTTGTTGTGAAGGTTTGAAAGCTTTCAAGAAAATGACCTTCATTGTAACTTAGTTCATGTTTTCAACTGCTTTTTCCTCTTTTAGAGGGCATGCTTATCTAACCTTTTTGATATGTGAATTTCATTATGAAATTGATAATAGTTTCATTGGATTTTATACAGTAGCCACCATTTTAAGGAGTTCATTTAAGTCAGCTTTATTCATTATCTTTAAAAATATTAATGCAAAGAGTCTAACTAAATTCTTGTGAGGAATCTCCTGGAAAAAGCATAGGGCAAGTAAACATATGCCTTCAGTTAAGCTTTAGTCCATTACTAACAAATTATATTACCCTGGGTGTTAAACACTCTAGGTTTCAGCTTTCACATAAAAAGGAGAGATTCCTGTGTTTAAAATTTAGAATATAGAATCACAAGGTCTAGGTTTTATCCTGGCTAAAGCATCTTACTAGGTTTGTGACCTTGGGCACTTTACCTGTCTAAAACTAGTGTCATCATCAGAGAAATGGAAATAATAGCTTCTCCCTTACAGGGTTAAATAATACAAACCTCGTAGACATTTAGGCTATAGTTAGCATTTAATAAAAATTGTTTGTAATTGTTATTAAAACATTTCCTAAGTCTAAAATCTGGTACTTCATTAATGGATTAAAATATTAAATATCTATGAGGTCTGACAGTTACGTTTACGAACTCATCCTAGAAAAAGTGCCACATACCTCATTGCTGAATATCACTGTGGTCATCTTCCAAGTACTCCCCTGGGGAAGCTATGCACCAACGCCATCGCTGATTCCACCCTTCAAAGCAATTTTGGAACTCTTTTTCTGGACTGGCCATCAGAACTGTCATCATATTACCCTTGATGTCCTGAATATCATCAAAATGTCTTCCTTTCAATATTTCCTTTATATTTAGGTAAAGAAAGAAATCATTGGGGGCCAGATCAGGTGAGTAGGGAGGATGTTCCAATACAGTTATTTGTTTACTGGCTAAAAACTCCCTCACAGACAGTGCTGTGTGAGCTGGTGTATTGTCGTAATGCAAGAGCCATGAATTGTTGGCGAAAAGTTCAAATTGTCTAACATTTTCACGCAGCTTTTTCAGCACTTCCAAACAGTAAACTTGGTTAACTGTTTGTCCAGTTGGTACAAATTCATAACGAATAATCCCTCTGATAAAAACAAAACAAAACAAAAAAAAACGGTTAGCAACACTGTTGCAACAAGTTCTGGAACTTAATTGTCAGACCTCATATATATATACAGGTATACTGGGGGTGTCAAAAAATTTTATACACATGACTTGTATTCATCATTTGTTATTGGTATATATTGAGTATTACACTTTTAATACAGTTTTTTCCTTTCTTAAAATGTGTATACTTTTTTTTTTTTTTTTGGCCCACTCTGTATTCATCCTCAGGTACAAATGGTTGAATTGGCTCAAGTAATTTCTGTATGGCCTCTAATATCTAATTCACTGGATTTTTTTCCATTATCGATCAATTGATTTGGGAGTGAAATATAGTCAAAATATGCTATTTTCACAGACATAATTTATGGGAAGAGTTGCATATTATTATCATTTGCCTAATTATCTACTATACCCCATTCTGGTGGAATATAATCATAATTATTGAGTTTATTAATTTATAAAATAAAACTTTAGGGAAAACATGTCATCTGTGTTTGATATGTAAGAATTTGTGCAGCAGCAACATGGTGCAATTTTGTAAAAATAAAATGCATTTTCATTAGTTAGGTATGAGACACATTGGAGCTTTTAGTGCTAGTGCCCAATCACAGTGGGAAACTATAGAATTTAATAAAGTCTAATTCTTGAATATGCAACTGGGAGGCGGGGTCAGGGAGATCTTGGAGGAAAGATCTATAAACACGATTATGATATTTGGAGAAAAGACCTTTGATGAAAGGCTTTAAAAGTTACCATGTATAAGAGAAGGTTGAGGTGTTATATATATGAAAAAATAATTTACAGAGTGGTGACTCTTTATAATGTTTTTAAAACAACATAACAAATTGACTTACATTATAATTGAAAAATATTGTGATTATCTGCAACTAACTGTGGTAAGACTAACACTTGCCAGGATTATTTTAAAAGTGAAGAATTTCAAAGATAGATACATGTTTTATCTTTGCACTCAATAAATTTATAATCTAGTGTGACGGAAAATACACACACGTATCTCTACTAACACTCTCTCTGATACATCAAAGCTGAGACAATTCTCATAATTAATAGCAATTATCTATTGAGAACTAACCACATGCCACACACTGTTAAGTTTATAAGCATTATCTCTGTTAATCCTCATAGTGAGTCCATGAAAAAGGTATCCCTTGTTATCCAGTTTTAAACAGATGATAAAACTAAGGATCCAGTTGATTAAGAAAGTGGGCCAACATCACAGATCCAGTAAGGAATAAGGGCTCAATACAGATGCCTGGAATGTCAAAGTGCATAGACAGTGAGTATGTAGAGATCAGTATGTTATGGGAATGCCTGGTAGGATGTAACTAATACTGCTTAGGAAAGGTTTTGGGTGGCAATAAACTTTAATGTGTGGCTTTGAAGATGTGAAGAATTTCCACAGAGATAGAGAGGAAGAAAGGAACTCTGTAATGTGAAAAGCCATGAGCAAGGCAAATGGATGAGAGATGCAGAGTACATATGTTGAGTGATCTTGAGAAAATGGAGGGTGGGAGGGGCAGGAAGACATATCAGGCAAAATGCAATAGGTGATGCAACTGGAAATGTAACCATTAAATATTACATTTTACGATATGTGTTATATGTAGCTTGGATTGTATTCTCTAGGCCAGTGTTTTCCAAGGGATGAAGATAAGTGAACTTGATAATCCTAAGTATTGGAGAGGCTGTCTAGTCAGATTCACCATCAGAGGGGCCAGTGTCAATGATGGGAATGAATCAGCCCCTCATGTGGAAAAACACAGCCTTTTCCTCAGGGATGCCCAGCAGGCACTCTGCATCTCTTCCCTCCTTGGGCAACCACCTCTCCTCTGCTCCCAAGCATCCTTTATCATATTGCTTCTAAAACTTAAATATGCGTACCAATCAACTGGTTGTCCTTTTCACACGTTGCCCTTTCAACTGGTTGTCCTGTTTCAGTAGGTCTGAGCTTCTACATTTCTAACAAGCTCCTAGTAATGCCCATGCCGCCATCCCCAAGAACCCCAAGAAAGTATAGGGCTTTGGTGTACAGCAGGAAGAATCACCCCACTTTCTCACAAATTGTGAAGACACTTCCATTGCCCTAGTCAAAACCATTCCTGCCCAGCACATCTGGGTTAATGCTCTGAAATAGCATATTTTTTCTTTTTCTTTTTTTTTTTAAGATCACATTCATTCAGTAAATAACATAACACCTGCTGTATAACAAGCAGGTATTACGCAAAGAAGGTAATTCATGATGTAACTGTACCAAATAATAATTTTAAAAATAGAAAATATTTTTAAGCTGTATAAGCTAATAGGAAAAAATTAAACGGTTTCACTCTCGCTCCTTTCCTAAACATGTGAGGAAAGTGACTGAACTAATATTATGATTTTAAAAAAAATATGTATTATAAAAATTAAAATGTAGAAGCAATTTCATGTAGTATAACTTAATTGAGGAATATACGATTTTTATAACTGTAATTCTGTTTTTCAATTTAAGCAAAAATATACCCAGTTCTGACTTTTAGGTGAGCAAACCATTTCTCAGATGGCAGAATTAGGCAATCAGTGTCCTAAAGAAGGCATTTTGAAAAACAATAAGAAATCACTGTATCACCAGTCAGAGTACCACAAGCCTTGCTTATTTTTCAAGATGGACCTACTTTGGATTCTGTATGTTATCTAAATTTTCATCTTATTATATGTTAATATAGTAGAAAATGTCACGAGGTCATCTAAGACCGCACTTACATCTGGTGGAGAATGCCCTGCAATTTTTCTTAAAACCTTCAGATAAGTACATTAGTCAACATCCTCTGGTAACATATTTCATTATCTGAAAGACACTTAGGAACATAGGACATCCAAAAAAAAAAAATAAATAAATAAATGAAAATCACTTCCACTTTACTCTAAATCCATTTCTCTTGTTCTGCTCTTGTCCAACACAGAAACATCTGCTCACCAGCACCCACATGATTTTCTGAGTACCTGATTATTGTTGTTAAGCACTCACCCAGACTTTGTTTCTTCAGGTTAAATCTCAGCTCTTTAGCCTTCAAAAACTCCTTAGCCCAAGGAATGAATATATACATATATGTGTGTGTGTGTGTGTGTGTGTGTGTACATAAATTATGTACACATATATATAAATATAAATTTAGTATATATATATTATTTTGCTTCAATCAGATAGACTTGAAATTATCCATTTCACATTACTGAGTAGAATCCCAAATTAGTCATGGAACTCGTAGAACATAAGCAAAAACAGTACAGTGAGAGTCATAGCTTTGTAGAATATGCTCTTATTTCTATATCCAAGAATCCTATTAGTATTTGCTACAGTGCATATCAAGGAGTTTAGCTGCAATTCAGGACAGACCTATTAATAAATTTATAAATTTATTGATCTGAGAGTTGAAATCTAACTTAAAGGCCATCTGGTCCACCCTTCTCATACATGAATGCTATACAGGAGGCCCCCCCACCACCACTAATTTAAATTACCTTCTACTGTACATCACAAGGTTTTAGAATATTAAGGTTAAAATTATTAACTTTGAATTGTTTAACTCTTTGTTCTACTAGTACTCAATTAGTAATGTATACTTAGTTGTGACTCTGAAACAAAGACTTTTATACATTGGTAAAGTGAAATCTATTTTGCTTATTAATGTATATGTTTTCTAGTAGATTTTATTTCTATCATATAAATCCTGGTTATAACTGCTATCTCTTTAACTTTCAAAGTACTTTGAATAACTGTGACACTGGATGACAACCATTGCACTGGATGACAAGAATAATGTTCAATTTTAATAGGCTTTTGGAGTGTGTCCTATCCAACTGCCAGCTTGAATCTCCTCTGCAGTGTCCTCAACAAATAAATTGTCATTGAACCTCTCATTTCTTGGAGTGAATCTCAATAGGTCATGAGTTAGTAGTCTATTCCATTTTCAAATTCTTAGAATATTCCCTAAGTTAATATCATATCCACATCCACTTAATTATAACTTATTAATTTTAGTATCAAAGGATCCTTGTGACTGTGTTTATAAGCATCTAGTAACGTGTTTTCCTGAAAATAAGACCTAGCCGGACAATCAGCTCTAAGGTGTCTTTTGCAGCAAATGCGTCTTATAATATATATTATATAAGACCGTGTCTTATATTATAGTAAAATAAGACCAGGTATTTTATATTATGTTATATTACTATATTATATTATGTTATGACTGGGTCTTATAGTAAAATAAGACCAGGTATTATATGTTATATTATATTATATTATATTATATTATATTATATTATATTATATATTGTATTGTATTATATTATATTATATTATATTATGACTGGGTCTTATTGTAAAATAAGACTGGGTCTTATATTGATTTTTGCTCCAAAAGACGCATTAGAGCTGATAGTCTGGCTAGGTCTTATTCTTGGGGAAACACGGTATTATGTGCTAAAACTCTGCAAGATCTTCAGCTGAGGTCATAATCCCCAAATTAACCCATCCATTCTCTGGACTGTGCTGTAAACTGTGGTGAGTGACGGCAGAGAATGGACCTTACCAGCATAGGGCCATGGCTCACCTCACTGTTGACACTGACCTTCCATCAGGGCAGTCAAGGTCACAGGAACTTCTATGGCAGGCACATTGCCCTGATTATATTGACGATGTTATCAGCTTAACCTCTGATTTTTCCTCCACAAGAAGTCTTACTAAATTCTCAGTTTATATACTATAGACAGTTGTTTCTGCAGTTGATTTCTATTGCTTTATAAATGGTGGATCTAGTTTTTGTATTGGGGTGGGTTTCTTGTATTCAAGCAGAGTATTTTATATGTATTACAATTAAATTTCATCTTATTGGTTGCAGCCCAAAATCTCAGCTGGTTGATATCTTTTTGGATCCTAGATTGGTCATGTAGTATATTAATTATCTCATCTGATTTAGTGATCGTGGGTAATTTAATAAGCATACCAACTATGTTTTCTACCAAGTTTTTGATAAAACATCAAACAGGAAGGGCTGAAGACAAAAGCCATCCATAAGCTGTGGCTTCTTCTCCACAAATGGACACTAAGCCATCACTAAATCCTGGTTGGGAATGTGGTCATTTCCACAACTGCACATTCACCTTCTTCATTTTGTTGCCCATCCTACCTTTCCTCCGTGTTGTCACCAAGATTTTTTTGCAAGGCTTTGTCAGATACCTTGATCTTTAAAAATTGACTGGTTTGTACCCTTAGTAGTTCCATGATTTCATTGATTAAACATATGCTGATTCCTATTATTAATTACTTTGATTTCTTAGAAATCTGTGACTATAGTTTAATACCATTCAGATATTCCTGAATGATTTATGTCAAACTGATGTCTATCATGAGTGAAATCCTCCTTCTTCCCACTTCGAAACTCATGACAGTTTCTCCATTCTCCCTCATCCAAGTGTCTGTCTGGTCCCACATGGTTCCTCAGCGACCACCAGTAGCTGATACCTAACCTCCTGGGCCAATTATCTTCATACCCTACACACAACTTGTTTAGGACAGGTGACTTGGCTCATAAAAACAGGTAAACTTGCTTTTACTTTCTCTTCACTTATGTTGGAACTCAGCTCTCTCTAAAGCAATTACTTACTACACGGGACCCAAACCAAAGACAAAAAGAAAACATTCACTCACCAATATGTATTATACTTTTATTATATTTTAGGTACTATTTGAAGAAATGCATTTTGTTCATTAAAACTAATACTAAATCCATGAAAATAATCTCTTCTTACAACTGTGTTCCCTATTTAGCATAATGCTCCCTTTAATAGCACTTGTTTACAAAGCTTAGGGTACAGTTTTAAGGTATTTTCACATATATTACCTAATTTAATGCTGACAAAATGTCTACTACATAGACATTATTCTCCATATTTACAGATACAGAATCTGAGTCGTTATTCTCCATATTTACAGATACAGAATCTGAGTTTCCATGAAATTAGGTGAATTACTGAAAATCCCATAGTTACCTCAAAGGCAGGAATGGGACAGCCTCAAATCTAATGCTCTCTTCACAAAACCACAGCCACCTACCTAAAAAGTTTTTCTTATTCTTAGTTTAAATCAATATTCACGAATGTGTAGGTACTTAATATGAGTGTAAATATTTTTATTTTAAGAAATGTATAGTGTTGGTCATTTTATTATGTTTTCCATTTTTGTAAATTTTCTCTACGTTGATCTGTCTGCCCTTTCAGACACTCAGAACAGAAAAGCTAATCAACTTTTTATCTGATTCGGAATAAAAAGTTGTCCGCCATTCAGGTCACACATATGATCCTGTTCCGTTTTCTGACTTGACTCAGAGGCTTTATGATGGGATGGCCATGTTCTCATATAGTGTCATTGCTTTCACTTCATTAGTCAGTTTTGACATGAAAGTCAGAATTTGATCCAGAAACTGTTTTCTTCCTCTGCTCTGACATCATTAGCAAAGAAGAAATGCATCATCAGAACCTTAGCTTTGAGCTGGATCATGAGGGTTAGCTCACTATTCTGACTGTAGAAAAAAACATAAAACTAAGTCCACTTGATGTAAGCAGCATCCATTTCTTTGAATAAAATTACCTCTGTTTCTGTAACCTTTTTCATCTAAGAGCTCCTCACAGAAATTCCATCATTAGATTGGAAGATATTTTTACTGTGGGTATGAGTCAGGGTTCAGTCAGGGAAGTGGAACTACTTTAAGTATTTTGGAATATGGGGTTATGATGGGCATTAGGTCTTTCAGAATTGAGAGGCAAATGGGGCAGTTGGAGGATTAGCTAGCCCTGGAGCCAGGCATATCCGTCTGCTGGATAGGTCCACAGAGGATACTGTACACATCTCTGGAGGCTTTGTTTATGCATCTGCTGGTGGGCCTGGGGTTCCTGGTGATGAGCAGTGCCAGCAGGTGTGAAAACTGGAAACGGAGCTGGGGAGCATAGGACAAGCTGGAATGCACTGGCAGCTTTGCATGTGTTCTCACTGCCTCTAATCGTGATGTGCTTGAGACAGTAGAGGATGCTGCTTCACTATTACCTTGCAAATCTTGATCAATTTTTCCTTCTCGATAATTCTAAACCACAACCATAGAGGGAAGTCAGTTCTGGTAAGTGCATTTCCAATTTTGCCAAGTTCACACAGTATAAAACCACCATACTGGGATCCATCTTCTGAATATAGAGTTCTATGCTTTCTCTTCTATCAATTCTGGATCTGTGACATCAATTTTCAATTTTACATGATAATTTTTATTTTATTATACATTTAAACCATCAACAGTCATTTATATAACTTTATAAATTATGAAAGGAAAAATTCTACCTGTCTAATTTAAAATATATTCTGAATCATACACCAGATGCCTGTCTCATATCTGCCTCTGACTACTCTGTTTTCTTTTGTACTTTAGCTATCAATTTCTGTGACAATACCACACTGTTCTACTTACCATGTCTCTATAGCACCTTTTAGAATCTAATAAAGGAATTTCTTCCCGAAATATTACACCATTCTTCCTTTCCATGGCTATTGTCATGTACCTACATTTCCAGATGAATTTCAGAATCATTTTATTTTAATTCACACCCTGCAAGTGTTCTATTAAAATTGCATCAGAATTGTATTGTTCTTAGATTAATTGGAAAAGAATTTATGTTTTTAAGGTATTAAATATTCAGAACCAAAAACATATGCATAGTTCTATATGGAATAATTTTTAAGTTTATTACTAGATTATTAGATTTCTGGTGGTCGGGGTGGTTATTGTTGCTATGAGTGAGTCTCCTTTTTCCATCTTATTTTCTAACCAATTATTACTTTTTAATAATTGAATGTGATTAGCATATTAAAACTAAACTTGGCTAGCTCACTGAACTCTTTTCTCATTTTTTTTTTCTGGTGATTTTTTTAAGTATCAAATCATAGCATTTTCAAAAACATAATTTTACATATTATGTTTCACTAATTGTCCTTTAAATTTACTGTACTTATTCTGTTGCTCTGGCCAGAATACACAGACAATAAAGTATAATGACAGCAGTAAAGGCAGGCCAGGTCTTATTCGGTGCTCGAATAGGCAAGATACTATTACGCTACCACTAAGTAAACTGTTGTTTTCTGAATCGTGCCATTCAATATTTAAGAGATATTCCTTCTTGATGTTTACAGAGTTTTTGTTTTTCTTTTAATCAGAAATGAGTGATGAGCTTTATCAAAGGCTTTTTCAGTATGTATGAAAATAATCATGTTACTTTAGTGTCTATACTCCTTAATATGTTATGTTAATAAAATACCTTAATTTGCATTCTTCCTGCATTCCCACCATAAAACATATTTGATTATAACATTTTTTCAGTATATTGTTGAATTCGATTTGTTAATATTTTATTTATAGTTGCTCCATAGCATATTCACAAGTGACATTAGTATATAATTTTCAGGATTGTTTTTCTCTCTGTTGTGTTTTTCTTTTATAGTTATTCTAGCCTTGTCAAATGAACTGGAAAGCTTTCCAATTATTTATGTTTTTGTCCTTTCCCATTATTTCCTCCTGTGAATTCCTGGGCATCAAATTAATTGTTTTTTGAATTTTCAATCTGTCAAAAAAATATTTTTATGTAGAGGATTTTTTTCTCTTTCCTTATTCTGAGTAAACATTTCCTGCCAGTTTCTCATGAGGGCTATATCATTTCAGTCCAAGAGACAATCACCACAATATGGTAATCCATGATTATGAAATACAATATGCTACTCCGTTGCCCTACAACCATTTTTAAGTTTATTCACCTAACATCTATTGCTGAGTGTATAAGGAGTATGATGATGAGAACTAAGGTGTGGGAGATAAATTGTTTTAAGATACACTTGAATGACATCCTCTAGCTTTTGGAAACTTAAAGTGTGTTTGGAGTAATGACATACACTCCTGAAATAATTTCATAAACGTACAAATAAATGTATTCACCGTACTTCATGATAAAGCATAAAATGAGTATGGAAATTCAGAAAGGATGTGCCCAAGTGCTGAGTGACAAAAGTTAAGAGGAATTAGTCAGAAAATGCTTAAGAGGAGAAGAGAGTTCTGAGCTGAATATTGAATTAGGGAATGGATATACATGAATTGGGAGCCGTGAGGTAGTATTTTTAATGGTATGTGAAAACGCAGGAAAACAGTAATAAGCAGATCCATGGGTAGATCATAAAACAGAAGTTAATTTATCTGAAGATAAAAGAGAAATTTTAGAAAGCATAATAAATTAAAGTAGAAAGCATGGTATAGCAATCCTACGGCCAATGGTGGAGGTCAGGCTCTGCCTGCCCCAGTAGCTCACTGGTACTTTCAGACTGTCTCCTTTGTTCCACCGGACTTTGTACAGGATCCACAAGGTAAGCCAACCGTGGCATACCTACAAAACTTGGCTCAAATTTGGTCTTGAATTAACATTTATTATTATAATGAATATGTGCAAACATATGCACATATCTCTCACACACATACACACACATTCTGTTTCTGAATACAGTGAATTGTCTTACAGTCTTATTGTGGGAGTGTGGGAAGAATTTGTCTTATAAAGTACGACTTAAGTATACTTTTATAAATGAATACATATATAAATGAAACAATGCCTGAATACAAACTAATGCCATAAGTGTTATGAAGCACTCCTCAGTAGAAGGGAAAAACTATCTGATATTACATCACCTGGGTAACTCCATACTTATGTCAAACCATAAGAAATGGTAATTACAAAGAAAGAAAAAGAAAACTGTATCTGATATTATCACATCATTTCTGTGGTTCCACAGTTGTGCCAAACCATGAGAAATATGAGGGGGGAAATGGTACACCAGGTGAATTCTCAGATATATTCCCTATCTAAAAGAAAGAAAAAGCAAACTGTAATAATTATTAACTTTGGTACTTACAAATTTTAAACAGTTACCTATGCAAATACATGGTAGCAATAGCCACAGAACTTTGTGACAACCATAATACATCATAAAAGTGCACAGAGATTAAGCTGCTTTCAGCTGCCCATGGACCAAAAAGGCTTTTCTAGATATCGAGGTATGTTGTAACAAATAAGAATTAGCTTTACCATGTGGAAAGCTCTCATTTCCCCTTTAAGTAGAAGAAAGACCTAACAGGGAGTTATGTAGATCCAAATCTGAATCTTTATTGTTCCCTTATTCTCCTCTGATTATGGTTGATTATTATAAATGACTTGTGTTAAGTACTTAGCACTCTGTTGGAGAATAAGATCTTAATGAATGGTAGTTACTTGCTAGATGTCAAGCACTTATCCAAGTATTTTATACATGTCTCCGTATTTAATCATCACAATAACCCAATGAGATAGGTTACTGTTAATACCCCAATTTTCTGAATGGGAAATTTGTCCCAAGAAACACAGGAAAGAGAGGAGCCAGGATTAGAACGAATGCTATCTGGCTCGATTACCAACACTGCCTCACTGTACTTTCTTGGTACAATGCAGAAAAAGCCTTTGACCTTCTAATTTTGACCATCTCATATTTGCTTGGCACATAGAATGAAAGCCACCAGCTCCACTTCCAGCAAACCCCAACTGTTACTCAATTTTTGTGTCTAGCTGTACAGGCAGGGCCTGAACGCTGTTGGAATGCCAGCAGTGTGGCATAAAAAGTGACTCACTTTTCTCCACTCAGGGAAAACAATTTGATCAGCTAAAACATTAAATGGAAAGTTGCTCCTCAGAACATTTTCAAGACTGTGTCTGCAATATGGTGCTTTTTAGAAGCAAACTTATACTGTATATATTTTCAGTTACTGCTATTTGTTAACTTTCTCCCCAGGTTAGAGTCAAGAAGTGGACGTTAGAAATGTATGACTTCTGCTATTAAGGATAGGAAAGGAAACATAAAGAGAAAATTGACTGCTTGTGAGTGTAAACAAACAGGAAATGTCTTATCAGAGAAGTAAGTCTAATAAAAGGAAGCTCATAGACATTTTAATCCAGGTTCAGGAGACTGAGGCTCTTAATTCATTCTTAACATTTTTTAGGCAAGAACAGTTAAACATTCAGAGGCTTCCAGTATTAAGAAATTGTCCTAGACTGGACTGCAGTCTTTTTAACCTATGTTAATGGAGTGGGAAATTGAAAGCCATCTTTGGCTCTCACTGAGGATATTCCTCAGTGGAAATCTCTAGTGATATTTAAAGGCTAGTTAGTTACCTTTCCCTGTTTACTCTGTGTCGGAACCTCTACTCCATCCTGAGGTTCAAATGTGAATAAAGCCTGGCTCCTTTCCTCCAACAACTAAGAGTCTAGTGTAGGCACCACCGTGTAAAAGATGATTGCATGGCCCCACATGCTAAATGTATTCTGTGAACACACTGGAAACCCTAAGTGAGAAGGGAGTGAACCAGTTTCCCCAAAAAGAGTCAACCTAGAATGACCAGTTTTTAAAGCTCAGAAGCCAGGTAAGCTAGATATGCCACACAGTGGCCACATCACCTGGAATGAAAGAATCATGTCTTCTGCACAGTTGTTTGCAAGAGATAGGGGCCTCTGTCAGCTAATCAAGTTTCTGCTCTCTTTATTTTAGGGTGTTTGCTGTTTTCATTGCCACATTTATAAGATACCTTTTATATATGCTTTTAAATGCTTCATGTTTTTCCCACTTAATAAAACAATGGAAATTTAAAATATTTTTTTAAAAATCGCTACCCTCCTTTGATTTTACTCATAATAGCAAACATTTAATTACAAACAGTAAATAAAAATCATGATTTTTGAAAAATGAAACATGATGAAGTTGGGCATCTGGTGTGGTGTTTGTAAACAATGTTTAAAGTATTTTACTTAATGTGACTTCTCATCATTTATGCTCAAATATAAATCTCAGGAAAGCAAAGTAAAAATAAATTAGCAGTTTTGGCCTACCTTTTACCTGTCACTCTCTTCCTGATACACTTTAAGAAATGAGAGCGGAAACAACACTGAGCGATAAGGAACTGGTTATTCTTTGGAGCTATGTGGAGTACGAATGCAATTTTACTCCATTAAGCCGTAAACAACTGCTGCAGACAAATGTGGTCCATGCACTAGAGACCGTTATTCTATCTAATATAAAATAGTTAATTGCTTCCAAATGAGGCTCAAATCAGACAGAGAACTGTCTAGTCTGACTAGTACAAAAATAAAAGTAGGCAATGGGTACTGTTGTGTTTTTGCTTGACTCCGTGGTATTCTCAAGCATATTCATTAACTTAATAGGCAAAATTAAGGCATGTGTCCTCCGGAGACTGCCACTCTTAGGACATAGGGATAGAAATGCAATTTTCTCTGTAATTTCTTTGATGAATTCAGTAAAAGGCTCTATTCGTCTATATGACAATGGTGCTTCTGGGCAGTATTGCCTTCTGCATTCTGGCTTACAGATATTAAACACTTTCAAATAGACAATCTTACCTTCACAATAATCAGAAATCATTCACATATCAAATGATGTTATCATCTTAAGTCATAGATACAGCAATAGAGTGTGATTTTTCTCTTACATTTGTTAAGGTCAGGGGAATACCCTTACGATTAACTCTGTTAAAAAAAATTTTTTTTTTCAACTCCTTGTAAATAGGGAAACATAAAAGCTCTTGTGTATTTTCAGAGCTTTTATTTGGGCTCAAAAGTGGAACTTAAATTTCCATAAAAGTCCTAGAATGCCAAAAGGAAATCCTCCCAACAAATTCTCAATTTACTCTTCAGCTCTTCATTGTGAATTATGTTTACTAAAGCTCAGAAGTAATATAGTGGAAAAGAAGATAAAAACATAAATAAGTCTAGATTGTGGTATGAAACTAGATCCTGTCAACATAAATTGATAGGGAAAAATACATATTTCTTAGTATACAATTATGTTTGAACATTTGATTGCTAATGGGTTTCTGTACTCATATCAAGGTCAGATGGGTAATTGTTTATGAGTAATCTGAAGTCTCTTATAGCCTCTTCCAACAAGTTTTATAGCATCTATTTATGTTAGACATTTGCCATTTCAAATATTCCTCCCTCATAGTTTTTTTCCATAAGAGCAGTGTGGTACATTTTGTCAATTTTGCACTTGTTTTCAAACCCCCCCCCCCTTTATTTTACTGAAGAGCTTGCAATTAACCCACTTCTCCCTATTGAGAAGCATCTTTATAATAACAGCTTTCCTGGCAGAGCTTTTGTTTGGCAGATTTTAAAATCAAGAGCCCATAAAGGCTGGAAAAAATCCAGTCCTATTAAAGTTCAGCAAATCTCTTTCAAGGTCACATCCCTTTAAGTTACAGAGGTTTCCTTCCTATAAAAAGATCGCCGAGTCATTTTCCGCGTTAAAAAACAACACTTAGACAAACACTGTTACCTGTTTTACCAAATGTTGGGAGAGAGGCTGAGGTTTTACTTCTTCCAGTGAATTGACAAGGCAGAGATTTTCTGCTCCCTTTGCCACTTTGAAGCTTGGTTGTAGGAAGGGCGAGACTTCTGTCCACTGTCCCATAGACTCATTCATGCAGCCAGGGCTAGCTAGCCAGCAATCCAGCTGCATGAAAGAGCTTAATAGTCAAAGGGCATGGTAATTCCCTCCATCTGCCTTTTCTTTCTTCTAAGGCAAAACCTTCACCTGGTGTTTTTGATTCATGTGTTCTAATTATGATGGCTGCCATCGGCAGCCCTGTGGGGGACACCACAAACTCGCTGAGCCCACAGAGCATACTGAAGCTTGTTAAGCGACCATGTCAGTCTGATTTTAGGGCCCATTTTGCAGCTCTCCACAGGCCTATCTAAAAGCATCAGGAGTCTCAGTCTTGCAGGACAAGTGCATTGTCTTTCTAAATGTCTCTTCCTGATAAGCAAATCCAAATATGGTTCATTCACTGTGGCTTTGAAGGCACAGTGGGGAACTTGGCTTGCATGGTGGATACAACAAAATGCTTAATATTATCACTTGGTATAGAGCTAAAGAACTCAATTTCCAATTCCAAGATAAAAACCTTTGCTCCCCAGCTATGATCAAGAGTTTGAAATTTAAATCAGGAGTCTTGAAAGCTATTCTAACTCTCAAAAGGGCTGGCTTTCCCATACATACAAAGAAGAAAATGCTGTGCTTGCATTAGTATCTGAATCAGGAAAAGCTCACATCATTTTAGAAAATGTAATACTTGCGTCTTCAACTGAGATGCTGTTGAGTATTTTCAGTGTTTTCAGTTCATTTGTTTTATTGTATTTCCCATTATTTAGATTATGATTAGAGCTGGTCCCATAGTCCTTTTTTATTACTTTATATACCTCCCATTGTTCTAGTGTTTCCACATTAATAACACCTAGCAACATCCAAAAACATTTTGATTTATTTTAATGTAAGTACAAAAGCAGCATCAAAAATAAACTTAGCAACAATCTCGGCACACTTCAATGCCCTTTGCCCTTATGTATTACCTATCTTGAGTCAGTGGTTTTAGTTACCCTCAAAATCAAGCCAAAATGGGAGCTTCTTTCTTTATTTATGTGGGACTCTGAAGAATTTCTAGTTCTGTTTAGCTTGAATTGGATAAAGGACATTTAGTTGATATAAGAAAATCACATTTAGGAACTGAAACCTGAAATCATCCCCAGTGATTTGCAAGTGGTGTTTCAAGGTACTTCAGGACAACTTTTCACAGGCTGTGCTTCTTATTCTCACCTCAAATCTCAACTACATCTGTCCAGGGATTCACGGAAGAAACTCATTTACCAGTCTGCAAGGTAATTTGGGTTGGCAAACTCTTTGACAGTTAACAACTGATAGCAACAATAACCTGCAATTCATTGGACACTTGGTTATTCTGGTAGTTTATTTAGGCGAAGAGTCACTGCTACTCTTGCATACCTGATATTGGTTATTTCTTTGTCTTTCAGTATTTGCTTTGGCCTAAATGAAGAGTTGTGTGACGTGTTGTATTTAGTCAGTTCTTTTGGGGGATGACTGGTGACAGTTTCTCAATTACTGAGCCATCACCAAGTGGTTTGTGCAACTTGGTCATGTCAGTGGTAAAAACAAATATTTCCTGAAGTGATAACTCAAAAGATAAATAAATCAATAGCTCATTTCCCAAATCCACAATTCCTATCAATTTTACTTCTAACTATTTCTCAGAACCTGTCCCCTTCCTCTCTTACCACAACCACTCTAATCAAGACATTCATCATTTCTTACCTCAGTGCTGCTTGCATCTCCGAATGGATCTTTCTGCTTTTAGTCTTTCCCCTTTAGATTCATGTTCCAAGCAGGTACCAGAGCAATCTGAAAAAAGTACAAACCTACCATGTCACTTCCTCTTTAAAATCTTTGGCTGGCTACTACCTGGGTCCTGTCTACCTTTTCTGTCTCAGCTCTCCCTGTTCACCTGCCACTACCACACATACTTTAAATTCCAACAACCTGACACTGGCTTGACCCAGATTAATTTAATCTGCTCTTTAATTATTTTAGGTTAATCGTATTAGTTTTCACTGGTTCCCGACAATAAGGGTTTCATTTTGCTGCCATGTTTTAGATAGCTTATATACATACATTGTCATGTTAACATTCATTCAGCGAATCTTTACTGAGCTCTATTATATAATAGGCACTGTGCTAAGACTCAAGTACTCAAAGACATAAGCATATCCTCACAGAGCTCAGAGACAGCCTTCTAGGCAGGTAGTTATAATAAACGAGGTATATGCCGTGATGGAAGTGTGTACAGGAAAGTCGTTATGAGAGCACCACATGGAAGTCTAAAGTCTTGAGGAATGAAGTGAAAGTGTGCACAAATATTTTTGTAGAAGGTAATGTTCTTAAAGAAGGAATACAGGTTGGTCACATGTAGACTATTTGTTGTCAGGCATTCAGCACAGAGAGGAAAGTGTAAGAAAACTGTCAAGGTCATAAATGGCATAGCGCATGGGAAAATAGTAGAATTTGGAGATGAACCTGGAGAGGTAGACAAGGTACCAGTCAAAGAGGGTATTATATGCATGTAAGACTACTTTAGATGATGGGAGACCATGGGGAAATATAACCTGGATGTGACCTGGGTTTGATTTGTGTTTTAGAGAGATCACTTTGGTACCCAACAAGCAAAGCATAGAAGCCAAGACAGCCAGTGAGAGGTCCTTATACACAGACAAGAGACAACGAAGGCCTAAGTGTGGGAAGGCAAGCAGATGGAGTTAATTGGGAGTACTAGCGATTAACTGGACATGGGCTATGAAAGAAATGGAGGTGTCAGACATGGGTTAACATCATAACGGGCAACAGAGATGCAGATGCCAACAACAGAAAGATTCAAGAAGTTCCAATTACTTACTGTCCTATGTGTTCCTTGTAGCCAGTAATTTCTATAATGTATTCCTTATAGAAACACGTATATTTCTGAATGCTTCAGAAATGTATTAGACAGTCACGAGATCAAGGACCTAGGCAAAGCAGATCCAACAAATGATTAAGAAAAGTGCTGTCCTCTCCCTACAGGGCACATTTATAAATACCAGAATGCAAGGTAGAAGGAATAAACACTGCAGGAAAAGCACAAATGAAAATTTGTAGTGTTCAGAGGGTAATGGTTACTTTCAGCTGGAGGTTCAGCAGGAATGAGGGATGAGATAGTGTGTGAGGAGGACCTTGAGAAGTACTTAGGACCTAGGCATGTGAACACTGGCCTGAAGAGCTTCTGGACAGAGGACACAATACAGATGCTATTGTAATGGGCGCCAAGAAAGGAAATGACTCCTGTACTAGAAGAGTGGATGACAGGAGTAGAATTAAATCAACAGGATTACCTAATTACTTGATCATGGGGCCAAGAGAGGGGTTCATATAGGATGCAGCCGGGACACACAGCGGGAGCAAGTTGGTAAGACAAGAATCTGAGCAGTTTGGAAGCTATCTAGACCAATGCTGTTGGGTGTAAATTGACAACCACAACTCAGAGATTGATCCTTCATCCTAGAGGTCCACCATTGCAGAACCACTTCCATTTCGTCTTAACCAGAGTTATTAATTCACTTTTAAATCCTAGGGAATTTTTACATCATTTAAGGGCAAGTCTGGAGACTGTACTTTGCATACTCATTGAATAATTTTTGGAATTTATGCTGTTTTAGTTTTGGGGTTAGTGTATTTTAGATGACTTTGGAAGCAGATGGCCTGCAAGCCACTTCTTCATCCCAGGTGTAGTTGGAGGCACTGCCGCCTCTGCTGCCTAAGCCCGGGAGTGAGCCCCTTCCCATTGATGGCCTACATCGTACCCAGTCCATCTGGCTTTTACTATCTCAAAATATGCTCCCTCCTTTTTGTAAGATTCTGTTTTCATCTCCCCTCCCCTTTTTTTCTGTTCCCTTTCTCCCAATCCTCAAAGAATTCTATGAAGCTCACCTAACTACTGATGATGTGACCCCGTCACTCACCATGGTCAAAACTCCTTTCAGTGTTGGAACTGTAGGAAGGAGAAAAGGGCAGCTACATAATGGCAAAAGGGACATCCCAGGAGAAGAGAGAGGGGTCTTGGTCTCCAGTTAGGGCTCCTGAGTCTGCTGTCTTCTGGTCCTTTGATCCAAGCTGACTCACCTTCTCCTTTCTCTTATTTTCTTTCTGGTTGTTTTGTTTTTGATTTCTGATTGAATATGTTAGACTCTATTTGTGTGAGTAATTCAGTCCTTCAGCAAAACATATCCATATATGCACACACACACACATTTAACTCATATCGTAGTGTATACAAATTGTAACCTTCTATTTAGTTCATGGCATTAGCAAGTACAATTTGCAGAAGAAACTGGGAACAAGAAAGAAGACACACTGTCTGAAGTGTCTAAATATGAGTTTTCAACTCATTGCCATAGGCTTTGCAGTGATCATTTATTTTTAATGAGGTAACACTAGTAAGAGCTAGAATATAAGTCAGTGTTTGTTATTGCCACACATTGTTTTCTAACATGGAAGCTTCTCTGTGTCATAAGCATAGGAGAGCCCTGATAATATTTTGATAAGAGGCAGAACTACAAGACAATAACCCCACCTATGTTTTTTGACTATGGGGATACATTTGGAACCAGCTTTCGCTTGGAGATATTTATGGTTCACAAAGGAAGTAGGGGAAATGGCTGATAGGATCTACATTTTTCAGCAAGTCTCACTGTTAAATCTTTTTACTATTATTCTCTTTCTTTTCCATTTTCTTCCCTCTCTTGAAAAGAATATTTTAAAGCATATATTAAAATAGGAGTGTGTATATATTTTTGTTTCTTTTTACTCTTAGGAATCAGAATTATAGAACTTAAGAGCTGGTAATACAAGAGCTAAGTCTTAACCAACCCCTCATTTTACAAGTGAGGAAACTGAGGCACAGCAACAAGAAGCAACTTGAGTCACATAAGAGCTGAAGTTGAGTTGGGACTCAACTGTCCAGACATTATATTGTGTTTAACCCCAGCACAACTGGGATAACATTTAGGTGTTTGAGAAAAGACCCTTGTGAGATCCACAGGAAAAGAAGAATCATATTCACCTTTCCTTCTGAACTTGAAATGTTTTAAAGGTGCATTACTTTTCAAAAGTGAAGAACCATTTCAGGCTGATATAGCTCAGATTGTTTCACATTCTGGTTCCCAAATAATTATTTGTAATATTTTGACTTTCATTTTCCTTCTTTATAGATTTAGGTCACTGTACATTATGTTACCTTGTTGGGCTGATTTTATACATCACAACTGGCATAAATCCAGAGGCAACAAATTAGAAATATCGACTTTTCTGCTGGGCTAATAAAAACAATGGTGTGTGAGTTAACAAATGTAGTTTTAATTTTATAACAAATGTAACAGTGCCTGCCAGAGAGATCCCTGGAAATACAAGAAAAGGAAACCCTTATAAATAATAAGAACCACAGGAAGAAAATACGATATTTAAAGAAAGGTCAGCCTGATTCTTTTCGTAGGAGTAACCACTAAAACAAAATTCAGAAAGCTACTTACGCAGTATTTTCATATATTCTCTTTTTCCAATAGCAATCTTTTTCCAATAGCAAATATAACATGCTTAGGAACAATAATTCCTCAAGGGAGATGGTGTAAGTGCATTACTGATGTCTCAGTTCTGAGTAGCAGCAATTAGATGAACTTGAAATTAGTGACTCTAATCCTCAAGGTTGGATCTGATTAATAAAGCAAGTGATAGCCTGCTGATTCCAAAATAAAAAGCTAAATAAATACATGTTGCTATTTTCAGCAATAAAGTAATAAGCAGTTTGAAATAAATATGATTGGCATAAAACAATGTAGAAAATAATGTCAAATGCATTCAGGAAACAGCTATTGCTGTCAAATTTGCAAAATGGGGATGGTGCTTCCACAAATGTATCTACAATTTAAAGCTATTGAAATAAGTTGACAGAGATGCTAGCAAATTATTCATACCATATTTAAATTGTGTACCTAACTCCTCAATGGAATATTTATTTAATCAAAGCATGATCATTTCTGACAATTACTTTTATAGACTTGCATAAGGTACACCAGAAAATATCTGCAGATGTGTATTACCTCAGTCATGTAAGCAGTAAGAAAGCTGACACAGCTATTCAAAACAGCAAAGGAACATAAAGAATCTAGCACATTAAGACACTGCCAAATGCTTCCTTAGATGGTAAATGCCTGGGATAATAATAGATGAGTCAAAGGAAAGCACAGGGAAGTTATTAAATTATGCTACTAGGATATAAGTCTCTTGCGTGGCATGCTTTGACTAGGTCTATAGATTTTCCAGAAGAATCACAATATGACATGCTCTATTTGGGTGAATAAGTCAGAAGCAGTATGTCTACTAGAAGTTGCAAATTGAAAAGCTCTTAGGAGCTAGGCAGATACTGCCAGTTAGTGGCGAGGTCTGTGGAGACAGGCAAACTGGAGAGCACTCGCCCAGGATAAAGGTATCTGATGGAGTCCATCACTGCTCTGCTAGGACGCAAGCCCGGGGTTGCCAGATTTTCAGATGCTTTAAGAAAAGCCAGAAATTAAGAGTTTCCCATGAAAGACACATATTTTTTCAGTGCTGACAACTAAGTTATTAAAAACAACAACAATAACATCAGCGTGGACTGGATTCAGACAGGAGCCACCTGTTTGTCACCTCAGGACCATAAATAGGTTCTCTGTATATTCTATGTAGACTGTATCATGATTGCACGTTGAAAAAGTTATGGCCAAAACCATTTCGGAAGCAATCATACTAAGAACACCAGCCCAATCAGAGTATCCTTTGGGCTTAGGGGAAATAGAAATTCCTTTGAACTTAGAATAACTTACCTACACTGTGGCATAGAGGGAACAATCAAGGTGACTGATTAACTCCCTGCTCCTCTCTTTTTTTCTCTGTACAAAGGAAATAATAGTAGTATCTACTATTTAGGGTTATTTGAGGGTTATTGTAGGGATTAAATGAGTTATTTATATAAAGCATTTAGAGTGGTACCTATATAGTAGGTGCTCAATAGATGTTATCTAGTATTGCTCTTATCATTATAAAGAAAATGCAAGTGTGTCCCTTAAATGTGAAATGCAAGATGGCATTTCCAGAGCGTAGCAACTCATTGAAAAGATGCCTCTTGCAATATTATTGCTGCCAACGAGAAAATAACAGCAAGATATCTATCCAAAGAATTGTGTCATGATAAGTTGGGAAGTATCTGAGAGCATAGAAGAAACAGTTTAAGGTTACCATGAAACAGAGATTCCAACAGTGCTCTTTGGACATGAGGTAATTACCATAGTAGACAGGCTGCCTTGGCATGCAGTCATTAGGCGTGATCACGATTTGTGTATGTGAGTGTCTGGAAGGAACTGTTCTCTGTTGTTTTTTTTGTGGGCTTTTGGGAAAAGATCTGTTTTTCTATCTTTTTGTTTTCTCTAAGATCCTTTACAAGACTGAGAGACAGAGCTAAACGGTGACACGTTCTACAAAGCCAAGAAAGTCTGCAGATAGGCACAATAGGGAAAGTAATATTACCTGCATTCAATTTGTAGCCATGCTTTGTAGAGATAGCCATGGCTACTGTTTTCAAGCATCGGTCTAAAAATTAGTGATACTCTCCTGACCATTGCTCCAGGTGGATGGTGGCAGGTGGTATACAGGAGCTCAAAGAGACTTTTATTAAAATTCACAATTTAAGCATTCGTATAAATTAGGGGTCTGTCTGCCTGTTTTTGTATACCTGCTTTTTACATTTTTAAAGTGTTGTGGGTGGAAAAAAGGGAGAGGGAGGGAGGGAGGGAGAGAGAGAGAGAGAGAATATGCAACAGTGACCATCTATGGCCAATAAAGCCTAAAACATTACTATCTGGCCCTTTATTAATTTCACCTATTATTAGATTGAAAGGGAAGAAGTGTTTTGGTTTTTCTTTATAATGCAGTGGAACTCAGTTAAAATTTAGAGACAAGTCACCATTTTTATTTGAACTTTGTCTTTGTTCATATGTTATTTATTTTTAACCAGGTGGAGAAACATGCTTTCTTTCTTCCTTTTTTTTTTTTTTTTTTAATGTAACTCCTATTGTACCCTGTTGTCTTAAAGAAAATTCAGTTCGCTTATCCAAGTGAGACACTTTAGTTTTGATGGTTGGTACATGCTGACTTACCACTGGGATGGCCAGTTCTTGTCTGGTTGTAAAGTTATGGCACAAATACTTTTTATTGATCGCAATTTAACAGCTAGTCAAGGCACAGCTTCGTCCCCATGATTTCACAGTGGCTTTGCAATTGAGAAGAATAGTGGCTATAATGGGTACTATTATGCCCATTGTGTTTCTTCTAGATGAACTCTGAGACAGTGCCGGACAAGTTATATAAATGTCTGCAGCTAGGATGTTATGGAGATAATTATATAACCTCACAGGACATAAAGATTTTGCCATAACTTTGCACTCACTGGAATCCTCTCTAGCCCATAAAACCTGTTGTGTTGAAGAAGACTGTAAGAAAAAACTTACTCTGATCATAGTTTTTGGAGCCAAAATATAGAGTGTGAGAAAAGGAGAATGTGATGTCTTTATATCTGAAGTTAAAATGGCATATTTTTTTAATAACTTGATTTGAGTTTGAAAGTACATTTCAAATTTTCCATGATCACAAACTCAAAAGAGTTTTAATTTTTGACATTTCTTGAGATACTGTACTGCCTTGATGGATTTTTCTCTTGGGCTCTGCATTGTCAGTGAGGTAGGTACTCATACTGTGATATCTTTTATCTCTCAAATTTAATTGTCTGTTTATGCTTTTGTTAGCTACCTATTTTTATGATTTATTTCTTAATAGTTCTGTTTTTAATAAACACCAAGATTCCCAAAGATTCAAAAAGTTATCAGCATTAAATTCCATTTTGTACTGGAAGGTGTTAATTAAACAAGGAATTGCCTTGTTAATTAAACAAGGAGGTCATTAGAGTGAGGTAGTCTAACACCTAAGAAGGCTACATAAGCCAAACGAAAACCCAAGCCTGCAAATACCACAAGGTTAAGTAAAACCTAAGGACGACCAATCACAAACAACCAACTAGTCTTTTCCAGATACAGCAACCGCTTAAGCTATAGCCCATCATAATTTCCTTGCTTTACTTATGCATTTTCTCTGTAAAAGTCTTTCCTTTACTTCCTGTCAGTGGAACGCTCCTAACTTCCAGTTTTGTGCTACCCTATTTGAATCAATTTTCGCTAAAACTCTTAAAAATTTAATATGCCTTAGATTATTATTTTTAACAGAGCAAAGCATGCTTAGTACACAGTAATGTCAAAAAATGTCTTAATCCCGTCTAGTATTTTACTCCATTTAAGGAGTTTTATTTTTATTTTTTCTCATCCACCAATGGATGGTGTTAAATTACAATCATTTGGATGAGCATATCATAAGAATAGACGTCCTTTTAATAACATTAGAGCACCAAGGAATTAAGGATGATGTGTCCTTATCATTACCAATATGTGTTAGGATGATTTCCACACTGTCAGGTTTCCATCACTAAAACCAGTTATTATATCCATTTGTAAGTGATTCTATCTCTTAAACAATGCCAGGTATGTAAAGCCATGCTAACACTACTAGACCAAATTGCCTATAACAGAGTCTCCATCAGGCAGAATCCAACTCCCTCCCTGTTTCCTACATACATCCAAAAAGTTACAAGCAAAGCAAGCTATGCTAATTCAAGTAATAATTTATCCAGCCTTTGTTCCTTCCTCACATACATTTACATATAT
Organism: Rhinolophus sinicus; assembly: GCF_036562045.2. Lineage (NCBI taxonomy): Eukaryota > Metazoa > Chordata > Mammalia > Chiroptera > Rhinolophidae > Rhinolophus > Rhinolophus sinicus. The sequence continues at coordinate 78,780,997 of NC_133754.1, read as the reverse complement.
ATTTCTTTATATTGGAAATTGAGATTTAGGCTAAGGACAAAGAGGTTCTATTAGATTTATGCCAAATGCTTCCCTCCCTCTACTAGTTAAAGGCACCACATTTACCTGGGATAATGACCTCAAAGTGTATTTGACAATTTTTACTTCAGGTCACCTAACCAATCAGTCCTGAATTAAGTAATTCAGTACCTTTGTTAAACTCAGTAGGAGTTTCATAGCCAGTGTCCCAAACTTAAATTCCTCCAGGAGCCAGGCTAGTAACATAAATTAATAGACAATAAGAAGTGGTGAGGTGGGAAGTCAGAAGGCAGATCCCTACTCCAGCCGATAGCTGAGACTTTGTTTCCCCAGAAAAACTGGAAATCTGGATTTTTATGTGGAAGTAATTGTTAAATAATACAAAAGTTGTAACAGAGCCAAAATAAATTACTGCTGCAATCCAACTCCAGCTGCTTGCAAGCTTTGGTGTAGATGGATAAAATATAAGGTCTACTCTATCCAGCACTATAGAAGGGGTGCATAGACATGAAAATAATAAATATAAGGGGAAATGTGATAAATATAGAAATAGAGGCATGTGAATCATTAAAGTTGAGGTATACATAATGAACAGAGGAAGGGAGAAATTACTTCAAATTAGGTAAAATCTCAAGGAGGAAGTGACATTGGATCTGGGACTTACAAAGTAAACAAAATTTTCAAGTGTGGATTCTGAGGGAAAGGCAATTCCGGACAGGTTCAAACAAATATAGGAAAGACAGCTACATGGAGAGGATTGAGTATCGTTGCCACAAACTAAGGTCCCTTTATCTGCACTTTGGGGTAAGAGAAGTCAAAGATGGAGGTCAGGCTATATGCAAGGGAGCCTGTAACAAAGCCTCTGGAAAACTTTCCTCACCCCTTCAAAAACATGTGCTTCGCTCTAATTCTGCTGCCATCACTGGAATGTCATATCCTCAGGGAAAATGTTCCTGATCCTGAGACTGAACCTACCTAATTCAGCTTTCGGTCTGAGGTTCTGTTCAGAGGTTCTGCGTTCTCATTGTTCAGTTGATCCTGACAAACACACTGTGTGTGTGTGTGTGTGTGTGTGTGTTAATACCCATCTAGCTCCCTCCGCACTAAGGGCTGACAGGATAAACATCTAAATATCTTATTGTGCATATGTAATCCATTCAAAGCAGACCGTTGGGAAAACTCTGCTATGGAGTTTGATGGAATTGAGGCTTAATTCTGAAGCAATACATCGTCAGAAGTTTCCATTTTTAAACATTTTGTCACATCTGGCTTCTTCTCTCCAATTTTCATCGATGACATTTACACTGACATAAAATTATCCAAATAAAGTTTGTAATTCTGACTCTATGCCTACCCAGCTTTTCATCTTTAGAAAAATAGCCTAATTTTACATCACTTTTTCAGTTAAATAAGGATGACTCCACCCACATGCAGATTCTCTCCTGTAACCAAGCCCAATATCCTCTAAATTTTCCAGTAGAGTATTATTTTAGGGAAATTATTTTACCTGCAGTATTATTTTAGGGAAATCATTCAACTTCTTAAATCCTTATTTCCATCATCGGTAAAATAAAACATTAAATGAGGGAATGCATGTAAAGAACCTGACATAATGCCTGGCCTATAGCTGGTAATTGATAGTAAGTTATCCTTACGCCATTTTTCCTCTTTTCAGTCCAGCTTTCCAGACCCATAAATTCTTATATCTCATTGTGAATCCCAGGATTCGGTCACCTAGAGAGCTGTGTTTATGGTGAGCAAAGCAGTCATCCCTCTACATCTGTCTTGGGACAAACTGGATCTTACTTCCACCAGTGCTTTCCTTCCCCACTCCTCTACCAATCTCTTCTACTGCTAGCTGTTCCTACACCCAACTTAAATACCACAAACTCAGAGAATCCTTAAATCAGGGCCTCTGGTTGGTTCTATATGCACATCGAACCCTGTGCTTCCTTATAGACTTATTGTATTTGTCATTCATTCATTTTTGTGTAAAGTCTTATCTAAGGTCTTTCTCCCCTGCTAGATTCTCTCTCTTGTCTACCACAGCCAGACACACAGTGTAGGTACTAATAAATGATTATTCAATGTGTACTTATTTAATCACCAGTGCCCCACCTTCCTGAAGCCTTCTCTGATTCCCTTTCTTACTCTGACATTATCCCAGCTGATAGTTCTTTATTTAGAATTCTGCTATGGCTTTTTGTGATTTTTTTCCCCTCTGCATTAGAGTTACTTATACGCATGTCTCCTTCTTCTTTCAAGATAAATTGTAAACTCCTCAACAGGAAAGAAAATCACTCCTTCACCTTTACATCACTTTGATTATGTTTAAATAATAGCATATCCTCAATAAATATGGATGAGCGAGTAACAAAATTAAAAGGAATAATTTCTGAAATGTACAAGTCGCTTACCTAAGACATAGCATCAATCCTGGGAATACTTCTATCATGTTTACCAGTATAGAATTGTTTTCCTTTCGTAATCATTAAAAGAACATTACTGGGAATACTGCTTGATGTCAAATTAGTATGTCCCAAACTGAATGGGGAGTTAAAGTGCCATGAGGTAAAATGCATTCTGAATTAAAATAATAAGCAAGGTTGAAAAGTAAGTTCACTCATGCAGTAGAAGGGTGTTCAGAGACTAGAGGAGACTTATGTCTCATAATCCCTCAGGGAACGTGACTCTATGAGACCAGGATGTGCTTGTGGCTAACAGGATACAAAGGACAGATTTATTTTTTTTTGCACTTTTTTTAAATTTAAATTTATTGGGGTGACAATGGTTAGTAAAATTACATAGGTTTCAAGTGTACAATTCTGTAATACACCACCTATATATCATATTGTATGTACAAAGAACAGATTTTTGTCACGTCCTAATGTAAACAGGTTCAATCTAGGTATAGTATTTCCTGTGGGAGCTCCCTAAATATTTTAACAAGAGGACAAGAGCATTGAGGACAGAAAATTCACCACTGACTTCCAGTGCCTGACCACAGATGAAAAATGGATTACATTTCTGTTAGTTTGAGAGGTTTCCAGATAACAGTTTTGTTTTTTTTTCCCTTCTAAACTGCAGTAAGCCATTGAAATTGTAAGCTGATATAATGCCACCTGCATTGCAGTGAAGAACCACAGCAAAATCAATATGCTATATCTCTTCATTCATGGATTTGAACATATAGATAATGAATTTTACTTAAGTATATTCTGCTGTCACTAAATAATAGGTCTCAAAAAGGTTTGTGCTGCCAAATAATTTGATGACATATGGCATTTTTGATAGATCACTATATTACTGATAATGGAGCAGAACAGTGTTCTAATAGTAAAAAAATAATAATAATGATAGAAGCATTCAGATTGGGAGGTATGGAGAAGATTACTTTCTATAATCTGTCTTTAAAAGTAAAGCTCACTGGAGGTTTGAGATGTCTACGTGTATATTTGGTCCTCCATTGACAGCAAAGCACATGCTCAAAAAATATAAATTTATCTTCCTAAGTAGCTAGATGCCTGTCTACATATTCCCTTCTATTCATAAATTCATTGCATGTGAAAATGGGATACATGCCAGCAAGTAAGTGAGCAGCTCAGAAGCTAAATGTATATCGGTATGAAATTTGAAAACGCACATAGATTGGCTCTAAAACACTTCTTTTTCCAGAAACCACAAAATGGAATTCTATTACAGTCACATGCTAGACGCACGCAAGGGGGTCTGTTTGCTTCTCAAGGCTAATGGACGTTCATCAGCGACAGGAGACTATGCCTCATCACCTTTTCTCACTAACAGGGGAAGGATATTCTAGATGAGATGCGTGAACAATTGGACAAGGTAGTTTGTGTTAGCTTGTAGGCAATTTCTGTTTTATGAAGGAAAAAAAAATCCATGCCAAAGATTTGACATAAACCAGAGAACTATTCAATCTGAAAGGTACTGTTAATGTGACTGATAAAAACATCTTGACATTTGAATCTTTTAACTGCCAGTCTATCACTTGAGTGGCTCCAAAGATTAGTGCACTTGAAGAAGCTAACAAAGAAGTCAAAGAGAACCGTATTACCATCCACATGGGTAGGAGACAGTTAGAAACACAATACATGTACTTAGAGGAAAGGTAAGCATTTATGTAGGGAGTTTTGACCATAGGACATTTATTTAAATCCAAAAAGCCCCAGTACATAGCAAAGTAGATTAAATAACATACATTTTATTTTCTAAAGCATAATGGCCGTGGAGTTTTTGGACCACTTATATATCATGAGGAGTGTCGGGTTGATACTTAGGTATATATTTCGCAATTGTCCAGGTTCGAGTGTCCGCTTAAACAAGTGTGTATGTCACCAGTTGGTACAATTGTGTGTTACACCATGTTACTTAGGGAATTGGAAATCCCTGGTTCAACCCCATTTTTTATTGACCAGTTAGCTTCCTGTGCTGCTACACTGAAGAAAGGTCTTATTTTACTATTAATATTACATATTTCAATTATAAGGTGTGCTTGGTTGATTAATGACCCCCAACGGTGTCCATATTCTAATATCTGGAATCTGTAAATGTTACCTTATATGGTAAAAGGTACTTTGCAGATGTGATTAATTAAGAATCTTGAAATAGAGAGATTTTTCCTGGATTGCCTAGGTAGGCCCAATGGAATCATGATGATTCTTATAAGAAGGAGGAAAAAAAGTCCCAGTCAGCAGAAGGCTATGTGATCACAGAGCAGTGATCACAGTGTTGTGGCCACGACCCTCTAGAAGCTCGACGAGGCAAGGAACACAGTGGCCCCTGGAGTCTCCAGAAGGAATCCGCTTTGCTGACATCTAATTTTAGCTCCTTAAAGTTCACTTTGGACTTCTTACCTCTAGAACTGTAGGAGAGTACATCTTCGTTGTTTTAAGGCAGTAAATGTGTGGTAATTTATTACAGCAGCAACAGGAAACTACTACAAAGGGGGTATCAAGAAAAGGTAAATAAATCACAGGGACTCCATTACCTCTCTTGGGAAAACCAAAAGGGAGGCTAATTCACATCCAAGGAAACAAGCACAGTATCCACGCTTCCGGTGTGTGGTAGGAAAATTTTGCTCTTTCAAGTCAAACAGCAGCAAGTTCAAAATCACTTTGCTTATTAGTCATGTGTCTTTGGCAAGTTACTTAACCTCTGAGCCTCAGTATCTGTCGTTATGAAGTGGGAATAACAATGACAGCTATCCGAGATTGTTGCAGAGGATACAAAGATGCAGGTCTCTGGCACAACTGGCATTTAGTGACTAATGAACAAATCTAAGTCTCCTTCCCCCTCTGTTTTAAAAATCTCAGATTATTAGATGTCTCACTCACAGATTCTGGGTTTCAGAAAAAACATATGTTTGCACTATAATAGGTTTAGAATCCACAAATGTTTTGTTAATTATTATATTATTCACATAAGGCCCTGCACTTAGATGCTTGGAATCAAAACATCATTAAGACCCAACTCGTAGACACTACAGCTTATGATCCCATAGGGGACAGATAAGCCTATGTAAAATGAACAGTATGTAGACAGAAAGAAGGTGATATCATATGTAAACAAAGATCTATGAATGCATAGGAAACAGAATTATTAAATCTATTAGGATGCTCAAAGATACTGTAGAAGAAAAAAATTTCCTTCTACCCTTCTATATTTGTTGAATGTTCTATAAATCAAATGAACATAAGGCAGATTAACAGGAGAAAAACAAATTTCATTTCATTTACAGAAACCCCAAAGATATTAGGCTCCCAGAGAGTCAGGTGATTGGGCTTATATGTTATCCTGAGTTAAGGAGAAAGGAGTACAGGTCTGGCACTTCAAAGGGAAAGAAGAAAATTCCCAGGATGATGGGAAAAGCAAATGTTTGGAAATCAAATATTTGCCATGCCATTTTCTTTAGAGAAGTCTTTCTAAAAAAAAAAAGAAATTATCTTTGGTACTAACTCTCTTCCTGGTACCATCTAAATTCTTTGAGGCAGTTAAGGGGGAGGTAAAAATTAAAACGTCCTGAGTCTTTTGTTTGTTAAAAATAATCAGCCTGGAATAATTCTCATGCCAAAGACACACATTTTGGGGTGGCACATTTTGCTCCCCTACTATACCCAGGGGCAGTGGCATCCAAGTAAACCTTGAAGATGGAGCAGTACTTCTTCAAGTAAATTTTGCTTGGGGAAGCCTTGGGTTAAAGAACAGTATATTCAAAGCCAGGAACCTAGGATGCTCAGAGACAAGCAAATGATCCCTGTGTGAATGAAATTAAGAAATACAGAAAGATGAAGTGTGTTTCCAACTTGTCCAGCTTGAGTGACTAGATAGCAATAGTAATAGAGAGAGGGACTGCTAGAGGAAGAATGAGTTATGAGGAAAGGGGATAGAAGAAAATGTGTCCAAGTTTGAATTTCAGAGGCTGGCAGAAGCACCATATGGGAATATGCGGCAAGCAGTTCAGAATTTGGAGTAGGTTGAATTATTTTGACTCAAGTGATTTTTATGCCAAACCAAATGTCCTTCCTATAACTATATGAATATGCACTACAGAATATTTTAGAGATAACAGCCTTCAAAATTGAAAGAATCACTTGACAGGCTATTTTTCTACCCTAAGAGTTGAATACCTTTCTTTCTAATTATTCTTATTTATGTATGCTGTGAATATTTCACGCACAATTACTATTACGTTTGTTACATATACCTGTTTCAGATAGCATTTAAAAATTCATCGTAGAGTTCTTCTCAATTATGCCCCACAGAAGTGATAGTTAAGGCTGCATCTTTGTAGGTACACTGGTTCCAACATTTTGGCCAAAAAGTTCTTTTGGAATAAACTTATGCAAGAGTTCTTAAAGTACTTTCAAAGTCAAGAAAATGAGTTATGAGTTAAGTAGGTCTTTGGAGTACCGTGGATTTCATTGTTGTAAATATCTGGGCTGTGAATTTCTTGTAGGTCCTCAGAAAACTAGATTTAGCGTGGTTAGACATGAATGTTTAATGTTTAGGACAAATATTGCCTTTGGATGATGGTTGATTTCTCTTTCCTTAAAAATAATGTGTCTCACTGGAGTGAACATATTTTTTGTTTTGTTTTGTTTGGCTTTGTTTTGTTTCTATTCATTCTAGCCCCTAGAAACTAAAAGGCCTAGGTCAAAATAATACAAATCGAACCAAACAATTTGGCTAAATTAAAGTAACCTGAAAAATTCTCTATTAAGCTAGTGAATTTTATTAAGCTTTGAAATATAAGAACTGTAGAAAACACTAACTTTGTTTTTTTCCCATATCCCAGAATATTTATAGCAAATTTCAGATCATTGTTTTAAGGATGAGAGGCTAACATGAATAAAATATTACCTTATTTTTCAATTGCTGCTTTTAACGCTAGGAAATTTTTAACTCATAATTTATATCTGCCTGATGCTACTTCAGCACTTATATGGTGAAAATTAATTGTGCTGGTAATTTATATTCACAGACATCAACGCAAACAAAAAAGTCTTTTTGAAAGATCACTTTTGTGTATGTTTTCAAAGCATCACATAAAGAGGACTCTGGGAGATAGTGGCGAGAACCTCACATTTCACATTCTTTCCACTCTGAATGTCAATCAATTTCTCTGTCTTTCCTGAGTCCAGCAGATGCTGGGTTTATGGACACTTGGGTATCATAATATTAGCAATTAAGAATCAAGCACAGTACCAAAAACAACAAAACAAAGTGACAAAACAAAACAATATGTAAATGTTATGACTTCAAAATCCACAAGTTGATTGAAGAAGAGAAAGGCAGCATTGAAATATAAGTCAGTGGACTTAAAAGTGTTTTTATCTTAAACTCAGATGCAACATACACAAATGAAAACATGAGGAGGAAGATAAGGACAGGAAGTGAGATCTAGAATACCAAAATTCTAGTAGGTGGTGTTCCAGAAAAGACAAAGGGAATCAATGTAAGAAAGAAATATGAAAAACATTTCAATAAAATGTATAATTTAGGGGTGGGAATCAATGATTTCCAGTGTCTCCCCTGGAGTAGAGGCATTCAAAGAAGGGAAGAAAGGTAGGAAGGGAACGTATTCTACAAATTTCATCTTATGGAGGGAGGGAGGCATGTTTTCAAATAATAGCAGCTAAATATGAGTCTGAATGAATGTTGGAAAAGGGAACACAAACTTTAAGGAAAGAAAATTAGAGTAGAACTTTTTTAATATGGAAAAAATTAGAAAATAAAAAGCTTGCAGAAACTCGAAAAACTAAGGAAGAAGAAATACAAAGTAAAATATATAATAGCATAAAGGAAAATGGAAGGAACAAAGTTAAGTATTTCAATTACACTAAACGTGCATAAAGGAATATCTCCCATTAAAAGGCAGAGGCTTTTTGAGGGTTAAAATTTAGGAGCACATTTGAAAGAAAGATGAAGGAATTTGAAAATAAAGAAAAGGAAATGCGCACTATATGTGAAATTAAGGAGAACATGGATGGCAATACTAACGATGTATGGGGAATGGTGGTCTTGAAGATGGAGAGCATTATGAAAAGATACAATATATTAAGCAATGATAAAGGACAAAACTCACAAAGAAAAAATACTAGCCATAAATCAATATGGACTAAAACACTTAGCTAATAAATAAAAAAAAATTAAATGAAGGAGAACTTAATAAAACCATCAATTTCATCGGTATTTTTAATATATCATCTTCTGAATTGAAAGATCAAGTAGACAAAAAATAAGGACACTGAAGAATTAAACAATCATTAAGCTTTGTTTAATAGATATATGCATAACCCCTCAAATAGAAAATAGATTTCTCCAAATGTGTGTGTTTGTGTATGTATACATGAAACAATTACAACAATCCATAGTTTGGTTAAAAGGAAGCCTTAATAGATTTTTTTTGTTTTAAGTTGAGAATTTATAGGAACTTTCTTTGTTCATCACCAAATAGAATTATAGAACAATTTACAAAGAAATGATGCCTAAAAGGAAACTTGGCTCCACTTGAAGCATTTCGGAACTAGCAAACTCTGTTAGAAGAGAATCAGGACCAAAAAAAAAAAAAAAAGATGGAAGGAAGAAAGAAGGGAAAGAGTAAGGGGAATCACTTCCCTAAGGTAGGTAGGAAGATAGGAAGGTAGGATGAGAAGGGAGGAAGAAATTAAGACAAAGTACAAAAATTTAGAAACAACAGAACAAAACAAATGAACCTAAGGAAAAAATAAAGATAAAAAGAGGCACTAATGAAATGAAAAATAAAAAGAGTGGAAAGTATAATTAAATCTTAAAAAGCTATAAAATAGAAAAACCTCTCAAGAACTTGATTAAGGAAACTAAGAAAAGAGAAGGAGAGAAACATATCTATTTAAGGCTAGAAAGTAAAGAGGCATAACCAGACATGCAGAAGAGATTGGATTAGAATACTACTAAAGGAATGCAGCATTCAACTATGGCAATAATATGAAAGCACAGAGGAAATAAATGATGCACAAGCAAAATGAAAATCACCACTGAACCCCCAAATGCAGTAAACTTGAATATTGGAAGATATAAGAATATGGAAGACTATTAGAAATCTAGTCCATCTATTCTCTGAAGAGGGACTTGTGGTCTTGAAGTGTTGTTCTATCCAGTAGGGAGAGGTCCTCTGACCATACACCTGGGATACCAAAGGCTGTCATTCTCCCAAGAACCAGACAGAACTGGGGGTTGCTTACTCAAAAATTTCAGAAATTCAGATTCAGAAAATCTAAATTAAAAATGAAATGTGTCTCTTTAGTGTACTTTTGAATATGTGTCTCACGGCCAAAATTAAGTCTTCAGAAACACTACAACTGTGAAAAACAAACCCGTGAAAACCCAGCCTTTTCAGAGCTCTTCCTCAGAGCAGCATGCTTTACATTGCTATTGGAATGAAAAAACATCAATGTTCCGAGATTAAAATGTGTCTCAGTAAATGTGTTCCTAAAAAGTTATGGGTAAATCAAAATTTGTTCATTCATAGCTTTCCATTGATTTGCATTATCATTTCACAGATGACTTATCTTCATTGCAAATTTTTTTTGAATTGGAAATGCCTGTTAATATTTTTGTTTCAAATTTCTCTCAGCCCCTTTGTTCATGTAGTTAATGATCTATAAAATATTTCCACTCACAGTGGCCTCACCAATTCATACAGTAGCGTATGTCCTGACTTCTCAGTGCAGCTGGTCCCATCCTCAGAGCCCTTACTGGAATACTACAATTTTCTCAAACCTCTAAACCTCTGAGGAGCAGGGATAACCCCTCACAGACAAACCAACAAAAACTCATCCTTATCCCTCCACTCATTGGCCACTTATCAGACTTGGCACTTTTCTTTTTAAAATTCAGAATTGGAGTCAAGTTAAAAGTCAACACCCTACAGTCTTCATGGTCTTCAATAATTCACTTAGCCTCTCGTAGCCTCAGTTTTCATACCCAAAGAATATAGATAATAAGCCTGCCTTTCACCAGGTTGTTATAAGGATCAAAGTTTAAATGGATCAATATATGTGGAAGTGGCTTGTAAACCATAAATACTGCCCCTGTATTGCCATCCAGCTGATCTAGCAAGCACCCAGGACATTAACGGATCTGAAACTGAATTCATTATCTTCCCCCACAAGCTGGGTCCTCGTCTGTGGATTTCATTATCTCAGTTCATGGAAACACCATCCACTCACTGCAATCATCCTTGGTTCCTCTTGTCCTTTCTGCTATATCCTCTGGGCCAACAAGCCTTGTAGATTCTAAGAAATAGTTCTAAAATCTAATTCCTTTTACACATTAGTAGTCGCACTGTTTAATGTATGGTCTTATCCTCCTCTGGATTTTTGTTGCCATTGCCCAACTGTTTTCTTGGGGTAAAAGAAACTAACATTTATCTGGGAATACCACCAATACTCTAAATAACCATATGAGATAGGTGTTTCTCTCATTTTATAGACAAGTAAGCTAAGACTACAAGAGGTTAAACATTTGAAGATGCTTATACCTCCCAAGGTGCACATGGGAGTTATATGTCAGAGCTGACTTTGAACTTAGGACTCTCTCACTCTAAAGTCATGCACCATCCATTATGCCTTGCTGTCTCCAGAAAAAACAGGACTTCTTTCCTACTTATCTTCTTTGTTCCACACAAGCTCTGCAGAGAGTCAGTAGTTATATAAGATTTAGGAATTAACTTAGACATAATATCAAGTACATACTGCTTACATTCATCACTCTATTCCAGAGTGTCTCAGTCTTGGCACTATGAGGTTGCATAATTACTGTCGGGGTTATACTGTGCATAGCATAGCAGGAAGTTTCATCAGCATCCCTGGTCTCTCTACCTATTAAATGCCAATAGCACCCCCTACCTCAATGTGGGATAAGCAAAAATGTCTCCAGACATTACCAAATGCTTTTTTTTATGGGGGTGGTGGGAGGTATGCAAAATTGCCCCTGGTGCAGAACTGCTCCACTCCTAAAGCTCTCCTGGCCCACAGAGACTGCACTGTTGAAACCACACCTAGAACTGAAAACTCATGGATAAAATCTCCCTGTAGTCCAGTGGCTTTTTTGTGGACTGTTGCTGTTCTCTTTGGTCCCGACATCTGGTTTTTGACTTACCTTCTACCAAATTATCTTCCTCCTTTCCTAGCTCCAGTAAGTTTGTCCATGACTCAACAGACATACTAAAAGTCCTACAATGTTTCCTCATTTACTTTAGTTGCACTGTTCCTCCAGGACTGGGATTTTTCTCTTGCTTTTCTCAGTCCTCCAGCTGTACATTCTGATGATCAGTTTTGACTGGACTGCAGTGCCCAGTAATCTAGGTATTACCGAGAAGGGGCTTTGTCGGTGTGATTCAAGTCCATAATCCTCTATTTTAAGTAAGGGAGATTTTCATGGATAACCTGGGTGGGCCTGATTCAATCAGTTGAAAGCCCCTAACAGTAGAATTGAGACTTCCCTCAAGGAGAAATTCTACCCGTAAACTGCTGCTTCAGCTTGTACCTGGGAATTCCCTACCGGATGGCCAGCCCTACCGATTTCTGACTGACTTAGCCACAGTCACGTAAGCCAGTTCCTTTTTCTCTGATTAAACCCTGACTGATATGTGTGTCTTGCCCCTTAAACTTCCAAGTCCATGGTTAGGCTTCAGATACCTGTTGCTACAATTTCCCTTTATTGCCATCCACCTGCCTCCGGAGTTCCACTTACCCATGGAGGTAGCCACTGTCAAACCTTCCCAACCCCAGTTACCTCCCTCCTGGCTGTACCTCTTGTTTTCACCTACCACACTATCCCTTCTCATGTCAATTGCACACCCAGTGGCATTGCCTCCTGGATCCTACCTTCCAGCTCTACCCAAATCACCACCTCTAAATGATGGGTCTATCCATCCTCAATTTTATTCCACTCAAAATCTAATTCCACCCAAAACAAGCTCCAATGACTAATGCTGCATAAATCAGTAAAACAAATTGATTAACGGTTCCATAGAAACAATGGAAGTCCCATTTCTTACTCAATATATTTCAGCTCTAGAAAGGGAAAAGAACACGGGCGAAGAAGAAGTAGTTTTTCACCAATGCACTTCCCTAACCATTGAGAAAAGATATGCTATAATCTCATAGATACTCTGTTAAGATTGTAATTTTCCCTGGAGAATCATATATGCCATCTAGAAATAACTATGGTTCCTGGAATTTTTATCAACAAAAACAGTATTTGGAGTAATACTGAGTGTTTTTTTTTTTTCCTTAAGAGTCCCAACCTCTATTAATAGTAATATTGAAAAAATATCCATTGATGAATGCAATTCTTCAGCAAATTATTTTTAAAAAATAAATAAATATATTTTTTTAAATTATTCATTATAAAGCACGTTTGTTAAAATGGGTTTTACCAGTATTTGAGTCTGTGTCCTGTAGATGTGGGAGTATCCAGAGTTGTGATGCTTGGAAGTTGTCCAGCAGAAGTGTGAGGCATGCAGGGAAGAAGGTTGGGAACAGCTCATAACTCCGAGACCGGTGCCCTTGGCTGTGCTTTCCAGATGGAGTGGTTAAGGCAGAGTCTCCTCCACTGGTCAAGAGATTTATGTCCTAGAACAACTTGGCTTAATATTTGACAAATTGGGGTAAACAGATTTAATCTTATTAAATTGAGAAGTAAAGAACTCCAATAAATTTGGCTATTATTACTTCAGAATATACTTTCACGATAGCTTAAGTATAAAAAAAATCGTATTTCTTTGGTCTCAATGATTAGTGGTAATAGTACTTTTAATTAGAAATGTTCTAAAAACAGTAGTTTGGTACAACATGTATTTACCCCTCAACATCAGCTTTGATCATACTATTTTCTTTACACCACGTGCCATCGCTCACAAAAGCATAAGTTAAATATTTGCATGGAAAATACACAATCCCACAGCAAAAGGAACACTGCTGTAAATGTGTTCATGTTCTAATGGGGACCTTGGGGTGTTGTTCTATGAAACAATGTTTCTTTCTTAAGTGCCAGAGATAGAGAACAGGGGACTGCAGCGTTGTTTTTTTTATTATTATTATTGGTTTGGCTTTTTCTTGATGCCAGTGTCAGCACATGTGGTTCAGTGGATTGTGTTTTTCCCTTACGTACTTTGTATCATTGCCTTTTTTTTTTGACTCTTCCCTCCTGTAGAATTTTATACCTTATTCAATGCCACCTAAGTTGCAAAGACTGTCAGATATACGTGTATATTTAAAACTTTAAATAAAAATACAATATAAATAGCCATAGTGTTGTCTTTTCAGGCTTTCAGGCTGACGGTTTCATTAATCATATAGAATATTCCCTGAGATGTTCAGATAGATCCACTCCAGCCACCTACAGATGGCAGTGTTTTGAACACCGATCATAGCATTGTCTCCTATAACTTCCCTTCTCTCATCTCACACGCTGGCCAACCTGGACATCCTTCTGTTCTTGGAACAAATTCCGTGCTGCATATCCCTCTTTACTGTCCATATCTCAACTATCTAGTATCCAAGAATTCCCTTTCTTCTCTGGGCCTGGCTGAAATGCCACTTGCTTTTTAGAACCCTCCAAGATTCCGCTAGAAGGAAATAATCTCGTCTCCTTTTGAGTTCTCTTTGGCATCTTGTCACTGCTCTCATTTTATATCCTCCCTGATATATAAGACACAACTCTGTCTTAATTATTCTTTAAAATACCACAGCACCTAGCAGAGTGCCTAGTAATAGTGAACACTGAGTAAATATTTATAAAGTGAATGAATGAATGAATTTGTGGCACACTTTACCTATTTGCAGCAGCCTGGTTCTATGTGCCAAAAAGGGGTTTCCACATGAGAGCTATTGATACAGCTGTTGTGCAGAGGGCTTAAATGGGATAACAAAAGCATGTTGAACTATCAGAGACTGCAATAATAAATCAATTTAATGAAATTCACCTCTTGAGGACCTACTATGTGTAAATTGCACAGAAGATTTGCCCAAACACCAGTGGATCATGGTAGTAACTCATGCATGTACAGTACTTCAGTTTATGCATAGGCTACTCTGACCTGCACATCTCCTTTGTCTCTATTCATACTTAGTTACACAGTAGCAGTATCGTCCAGAAAATCTTTAGAAACAGAAGACAATGATAGGTAATGATTTTTACCATTGAAGTGTATTTGTTAGCCAGAATTATTTTTATACATCTCATACAGAAAATTATTTTGGTCAGAATTATTCTATGCATCTCATTATATGAGAGCTGAAAACCAAGAAAGCTTTTCTTTGATAAATGAATAGGAAACTAGAGAAGGTATATTATTTTTGAAACCATAAATGTCACTCCATCGGTTTCTTTCTTTCTCTTTCTTTCTTTCTTTCTTTCTTTCTTTCTTTCTTTCTTTCTTTCTTTCTTTCTTTCTTTCTTTCTCTTCCTTCTTTTTTTTTTTTTTTTTTAACTTCAAGTCTTTGGTATCGTAGGAGATCTTTCTCCCACCCCCCATCCCCTCACTCTGGCTGTTCTCCAAAAATTACATGTCAGTGGAAATTTGCTCACACAGTGAAATAAAAACCCTAAGCAGATAAAGGAAAAGAGATGAATCACTTGCCAAGCTAAATGCCTTAATAGTGAGTTTATTACCTCTTATTTCTTTTTTGATACTTTAAAATCCTCAAACTTTGCAATGGAGACTGCATAATTGATTGGGCTTCTTTTGTGTGTGTGTGTGTGAAGTATTTGAACTTAAGAGTCACAAAAAATGGGGGATTTTATGCTCTTTTGTAAGTATGTAAAGGGAAAGGATTTATTTAAAGGAAGAAATTGAGGGTCATTAATATTTGTAATCCCTACTTTTTGTAATTTCAAAACTCAGTGTATTTGTTGGATTGGCCCCTTAACTAAGGTGTAAATAAAAGCTTTATCTATCAAACTAGTCTGTCCGTTCCCCATATTATTCAGAACGGTGGTTTAATATTTTTCACTTTTCCACTGATACTATAAGTCAGGAGATCCATCTTCCTATCTTGAACATAATGCTTAACATATGAGAGGTATGTTTGACAATTGCAGAATATCCTTTGGGGAGAAGGTATTAATTTTTTTAATGTATTTTTAAATTTAAGGCATCTACTATGGGCAATTGTAGAGGATAACTTTGCTAACTCTTTAGAAGTTCTAGGTTTTCGGGTTCAATTTTAAGAAATAAAAGGAGTAGTCCTAGCTCTCCTATATGATTCAAGGAAATATATTTTCCCAAACTCTGTCTAGAGTGAATTATTCTATAATTATTAGTTTAATTAGAGAATTGACATGTTCTATATAAATAGTGAGGCAAAATGTATACTGTTTAAGAAAAGGGGGAAAAAACTCAAAAAACAGTGGAAGGATTAGCTGAGGCAAGTTAGAAGTGATTGGCATTTTGTTTCTTACAGGTGATATTCAAAACATGAAGTCAAGCAAGATAGTGAGTTTGTCTACAGAGAGCAAAATATTTCAACTGGAAGGCAAGAATAAAAACTGGCGATTGAATGAGAGTGTTTGAGTAACACATTGCTAAACAGGGATTACTTTCTTTAGCAAGAGCTAGTATAAGTGAGCCCGGAAGCCCCAAATGCATGACCATCTTTCTTCCGGGGTAGACTTTAATTACCTACATTGCCTCTGTCTCTGCTTCCTTACTCTTCTGCTTGGTGTTATCTTGGTGTCTTTCTCTCTCTCTCCTTCTCTGGAAAGTTGCCATGAAAGAGTTACTGTTGCAGTATGTGAACTATTCATAGTTAGACCCTCCTCCCATCCAAAAGAATGGCCTTTTTGAAGTAACTTCAGAACTATTCCATCAATCAGAAGTTTGCTTTTTGAGTAGGAGTTAAAAGGCACCAACAGGAAAAATAGTCACTTAGATCTCTGTTTGGATTGGGTGAACCCCTTTAAATAATTTATATATGACTTGTAATCACAATATTTCTTGCCTGATGAGCTTCTATACTTGAATCAATGATGGGGAAAGAAACCAATACACTAAGTTGTTGATAGGTACCCCTGGGGAAAATAGTTCTCTACTAAAGTATTCTTACTACAACTATTGGAAATCTGGAAATGCAACAACAAAAACGAAAAAATTGAAATTATGAAATCACTGAAGGAAACTGTTGCTTGTAATCATCATTGTCGTTCTCACAGCTTGACTCGATGACAGCTTGATAGATTCATTGCAGTTGGCATTGGATTGCTTTGGCTCACTAAATGGCAGCTATCTCGTAGGCCCTTAATTGTGCGCGAATTAATCAGAGGCTTTTGAAGTGATGGCTTTTGTGCACAGGGCACAGCAACATCATTTTAAAGATCGTTGTATCTTGAAAAGATACAGATACACGAAGATATTTAAAGACAAAGTGTTGGCTGAGTGTACTGCTTAGTCTTACAGAGGACTTCTGTCTGAGGCTTCTTGTATTTTTCTAATAGTGCTGAAAAGTATAGTAGCTGAATATGCACATTGCTCATAGAGTTTTCTCAGTGAACATTTTTTTAAATATGATCTAGCACAACATAAACCAACAATCCTGTCTGATTCTGAAACCAGTGAAGTACATACACTTAAATGTCATATCTCTCCATTTTTATATGTCATGAGGGGGAAAACTGAAAAATGGCTAAATCATAATGGCATGCGGATCAGGCTGAGACTTAATATTCAAAGCACCTGTAACAATGGGGAAAATATCAAAACTAATAAAAACGATCCTCTGACTCACTGGACTCTATTTTGCTCCGTGGCCTAGCCATGCTCTGTCCAAAAATAGATTGCTTAGAGAGGTACCTCAATTATTTCAGGCCAATAGGTTACAATGCATTAAGACCACAGGGTACTAACTGGCATTTCAAAACAGGCTGAGTCACTGGGCATATAGAGTCCATTTAATTGATAGTTATGTAAAGTTATAGGCTACCTGTCACTTTTTAATTCAATTCTCAGAAATGACTCCGATGCCTTAATAATATATATTCCTATGTGTCATTAGCATAAGAGTTTGTAGTGTTTCTACTAGCACTATGAAGCTATTTTTTTTTAAGTCAGATTAGTTGGTAATATCTTTTCTCCAAAAATATTATGAGTAAACTATATTAGCTGTTTATCCACCATTTTATTGGTACAAAAATTGATGTACAGGATTTGGAAAAGCATTCTGAGTTGTAGTATCAAGTGAAGGAGATGGGAAAAGGTATTATTAACTTGGTGTTTAGGTATTTGGTAAACTTCAGAAATCTAATTCAACAAATGTTAATACCATTTTTTATCACAAAATTACAGAGCACACCACTCATAAGTGCTTTCAAAAGAACAAAAAGATTCATAAACTTCCTATTTTTTACATAAAATGTGGAAAACATATGCCTTAGAACTCAAGGAATATGGTGATTTGGAAATTTAAGACAAAAAATATTTTTTAAGAAGTGGCTTACACAGACTCAATGAAAAATCAGTTTCTCCCTGAAGTCATTCTGTCTTCTTTACTCCTAATTTTTGATATCCATATCATAGTGTTTTTCATGAGGGGAGATCAATAGCACATGCCTATTTGTGACCTCAAAACCTAACACAGATTAACACAGGAGAAGTAAACGTCCCGATTAATGCATATTTTAAAGAGTTCCATACAAGTGAAACAGTTAAAGTATTGCAGAGGGAGTTTTCCATGTAAATACCCAGCACAAATGGGTCAGTAATAGGTTAATTTTTAAAGAAATATAAAATCATTCCAGTTATATATACTTACTTAAATGAAGCTTTAACTCTTAGGAACACTACCCCAAAATGGGATGCATGCAAAAGCTAATGACAAAGTTAACCTTGAAATGAGTAAAGTTATCCATAATTAATAAAAAAAGAAAGAAAGAAAGAAAGAAACGGGAAAAACCAACCACAAGTTTTTAAATAAAGAAAATCAATGGTTACATGTTGACAGCACTATCCATGCTCTGAGTTAATTTTCTGGCCATCGTAGTAAAACTATTAGGGTAACATAATTAAAAAGTATGAAGAGATCAGAATGTAATTTATTTATCTCACCAAGTTTCTGGATTGACAGCTCTGCTGTTACCGATCTAGGCAGTGGAAGTGGTTCTTTATCATCTCATCTTTCTGTCAATCTCTAGATAAATCCAAATCCCTACTAAGGACCAAGGCCACGGCCCATCTTCTGAGGCTGCCAGCAAAGCTGCTATTAGGATTTTTCATTACTACACTCCCACAGGGGTTTAAAAGTGGAAAAATGCAATCAGTGTCTTGTTGACCATTACTCTAAAGCAGCAAATCTTAACCCTGGCTACACATTAGTCACCCAGGGAGTTTTGAAAAATACAGATGCTCAGGCGCACCCTGAGAATTGAATGGGGGTGAAGTCCCACAAAGGTGTTGTTTAGAAGCTTCCCAGATGCTTTTAATGTGCAACCAGGGTTAAGAACGACTGTTCTAAAGGAAGATAAAATTAACAGATTCCATCATTCATCCTCACTGGAAATGGAGGATTTCAGCCAGTCGTAGATGTTCCCCTTCTTTTCCAGAATAGAAGTGTGATGTGATAGAAATGGTATAACATTTGGAATCCAGAGGTCTGGCTCTGATCCTATTTCTGCTGTTTCCTAGCAAGGTAACATTGGAAAGATGAGTCCTGTAAAACAGGAATCACAATAATGCCTCCTTCCTTACCTTCCAAGATTGAGGGCAGAATTAAACAGGACAAACAAGCTCATCTGTAGGAAAAAGATAGTTGGTGGAAACCACGGTGTTGTTAGTCATCTCCCAGGCTGTTTTTGTGTAAGTTACCAGCAAACAGAACGTCACTTCAGCCATCAGCTATTCAGGGAGGACAGACTGGGTGACCCATTCCTCGCCAGGCTCGGTGGCTGATGGAGGAACCCTCATGTCAGAAGACCTCACCCTAGGAACAGGGGACTCTTAACCAGGCAATGAGAACAACCCCAATAAAATAATTAGAGAACAAGACAAGGCCTAGCAAGGCAATGCAGTCTTTTGTAGAAAGAGCAAAAGTGAGAGTCGCAATTGCAAAGCAAACTGGCTGTTTGCATGTTATTTTCATGCATGGAAACAAGAGAAGACTAGACAGTAGTTATGTTTGGAACAGTAAGTAAAGCTGATTCATTTAAAGAACAAAGCGATCAATTCCTCTTCCTTCTCTTTAAAGGTTATCAGCTTGAGTATTGATGCACCCAGTCAGGCTTCCAGAAGGAAAGAGATGGCTGCTTCCTTAGAAACTCGTTTCTAGGAACTTAGATCTCTGCCTTCAACCTTTTTTTATGGAGGAAAAAAGGCAGAGCTGTTTTCTCTAAACCAAACTTTTGCTGTCTCCTGATCAATGCCTTGGTTGCAAGAGAGAAAGCTAAAGCAAAGTTGCTCCTGCCATTATAAGGTCTTTGACGTGCTCTTGCAGTAACCACCAAGGTCACAATCCAGTCTACTCATCCCGATGAATGGACTTTCTGGTGGGTCCAGGCTAAAGACTCCACATCGGGAAAGCACTTTTGATTTTCTTTGGAATGTGGATGATACTAAATGGCATGCTTTCTTATTTCCTTCAATACCAATGACATTTGTATAGCACTTTATAGTTTACAAAGCCCAGTATTAGCATGAATCTTCAAAAATTCATGCAATAAAGTATCCATTAGTATCCTACTGGATCAATGCAGAAATTGAAGTTCAAAGAGTTCATGTTTTTTGCCCAGGATTATCCATTTAGTAACTGAAAACAGGGTTTGCACCTGAGACTTCTAATTCCATATCTCATTGTCCTCCCATGATTTTACCCTGTCCCTCAAGGGGCCACCATATGGTGACACCACCTGGTCTCTATGCCTGCAGCAAGGTGAGATCTCTCTCTGCAGCCAAGGTTATTTAAACCTATTTCTCCTTCCTAATTCATCTCATAGACTGTTAGGTGAGATAACAGCTTGAATCATACACATGCACGCACAAACACACAAAACAACCACCTCACCTTCAATGTGGTCTTTCTAATTCATATGGTGAATTCTTGTTTCCCCTTAGGTTGCTCACTATAATTAGTTCGTTAAAGAGTGAATTATTTCTATATTTGCTTCTGAAGCTATTACTCACAACATCTACATTGAATCCTTCTCAGCTACTTACAGAACTTCTGAACGGAACTGTTTTCTAGAGTTTATAGTATCTCAGGAGGTACAGCAAGAAGTATAACAATGTTTTTGTTCAAAGTTTTGTATTTGGTAGGTACTGATATATGGATATATTGAAGAGATATATTGATGAAGATAAATATGTGTTAAAGGAGAAAACCAACTGTTGGTTTCAGATTTCATGGTAAAATCACAATTGTTTAGGGTTTTGTGCCAAACTTTAAATGTCTAGAAACTTAGTATTGTCAATTGGCCTCAAGTTGATCAGGTTTCTGAGAACTGACTCACTCGAGCTGGATGCACAAAATATTGATTGATAAATCAGAATACCAGTCTCACTCAACAAATGTTTATTGCATACCAACAATGCAGTAGGTTTCATGCTAGTTGTGAAGGATTTTGTAGTAGATGCTATTGGCCCCACCCTATCCCTTCACCCTTACATTTTCTGTGAACACTGGTTTTTCCGTCCTCTCACTTCCAAATACCAACACCTGCATTTCTGGCCACACAAAATCAAGCTTGCATCAGTGCCCGGTGGGAAAGGAAGATAATTCTAACATGTGTGTTAGACATCAGATCTTAGAGTCTCCCCAATGTGAGTAAGCTCCAGTCACCCACCGTGACTAGCCGTTTTGATAATGTACCTGGTTCTGGTTAATTCTCTTCTTTATCTTCCAGTGGTGCTTTCACCTCCCAAGTACTTGTACTTGAATCATTGTCTTGAGATCAAGTTTTTCTAGGGCCCATAGAGACCAAGACACAGAGACCTTTGCTTCACAGACCTAGTGAGACAAAGAAAAGTACACCCATGATTCAGATACTGGAGACAAGGTCTCCACTGTGTTAGCAGAGGGTACTATGGGGGAGTGTTGTGGAGCATATTGGTCTTCCAAAAAAAATCACCGTGAACGTCCCAAGATGGCTGCACTTGTGCGGTGGGTTTTTTCATTGTAGATGTTTTCTACAGGACCTGTGGCATCCAACTTACATCTTATTCTCATACTCTGTCTAACATCACTTTTCTCATCTATAAATTAGAAAAAGAGACATTGCCTCAAAGTAAAAGGATAAGTAAGGATTGAGTTAGATCGTGTTATATAAATTGCCTGGCACATAGTAAACATGTAGCAAATATTTAATAACTTTGCTCTTCCCAAATGGACTAAAATCTCTAAATACTTGATAGTTCTAGAAGGACTCCTGGGGACCATGATCCCATCATCCCAGTTTCCTCAGGGAAGGCCACTCCCGTAGATATTACTTTTATCCCCACTGATTGGAATTCTTACTACTTTCAGTTTCACAATGACATTTCCTTAACTTTGTGCCTAAATTCTGAGGGATTTTGCCCCATAAATTCTTGTTTACATACAGCCTCAATTAGAGATTAGCCTAATGGGAATAAAAACTACTCTTAAAAATCATCTTAAAAATCTTCCCTTTTCTCTCCTCAAAAACTGTCTTTTTGTAATCTATGAAAACATTTGTTTTTCTGAGTAAATATAAATGACACAAAGATGAAAAGGAAATAACATTTTTCCTATCACTTGTGTAAAAATAGATTTATTATGACTGAGAGATCATTCTCATGCTTATCCCCTGCACTCCATAAATTATAATAAGTTATGGTTAAGTTCTCTACTTTTTTCCCTCTTAGGTTTAAGGATTGCAGAAATTAAAAGGAGACTTTGTCATCTGCGGATATAACCCAAATAAGTCCATCTTTAATAGTCATAGAATTTTTATTTCTCCAGTTTGGTTTTCTGCCATAGAACTTAGAAAAGCCAAATGATTTTATTATGTAATATTGTTGCCATCATTTCTTTGACCCTTAAAATCATTAACCCATCACTTTAATTGACTTGTGCCTATAAAGCTCATTTTTAAGAGTTATAAAACATTAGACATAAAGGAATATAGTTTTTACTGTAAAAAAATAAAATAAAACATCCCAGTCATTTGTCTAAGATCACTGATCTTAATGTCCATATTTTGAAAAATATGGAGAAATGTCATAAAAATTTCATAGGACACTGGGTAAGGAAAACAAAGATGGAGAAAAGATTCTGTACTTGGTTAAACTTACCAAGTAGTATCACTTGTTCTGAAATGAGCCAATAATTAATCGGTTACACAAAGGATAAAATAGGGGCTACTAAGATGATACGACAGTGGTACAGAATTTATTTACCGGGAGTGATAAACTAAAAGGCCAAAATTATCCCAAAGTTAATCCAGAGCACTCAGCGCTGACACTACATGAAGCAGGCATGGCATGTGTAAATATTTACGTACATATAAAGGTGATTTTGACCCAGCTCCTGCTCTCAGGTTATTCATGGTATGGAGGAATTTGGAGAAACAAAAGAGAACAATGGGCCATGATATGGAGGACTTTTGTACCTCTGTATGCTCTCTGAATATATGGCACCTTAACTTCTCTGCCTGGCTTAACCTTATTTTCCATGGTTCCCAGGAGAGGAGGTAGATTGTAGTCCAGAAAAGTCTACCTCCTAACTGCCTCAAAAATATCACATGCCTTTGTTCCTAGTTATTTTTTCATCATAATGTCCTCCAGTGTCCCCCTTGTCCAAGTTCTGCCCCCCGTTCCAAAGCCGGTCGACCGCACTAACCTCTTCCATCTCTGAACATGAACTGTCCTACAGAGTTTGCAAAGTGTATAGCATGTAATATTTGTACTTTTTGTTTTCCAAACTACATACATTATGAACTCAGAGCAGATACCATAGCTTTTCTACTTTGTGTTCTCTACAGTGGGTGCCAGAGTACTGAGTATGTGGTGGATTGAAATATACCTGCAAATGACCTGAATCAAGGAGGCTTACAGTGTCATCTAAGGAAAGAAGGAAGGGAGGGAGTGAAGGAGGGAGGAAGAGAATATCTGACATCAGAGTGTATTAATGAGAATATAATATGCCAGAATGTGGTTTCTTCTACTGTCTATTAGGGAATTTAACTCTAACCAGCTAAAGTATAAGAAAACTGATTGGTTTACCCAAATGGCAACACAGAAGTAAGAGTGGGGTTTCAGTGTTCTCTTAGCCTAATAGATCTGGATACATTTTTTTCTGTAATCCTCTCAGTTCACCCCACCTCCATTAACCGGCCTTTTCCTCAGGCTGGGAGTGAGCTGGCTAAGTTCTGGACTTCGTATCTATGATATACCTACCTCCATGACTGGAAAGTATCATTCATGGGAACACCAAGGGCGCGCTTCATCTATTTCTCTGAGGAGCAGGGAAAAACTTTCCGAGCTGCTCCTAGAAAACTTCATCTCATGCTCTTGGACCCTGACCAACCAGCAGCCATTGGAAGGAGATTACTGTGAGATCAATGCACAACCCCTGGGGCAGGCTTAGGGGTAGAGGGAACAGTCTGGCATCACTGGAGGCACATAACTTGTGTAGGGGAAGAGCGAGTGCCTGAAGAGAGGAAAAAATACTCTGTGGGCAATCAACAGCATTCACTAAAATATCAAATATGTGTACGGATTGGTATTCCAAAAAATGAAGAATCTTTTCCAAACCAGTAGGAGAGACAGTCATTCCCAAGTTGACTTGGACATCTGAAAAACAGATGTGCATTAGCACAAAACATAAACAAAGAGTAAAACAAGCTCAATCAAACACTCTAGTTTTGAAAGAATCAAGAATGTATAATCTAGACAAGAGAAAGTTAAAAACAAATGCAATAAATGTCTTTAATTATTCAACAGGTCTTTATGAGAATGCTGAGTAATGGTTTTCCGTTTTCCCAGAGAACCCAAATAAGATTTAACAAGATCAAAAGAGAGTGCAGTTGGTATAAGAATAAACTTGCTGACCAAAGAGGTGATAACTCCAGGAGAAGCTATCAGAGATTATTAGAGCTGGTGTCAGTGTCTCTCCCTTGCCCCTCGCCTCAAGACAATTGCAATCTAGGCCTCTCCATTCTAGCTGCTAAATCCCTTTCCTTTCCATCTGCATGTCCTCTTGATGACTATAGCCATTGCTAAGTCCAGTATCCACTTATTGCTCACCTGGGCTATTATGGTGGCTTCCTGACTACACTCTGCCTCCATTCTCTCCACATTACCATAAAAATACTGAGTTACACATGCAACAAAGTTCCTTCAGTGGCTGAGCTTTACTGGCAATTGACAGGTAGGGTTAGGTTTCGGGGGTGTTCTGGGCCTTTTGCTGAGCTGTCCCAGGCCTGGGACAGGTGCCAGTCAGCCTTGGTTCTCAGCATGGAGTCTCCCACGTACCTCCAGGTCCAGCACACTATGGATAGCTTTGTAGCTTCTAATAGGAAGCCCTGGGCCAATCACAATCCTATTAAAAAGGATCAAAGGACCTGAATAGACATTTCTCCAAAGAGGACACACAGATGGCCAATAGACATATAAAAAAATGATCAGTGTCACTAATCATCAGATAAATGAAAATTAAAACCACAATGAGATATTTCCTCATACCTGTCAGAATGGCCTTCGTCAATAAATCAAAAACAAGTGTTGGCAAGTATGTGCAGAAAAGGGAACCCTCATGCACTGTTGGTGGGATTACAAACTGGCACAGCCACTATGGAAAACAGTATACAGGTTCCTCCAATTTTTTTTAAAAGGGGCTCAAATATATGGTGATAGAAGGAGAAGTGACTCTGGGTGGTAAACAGACAATGCAATATACAGATGATGTATTATAGAAATATACATTTGAAACCTATATAATTTTACTAACCAATATTACCCCAAAATTTAATAAAAGTGTTTTTTGAAAAGCATAAAATTACCTTATGATCCAGCAATTCCACCTCTGGTTATTTATCAGAAGAAATCCAAAACATCAATTTGAAAAGATATACACACTCCTATGTTCATTGCAGCACTATTTACAGTAGCCAAGATATGGAAGCAGCCTAAGTGTCCATCAATAGACAACTGGATAACAGTGATGTGGTACATGGATACAATAGAATATTACTCAGCCGTTAAGAAAATAATGACATCTTACCATTTGTGACGACATGGATGGACCTAGAGGGTATTATGCTAAGTGAAATAAGTCAGTCAGGGAAAGACAGATATCATATGATCTCATTTGTGGGTGGAATCTAAAAAACAAAATCAACAACAACAAACAGACTCACAGATACAAAAAACGAACTGACAGTTATCAGATGGGAGTGGGGTTGGGGGGCTGGATGAAAAGGGGAAGGGATTAAAATATACAAATTGGTATTTACAAAATAATCGTGGGAATGTAAAATACAGCATAGGGAAGATAGTCAATGACATTGTAATAACTGTGTATAGTGCCAGGTAGGTACTATAATTAGGGGGATAACTTCATAAATTATAAAAATGTCTAAACCACTATGCTATATGCCTGAAACTAATATAAAATAACATTGAATGTCAACTATAATTGATAAAACTTTAAGAAGTTGGAAAAAAATGCTGAGTTATCTTACTAAAAGAGAAAAAAATCTGATCGTGTTACTCCCAGGATTAAAACCTGTGATCAATTCCTGGCTGTCTTCAGGATAACAGTCAAGCTCATTTATAAGCTTGCCAGGTCCTTCAAACATGGTCTCAATTTTTCTAGCTCCTTCATTTTTTTTTTTTTTTTTGCATTGAAGCATGACACATTCACACATTTAACAGGAAGGGAAAATCTCTGCTTTCACACTTCCCCGCATTTTATTGCACTCTTCTTTCTGTTTTTCTATGCTTATCTACTCTTTTCGGAAAATTTTCATACCTTCCCTGACACAATTAGTGACATTCTTAACAATTTGCACTGACCCATGTATTAAATTAGATTGGAATTACTTGGTTATACGTCTGTCTTCTCTGTAGGCCATTTACTTCTCAAGGGCAAGGGGGGGTCATCCTCTTGTCTTTATCTACCTGACTCCTAACACAGCACCTGGCACCTGGTTGAGAACTTATTAAATCTTAGTTTAAAAATGTAACTAATTAATTAGGGCAGTTCCAACTTGGAGAATGTTAAAGTACAGGATTTGAGACATGCATTTTAGATTCATGTATGCAGGAGGATGAAAACTAAACTTATAAGAAAAAAAAACAAATTTGCTAAAACAAATGAAGGCAGAATGGGAAGGGATTTTTATTGCTCATAGCATTTGCCCCATTGCCTCACTCATTGATTGACAAATTCTTATTGAATCAACCTTTTATTCTCCAACTCAGACATATGGCTATTTCAATAGCATATTCCCGTGTCATGTTTGTTTTAGGCTAAAGAGCGATGCCCACCTTGTTCGACTAAATCTGTAAAGAAGAGTTGTGCTGTTATTTCAAATGCATTATTTTCCTGTCCTGTCAGTCACAAACCATTTTAAATATGAGCCTAATCACCAGTATTCCAGGGGGCTTGCCACATAAGGCAGTTGGGATGCAGGCAGGCTCAGAATCACAGCAAGCATGTATCTGGACTCATAGGCGCCAACTGGCGTGCAAGCAGCCTCCAGCTGGCATGCACCTGCACGTGGGATCCCACCTCCCCAGAACAAACTCAAGTTCCTGCCCTCAGCTTTGGCATGGGATAGGGGTGGGAGCGCAAGTTGGCCTCTTAGCCATCCTGTAAATGATCCTGTCAGACATTCGTGCACCAGCCGCTCTGAGGTGGACTAAAGAGTTAGGCAGGTGGTTATCCTTTTCTCAGACAAAACAAGGGCTACACACCATCCCTCAGCTAGCCTGTTGGGGACAGAGTTTTGGGATTGGTCTAGAAGTAGAATTTTTTTTACATAAAAGCTCTGAATTAAAGGATTTCTTAGGTCTTACTATTAATTTTCAAGTGCCATTTTTCAATTCTATGAAGTTCAAATAAACTGGAAATTTGGTACTTACCTAAATTGAAGTCAACATAGAAAGTTCTTTAACATTAAAAAAAAAAAAAAAAAAAAGTATTATTTTTTGGACCAAGCATTCTGCTTCAGGAAGGAGGAACACGAAGTTATGGAGGAGAAAGGGGACACCCACCTATCCAGTAAGATCAGTTGCAAAAACTGGTGGTCAGTGGGGTAGGTTGTCACAGCCAGGGCACCCTCAGATTCTAAAATGTGTCAACCATTAGGTCACCTGTATGCATTAATTAATTTTAAACTCAAGAAACTGAACTAGATTTTCCAATGTAGTCCATTGGAGAAGAGTATACTTATATATGTACTCTGAGTATTTACTCCCACATGGATTAATTATAACTAAATTTCTCTAACTACAGTCATGCTCTGCTTATATTCACCGATCATGCATATACCCTACTGATATTTCTAATCAGGGTACTAATTTCTCATTTTTAACCGAATACCAAAGATTCATTTTCCATGTATTATACTTTCCTTTCATGAATACATATTTACACTTGTTAGTGAATTAATTTCACACATTTAGACTTCAACAGTCATTAGTGTCATAATGATTGCAGTAATTATATGAATAATGAGGCTCAAGTGATCAAAGAAAGATGTCTTATTGTAAGTGATGGGCAAAGTTGGTGACCAATGTAATCAGTTCCAGGTTCCTTAGTATGAGTTTAAAAATGTTTTCCTGTGATTCAATAAAGTATATAGTATAGTCAGCTACAATTTGACAGATCTAATGACCTAATACTCCAGTTATTAATGAAAAATGTGATGAGGCTTGCATGATTACTAAACCTTGTTGTTTTCTAGTTATCAGTAGTAAGACCATTAAAGTACATAATTAAAATAATTAAAAGGATGTGCGTGTAATTGATATAAATACTACAAGCTATCTTATTCAGTAGCCAGTAATTACACTTGGTTAATTGTCTGATTAAGAATTCAAAACAATGGATATATATATATATTTTTTTTTTTATTTTTTTTTTTTTTTTTCTTTTCCCTCTAGAAAGGATTCTGTGTGGTATTATATTTTCAGCAATCTATTCTAGATGATCCCACATCTTTGGTCTTTCTGACTTTTGTAACTACATTTGACTGTCTCCTGTTTTATACAACTTTTGAGAGTAGGGAGGATAGGAGATGGCAATCATGGAAAAAACAGCCAGTTAAGTCCCATGAATATTATATGGACTATGGATTTCATGAGGACAAAACTGATTCTTGCTCATCTTTCTCTTCCCAGAATCTTTTCCAATACCATTACAGTCATGTTTATTATACTCTGTGTTCATATACATGTGACCTACTTCCCCTTTAAAAATTCTTTGAGTAATACTAATTCTATTTCTAGTCATAATACTTACATTTTATTGGATGACTTGATGTATGTGTCTATATTTAAAATGAAAAAAATAATCATTTATAATTTTATGCACATATACACTCTCACTCCTGCCTGCAGTTCAAATCCTGGCATAATGCATCACTGGCATTTAATTTTTTAAAATAATATATGGCATGTATACATTTGTGTCTTTCATCAATCTGGAATTGGATTATGTGTGTTGTGTATGAAGGATCAGTCCAATATCTTTTTCCATATGACTAATTTATCATACATAGTATCATTTATTGAAAACTCCATCCTTTCCTCCTTGGTTTCCAACAGCTCGTTGACATTTATCAGCTTTTCATCCATACGTGACTTTATTTCCTGGATATTACTGTGTTTCATTAGTCAGATTATGCCAATATCACAATGCCTTAATAACTCCAACCTCATGGTATCTTGTGCAGCCAGTGTCTACATCCTTAATTTTGCAAGGTTTTCTGTCTATTCTTGGAATTTTGTACTACCGTACACATTTTTTTCCCTATAAAAGCAGTTGAACATAATTTTTTTTCTCATCTCCCAGCCCCTCCTCTTTGGTAGCCATCAATTTGATCTCTATATCTGTGGGTCTGTTTGTTTCCTTTTGTTTATTTATTTGTTTTAGTTTTCTTTTTGGTTTTTTAGATTTACATACAAGTGAAATCATATGGTATTTATGTTTCTCTGATTTATTTCACTTGGCATAATGCCTCTAGGTCCCTCCATGTTGTTGCAAATGGGAGGATTTCATTCTTTTATATGGCTGAGTAATATTCCATTGTGTATATATACCACATCTTCTTTATGCACTCATCTACTAGTGGACACTGAGGTTACTTTCATGTCTTGGCTATTGTAAGTAATGCTGCATTGAACATAGGGTGCATGTATGTTTTCCACATTAATGTTTTTGTCTTCTTCAGATAAATATCCAGGCATGGAATTTATCTGAGTTGTTTGGCAGCTATTTTTTTTTAATTTTTTGAGGAATCTCCATGTACTGTTTTCCATAGTGGTTACACCAACTTACAATCCAACCAGCAGTGTGCAAGTGTTCCCATTTCTCCACATCCTTGCCATCCTTGTTATTTGTTGATTTTTTTTAAGATAGCTATATACATTTTAGAATTGGTTCATCAAGTTAGAAAATAAAACATATTCCTTGGTTAGTTCATTCATTTATTCTTTAGATTCCACATATAAGTGAGACCATATAGTATTTGTTTTTCTCTGTCTGACTTATTTCACTTAACATAATGTTCTCTAGGTCCATCCATGTTATTACAAATGGTAAGATTTCTTTCTTCTTTATGGCTGCGTAATACTCCATTGTATAAATGTATCACAGCTGTGTGCGATGTCAGAGGGACAGTGGATGGGGGAAGGGGTTGTCACTGTGTGAGGGATATAAATGATGAATGTCTAACTATTACATTGTTTTCTGCATCTGAAACTAATTAAAAAAATGCTATAAAATATATATTCCTTAGGAGAAGGGAGTTTAAACTAAATCTATAGTTCAATGTGAAGAAAAATTGACATCTTTCAGACTCTTATTTTTACTAATCCATGAATGTGGTCTATCTCTACATTCATTTAGGACATTTTCAATATCTTTTTAGTAAAGTTTTATAATTTTTCCATAACAGTCTTGTGCATATTTTTGTACTTATTCTTAATAACTTAGGTTTTTGGTGCTATTATGAATGGCATACTTTAAATTTATGTTCTGTTTACTGGAGTATAAAAATGCAAATGAGTTTATATAATAATTCACTTTCTGGCAACCTTATTAACTCTAACGGTCTGTCTTTATATTTGAAGATGTATAGACTTGCAACTATGAATTATCAGGATAGACTTCCAACCCTACTCCTGCTTAATTCTAGGTATGATATACACAATTATTCTTGCAGGCTCCCGGGCAGGGGTTTATTTTTCATTTCCCCATCTACAAAGGATCTAGACATTTTGGTTCAGATTCATAGAAGGGGGAAGTTTTCTGTTTAGAATCTGCACTGGAGATGGGCCTTAGGCTTTGAGCCCCTCTGCTTCCCGAGTCTGTGAGAGCACAAATATCAAGATCTCAATTTAGGCATAAGGTCCCCAAGGCAAGAGCATGCTCTAAATTTTTTGCTTACTTTTCTGGTTATCTTCACTTAATCCCTAGCCTGAGTATTTTCTGGAATTACTATAATTGAAAAATAGGTTTGTTTCTCTGTTTGCTATTGTTAGTTATTTTTTTAAAAAATTGATGTTTTAGACAATGTCAATAATTTGTAGTTTAATTGACGTTTTAGTTCAATCAGTTTCTACTCTAAATTTTGACAGCCTCTAAAACTTTAGCACTGAAATAGATTTTTCTTATGGTATGTAGATATGTTTATCTCAGGGTTGAAGTCTGTGTATTTTCAGTTGAGTAATAATTATTACCGTATACTATTTGACACTTTATGTCTTTTATAAAGAGGTTCTTCTAGGTCCTATTAATGATGAAGAATATTGTATATCTTAAAAACAAGTTAAAATTCAGAGGACAGCAATTTGCAAAACCTTTTATTTAACTTTATAAATATTCAAATTTTAAAATCACATTTCTCAAAGTGTGGCCAAGGGTTGGGTGTAATCAGAGGATCATGGGGAAGTAATTTAAAATGCATATTTCTAGGCCTCTCCTCATACCTGCTAGATCCGAAATCCTTTAGTGATGCCTATAAACTCCACTTTTAAATAAATAGTGCTCTTTTCCCCATACATCAAAAGTTTGATAATCACATGATAAAGTTTAAGAACTATAGATTTGGTTTCTTGTATTTGTTTTTCTAGCCCTTACATTCTTTATAGTATTTTTCTAGTGTTTCAATTATTTTCTTATTTTTGGGTCTTCAAATCTTCTTTACACTTAAAGAATTAATTCTTAATTCTCAAATAATTCATTTGAAATAGAATTATTAAATATCATTTAAAGCAATAGTATTTTAGTTCATTCTCATTTTCTTTTTATAATAAACTTTGGGATCAGTATGACTTAAGCACATAACTAACCAATTCCCCACAAATATGAGGTTTACAACAGTCTTTTAAAACTCAGTATTTGCACCACATCATAAATATTTCTCTGCAGCTCCCTTTTGGCTCATCCACTTACTATTCAATGTTCAGTAGTAGCAAATTATATGCATGAAGCAGGTGTTATCTGACTGAGCATTCCATAGCTGGGTCAATTAGCTTAAGATGTTAAGAGGTCACCTGAGCATAATCACCATTGTTTTATGGTAGACCAAGTCCAGATACCGCTAAGGTGAGGTGCATAGCACAGTAATAAGTATGCTTCAAATTCCCTTTTTTTGAGGAAATGTTAACGTTGAAATTGTTTGTGTTGATGTTATCGATCACTAATGTATCATAGGTAATCTGAAAGATGCACATGGCATACCATTTGCATCTTTCCCGATTCCTAAGTGAAGCTATAAGATCATAATTCAAAAGGCAGCTCGTAAATGAACCATTGAGGATAGAAATGACTGAAGGACAAAACTCTATTTTTACTTACTCTACATCTCCAGAGTGTTCAGTTATAAACAGATTCCATCTTCTCGAAGTTCCTTTGACTAAAATCTTCTCTTCACTTTTAGGGACTATATTAGGTGAACTCGTTATTATATTCCCTGTTGTATTAGCTAAGCCTTTCCTTCAGTAATGCAGTTTATTTTTATCTTGAAATTAGTAGCAGCTTTATGACTTTTGACAACTTCATATCACCTTCAAACTCTCATCCTTATACTCACCTTTAGATACAAAATGTTCAAATTCAAACTATATTCTCTTTTGAAATACCAATTAAATTTAGAGGTGATATTAAGGTAAAAATGAAAGTAGAAAACACTAGAGTCTTACTTAATAATGTTATCATCAATCTCCATGTCTGGGGACCAACTTACAGTTGAAACATAGTCCTACGAGCTCCTTCTAATATGTTCAATAACTCATTTCCCTTGAATGGGGTTCAAGTTAGCCCCTGTTGTATACTAACTTCTGTGAGATTTTGAATCTTGTCAAGGGTGAGGATCCAAGATACTAAGAAGCTGAATCTTATCTTTTAGGCCTATTTTTAGCCTTCATCACATTAGGTGTTGTCTGCAGAATGAAGGAGATGATCCTTTTTTTTTTTTTAAATTATAGCACATAGAACTTGAATACCAGATGGAAATATGTCACAGAAGAAAAACCTAGATCAAATGACCATTGTTCCTAGTGATTTCATATAAGTTCTTCAAATTAATTTTATTTTTCTTAACTCATTAAACTTGGTGTAAAGAATACAGGTTATCTAAATGGTATGGGTTTCAGGTACAGACGGAAAAATCATGACAACCTCCCAAGATGCTCTTTGGGGTAAGTGGAATCTCCTCAGGAACCACTCCCCAGATTAATCCAGTCCATGAAAACATGTTAAATTGTCCTCCCTGAGCCTGCTGCTAACAGTTGTATTCTTACATTATGTATGAGTCTTTGCTTGTTGCATGAACAAACTGCACAGTGTTCCATTAGTGATTTTCAATTTCATGCTAAGCTTTGCAATTTATTAGTGTTATTTAGGTTAATGTCCTGTTATTTTGCATATTTTATATCATTTGTTACTCATTTAATGTGATATTTAAGTATTAGGGATTAATAAGTCTTCTACATTGTTTATAAATTTGTATGATTAAAGAGTAAATCAATTAAATATATTACTGCATTGAATTTATTTTGGGAGTTATTTCCTAAGAAATTTATCTTATCCTTTTCAAAACTTGGGACTATTTTTTTGGTAAGCAGAATTTTAAAATATTTTAACATGAGTATTGAAATGGCTGTATTGAAGCTATGTAGGAATAATATATATAATTTGAATTATGAAATGCTAGTAAGGAGAGATAATTTGGTACAAAATTTTGCCATCAACCAGGAAATCTACAGAACACATATACTTAATTTTTTACATTTAGTCATCACTGTAGTGCTTGTTTTAAATGTTGGAGTGTAAAATCTGCTAGATAAATCTCTGTATTTTTTTAGACTAAAATGATAGTGGTTTGGAGAGGAAATATGTGTATCATATATCATATATCTGTTATGTGTGTGTGTGTGTGTGTGTGTATAATATTTCAACATAAAATTAAATGTTTGAACATCCTCCCTATCTAGCACACTTACTTTGCCATTCTTCTCTCAAGTGTATGAGTGAGTATATGGATTAAGTTATAGAATCTATATCTACTTTGGTCTTGTGACCAAATGATTGGCAAGGCCTGCCTTGATTCATACATTTATTAATGGGCTATCCTTAAGAACAGAACTTGTGTCAGCAAGAAATTTGAGTTAGTCCCACACCAATGATAAACTATTCCCTGAGTTTATTACAAAGATATATGAATCATTACTACAGGTTTCACCCCATGTTCTTAATCCCTATTCAAACTGGAAGATGTCAAATCTGCTTTCCCTGCTCAGGGGAGGATTATTTAGTAGTTCAAGCTTCTTGATATGTCCTACTGGCGTATTACACCTTTCTTCATTTTCTTATAAACTTTCAGTGTCTGGTTATCCCTATTTATATAAAATTTTCTGTCATTTCTGAAAAATCCTAATGAACTAGCTCACATGCATGCTCTCTTTCTCCACTAAGTTGTTCATGTCTTGACATTTGAAGTCTTTTTCCTACATTTGTTGCTATATTTCAAATTTTCTTTCCTGCCATTCTTACTGTTTCCCTGACTATATGTTTTATGTAAATAATTTTAAAATGTTAGAACTATTTATTGTCCAGAATTTCTGAGTCACTTGGAGATTGCCTATAAATAATTTTTTAAAAAAGCATAATCCAAATATTTTGAAACTTTAAAATTTTATCTTACCTTTTTTTTCCCTAAAATCTAGCTTTGGGAAATTATAAAATATTGCTAAGGATTTGAACTTCTCTGTGGGAGTGCTGCAGAGAAAACTTCTAGATTGTTTAATAGGCTGCTTTATGTTTTTGTAAGACTGTCTCCAGGGCAGAATATTGTAAAATACATTTAATTTTCCCATTGACTCAACTTAAAGATTTAGTAGAAATTTCCTTTGAATTATTTTAGTCCCATTTTTTGAAAGTTATTAATAATGGCAGGACCATTTTGACTCAGCTTGCATTTGATCCATTTGTTTTTCTCTCCATGATAGAGTAATGGTTCTTATTCTTTAGCATTCATTAATTCATTCTCTGAACAAATATTTATTGTCTGACCACTGTATATTAGAGTCGGGACTAGATGCTGGGACATGAGAAGGAGAAATCCCACATAGGATCTCTGGGTCCTGGGTTTGGAAGCCAGGAGTACGTGTTTCAGCCACCAATAGCAGTGACTCTGATGCTTCTGGAACATGGACCACACGTTAACAGACAACATTATAGTGCACAAGTGCATCTATTATATAACTGGTAAATTGTAGGCTGTGAAATTGTTCCTTTAAGAAATAGTCATTATATTAAGCAAAATGACAGCTAAAACCAAAAATAAGTTTTGTTCACTGAAGCAAAAAGAGCTGCCCTCCCTTCCCCTGGGTCCTGCATCCCAAGCAACACTGGGGTTTGCAGTGTCCTTGCTGTGCTGTGGTGAAACAGTACTGCTTTGAGAACAGCAGCAGCTGGAAGCGTAGTTGGTACATCAGGAAGAAAGTCATGGCTCCAGAATTTCTATATGGATGTGTATTTTAGATACAAGAATCCTATCCATATGGAAGGCATTATAACAGGGAATACAAGCAAATTAGTAATTTCACAGCTTTACATACCGTTAAACCTTTAGCATTAAGGTAATTTTGACTGGTTAAATTTAGAAAAGAAAAGAGTAAATCTGCCTTGCCATTGAGGTTCAATAACTCCTTTTAAGCAAATATAGACATCGTGCCATAATCAAATGAAAGGTTAAGGTATAACTTTAATTTGAGTTGAGTAGGTATCACTTGCATTGGTTCTCTTCAATCTGTCCCTAACTCTACCCACTCATCGGTTTATATGGCCCATAGTTATTTTAAAGAAAATGCTAAATCCATTTAATAACCCAAATCTTTGCATTTACTTATCTCCCCCCCACCTTATTGGGTGAATTGATCATTAGTGTTGATTATGGCATATATATTAATAAATTGCATATATTATATAGAAGATATATATGTATATATTATGTACATTTATAGATATACTGATTATACAATATATAATATATGAACAGGATATGTATTTTGATAGATATATTGATATATACATTACATGTATGATATATGCATTACATACAGATATATATTATACATATGTATGTATATATTATATTTGTACTATACATACATATATGTGTGTGTGTGTATATATATGTATATATGTATATATAATATGTAATATTAACTGGAACTATTAACTTCCCAAGCTTAAAAATTAGAGCCCAGAAATTTTGCAATATGTGACAACATGGATGATCCTTCAGGAATTATGTAAAGTAATGCTAGTTAAAACAGTCACAGGAAAACGAATACTGCATAATTCCATATTACATATGGTGTCTAAAATAGCCCAATTCATAGACTCAAAGAGTGGAATGATAGTACCAGGAACTAAGGGAGGGGGAAATGAGGAGTCTCTAATCAATGGGCATACAATTTCAGTTAAACAAGATAATTTCAGAGATCTGCTGTGCAACATGGTGCCAATAGTTTTCAATACTGTTTTGTGCACTTAAAATTTTTTTAAGAGGGTAGATCTCAGATCACATGTTCTTACCACAACAAAGTAAAATTTAAAAATAAAGCTATAAGTAAGGAATAAAAAAATCAAATTAGAGCCCAATATAGGATTTCTTTCCAATAGTGTTCATCAATAAATCGAAAGAAACTCTATATTGGACTAAAATATTTGAGCCAGAAAGTTGTATACCAGTGTATGTATAATTGGAGATTTTTTTTTTCTTTTTATGACTTGAAAGATCAAAATTCATAATGTCAGTCCTCATTTATAAAATAAATGTTAGTTTTGACTGGACTTAGTTGTTTTACTTATTTTTCAAGTGTTGTTGTTAATTTGGTACACAAAACTATTGGAACATGAGTGCTTGAAAATTGTGCAGTATATCACCTTTGTTGCCAACAGACATGTCAATGCATTCCCATTTGTAGAATCACGTGGTTTGGAGTCTCATCTTCAAGTTGAAGTGAATTAAGAAAGAACAAGAGTTGTCAATGTCCATAGTGTCTTCCTACGAGGCCCTAAATCCACATCCCAGTGTACAGGGACCATATAGTATGAACGTTTAAGCTAGAAGATTTATAGACCATCTAGTGACTCTTATTTTACAAATAAGGAAACAGAGAATGGAAGAGCGTGGTCTAAGATTGTTGGTGGTGAATCCAGGAGTAGCAGTAGTCAAAGTTTTTAAAACCCTATCAAGGAACATGACATAAGTGAGATTTTATAGAAAATTTCACGCGTTAATATTTTCACTAATTGCCTCATTGTAGTACAATATCGGCAGGAGTGCGTATTCAATGTAGAACTCAGTCATTTATTCAAAAACAGTGTTCCATCTGTCTGCCCCAACACTATACATAGGAGACAAGCTGAGTATCTTACTGTATTATATGTCAATCGTCAAATCAATTCCAATATTTGGTTGATATTCCTAGTAAAACAAATACCAAAGCTTTTTAGATTTATTACCAGGATTCTTGGTGACAATTGGGAGTAATTTATATAATAAATATTGGAATTACTCAAATCCAAAAAATAATTATTTTTAAGGAGGAAAACTTTGAGGGACATAAGAATATATTTACAAAGGAAAACAATGCCTTGAAGAATTAGTATCAGCCCTGAGTCTGGAAGGCCAATTTTCAAATGCAAAACATGGTTTTTAGGACCTGTAATAACACTAGGAGCCCTGAACCTCTTAGATACAGAAATGCTGGTAGAGAGTACAGGCTACTGTTAGGGATTGCCTGAGCTGCTGACACAATTCCAAGAGAACTGCAGATCCCTTTATGAGTCAACTGGCTTGAACACATAGAACAACCCACATATCTATTTGTTTTTCTGAACTCCGGATGGATAAACAGAAAATAACCATTTTGCACTAAAATTTACAGTTCACTCATAAACAGTATGACCAAGCATTTACATTTCAGCTACAGAGAGGAGGCTCTGCTAGATAATCAATTCAGCGCTAAATCAATTATGAAAAAAAAGTTTAATATTTGAGTCTTATAATTAGAGGGGAGCATCATTGCCCTAATTCATAAATGGAAAAGAAATTAATATAATTAAAATAGCTGATAAATCAATTTCTTGTTTTAAAAGATAAAGAAACAATTCCTATCCTGAGAAAGATGTAAGAGTTCACACGCAACTCAGACTGTTAATTTCTTTTTTAAATTGCATGATCTTAACTACTAACAATGTGTACAAGCTTTCACAAAATGATATTGTCCCAACTGAAACATTTTCAGGTGATGAGCAAAGTCAGTTTTCTATTGTTATTACAATAGTTGTCTTAAAAAAAACTCTGAAGAGAAAATGATTAATTAGATTTCAGTTATGCTGTAGGAAAAAAATGTACTTTACATACTCACACACTAAAAAGCATTATAGTGTTTCTTTAATGTGTTTAAAAATTCAAAAATGTTTTTAAAAGCCACTTAAAAAGTCAAAGCAAAAGCAAGCTAATGGAATATAGTGTCATCCTTCAAGTTGATGTATGTTGAGTTTCCCCAGGTCCTTTTGTATGACATTACACAGACATTGTTGGAATTTTTCTGAATTATCTTTGGAAATTCTGAAATACTCATTATGATCTGTTGACAGACACAAAGATAATCTCTGTAGTGTTGCCATGACTTGCACAAAACACTGACAGAAAAGTTAGTTCTCTTTAAGAGGAAGGTGGATTGGCAAGGCATAGCTGCTACTTTTGGATTGACTCCATTTGAGGATTAAAGATACCCGTCCCCCTCTCTCTCACTCACCATTTCATGAATGAAGTATACACTCTCAAGTTGCATTCCTCTTTCTCCTTTCTTGCCTTTTTCTTGTTTCCCTTTCCCTCTCTCCTTCCTTCCCTCCATTGCTCCCCTTTCTCTTTCCTGTCTCTATCTAGTTTGTTAGTTTATCATTTCTTCCTTGATAATCTCTTATCATTATTTTTACTTTTACTTCTTTCCATTCTCCTCTTAGTCCTGATTCTCATCTTTTCTTAATTCTCAGTAACCCTTTCTTCATTTATGTAAACATTGCAATATTTTCCTCACAGCTTTAATTGTACTGTCTCATCAATATGTCTTGATTAGCAAGAGACAAAACTTTAATAGCATAGAATTAATCATCTTATATGCTTTTAATAGAAAGTTGGTACATTTTAGTATTGAATATGTCTAGAAATAAATTTTGGTATTTACTTTTTTCAAATGACATTTAAAATATTTTTAAGTAGCATTTGAAAAAGTTACATAGAAAGCTTATATTTCTCAAAATTTGTTTCAAAGTTTAATACAAATCCCTATTTCTATATTATACTAATACTTGTTATATTGAGAGACTTTTAAAAAATTAAAATGCGTACAAACCTGCAAACCATGTTAATGTACTAAAAAAAATATTACTTTCATGACTATATACATTCTCCTTAAATGTTTTTAGATCGGTGAGTTATGCTGCTTTTGTGATATGCATCATTTTAATATCAAAATTTTCAAAATATAACAGGTAAACACTTTTTTCTTAGCAATCTCCCTATTAGTCTAATAAAACATCTTTTATTTTTTGAATGTTTTTAAGTCATAGTCCAAGTGACCTTGCTTTTGAAATAGTTCTTAAGTATATTGCCATATTTTCAATTTCCTCCTTCATTTCATCTCACACATCCAAAGTTATTTTATTTCCAAATTACATTGCCACAGGAAGTGAAGTGGTTTCATCTCACATGGCCTGGTTAGCTGTCGCAGAAGAAGGCAGGCCAGAGGAACCCAGAATTAGAATGATTAATATGTATAGGGCTGCATTTTCGATCCCAGGTCATGCTAGTGAAAGTGAGCCATGGACCACCGAGTTGATCTCAGACCCTTCCTAAGAGATACAGTTTTATAGGTGAGACCCAAATGTCAGCCTCCTTCCCCACTACAAGGGCACCCTTAGTTCATGGCCTGTGTCCCTGTCTGAGGTCCACTCTCCTTTCACAGAGTACTTACTTTTAGAAACGACCATAATGTGATATTCTAACTCCTTTTAGGGCAAATTCACCTATTGTGCACAGGGTCAAACTCACATTAGGATTCATGCTTTACATCTTCCCACCTTCCTTACAGTGCAACCCATAGAACACAATTGACTGTAGAGTTCAGCTGCTAAGGTCCAAGTTATTCAGTCTAGAAATGTACTTTGAGAGGGTGGGATGAGTGACTTCATTAGAATAGCCCAAGGTGAGTGTTAGTACTCTAACTGCCATGAAACAGTGTAGAAAGGGTTTTGTCATTTCCTTTGCCTTAAAATGTAATATCTCTCTGCTATTCTGTAGGACATATATGCCCTGTCCTTTTTTATGGTATCTCAACATATAAGAATTAAGTAACACACACACACACACACACACACACACACACACACACACGTACATCACTCAAGGACAAACAATAATTTTCAAAAAGAATAGCAGATTTGTAAAGAAATATTTACGTAACTAAACAAGATGTACTTAGGAAAACAGTGCAGTGTAGGGTCAGTAGCCTTTCATCATCCTCTGAATTCTAAACCTTGCTCAGAGGCCTGTAAGTACCTAAAATGTAACATCCATTAGGGAGCTTTTGAAGTCTACAAAACTGCGTGTCCCTTGTCAGACTCCTTCTACATACATGATGAAAGCCTGGGCCAAAGATTTAAAATGATCTCTAAGGTCGCTAGCCTGCCTGTTGAGCAGACTATCAAACTCAGAACCCTAGTTTTATTAATTACCCAGAGCACTCCTTTCCAATTGAACCAAGAGAAAAAGTCAACTTCAAAGAATGAAAAGAAGCAAAAGCCCACTGTTAGCCCTCAGGCTTTTGAAAGTTAGTCCTTGAGACCTTACAAGAAAGGGTCTTGGCAAATAGTAGTGCAGAATTAAGGCTGGAGAGAAATAAATCAGATGACAAATCAGTCAGTGTTGTGTGGTAGAAGGAGTAGAGAACTTGAGGTCAGGAACCCTAAGTTCTTTTAATTCATTAACTTATTCAACAAACATTAATAATTGCATATATGTCATAAGTGCTAAGCGCTGGTTTGGTTTCTGACTCCACCACTCATTGACTGCGGGACCATGGGTAAATGATATAAGCTTTCATAGGTTTACTTTTCTCATTTGTAAAATCAGAAAACAAACCTAGTCTTGTTTGTTACATGGGAGAGTTCATGGTGATGTTCTAGTGATATATATATATTTGTAACACATAGCATTTTTCATAAAATAAATGCAAGTTATTGCATTGTGATGTCCCAATAATTAGATTTGCTCTTAAAAGATTAGTTAATGCCAACATTAGAAGAAAACAGCTTAAGTATGGAGTATATATCAGCACTTTCTAGGTACCAGGCAAGCTTTACACATATTGTGTCATCTCATTTATTTCTCACAAAACAATATAAAGTTGGTACTGTAATCATCACTCCTATTTTGCAAGTGACAAACTAAAAAGAAGTAACAGTTTAAAAGTAATGAAGTTGAGGATAGTGGTGATGATTACAGAACATTGTGAATGTACTTGATGCTACTAATCTAACACTTAAAAATGATTAATAGTAAATTTTATATTATGTATATTTTACCACAATAAAACTATATAAATAATAAGGTCATGAAGCCAGGATACCAAGTCAGGCAGTATGCAGTACATCAAGGGTTGGGATCACAGAGCCACAGCATTTATTTCAGACCAGTGAAGATGGGAATATTTAAAAAACAAATGGAAGTTTCTAGAAAATAACTATAGTTTTATCTATACATTCCTTAGCATTTAGAGAAATTGAAGTATATATACCTAATGTCAGGTAATTTATTTTTTACTTCATCTTTAAATACAGATTTCATGGACACGTGTTTTATGTATGATCTATTAGGAACCTAGCTGCGAGAATGAAGTAAATAGAGTTTTTGAAAAATATCTAAAATACTCTGTTTTCCGATTCCAATGAAAGTCCTTTGCTTTCTATTAGGTTAGTTGAATTTTTTGGATGCCAAACTAGAATGATTTGTGAAATTCTTGAAACTACACTGGGTTATATGTATTTAAGCCATGTTCTATGAAAATATAAATGCTTCTATAACATTTGCAATCTAATCATAATTCATTTTATAATGGCAATCTTAAAACACATTTGTTAATTTTGTTAATTATATCACTGTCGTTGACTTTCTCAGCTCACTTTCACTTTTGGTGAAGAGATACTTATGACATTTAGTGTTTAATGTCAGTAGCTTTTTTCCTAAGGATGGAAATATTGTTAATCAATTTTGTGTGACAGGAGTAAATGCAGCATATAGATGTACCTGTTGACTCTACATACACTGAAAATCATGGTTGTGAAGAAATGGTTGCAATCTGAACGGAAACGAACTCATACTGGAAAAAAGTGGTCCAGGAGGGTTAAGAGGAGGTTCTCTGGCAGATTGCTTTGCCCAGCATGCAATAATATCACTTTCCAAAGCATATTGGCAAACTGTACTGAACAATCTTCTTAAGGGAGATTTAATTAAAATGCTATAAGCATAAGATCTCTGCCTTCATGCTATAGAAGATTTTGTCAAAAGAATTTTATTACAAACCTAGCAGGATTTTTAAAATGTTTTATTCACTTTTAGCCATCCACCTGATTACTTTACGGTGGGAAGTATAACACAGTCCGTTCTTAATAAGGGCTTTTAAAAATCACAGCATGTTTTTCAGTACTTCGGTACAGGACCAATGTGACATCAGGGACACAAATATCATTACCTTGATAAATCACTGACGGCATAATGATTATGGAAATCGTCATCGACTGATCATCAGTCACAATTTATTTCAAATCAGTGTCTACAATTTGTAGCCTGGATGGAAGTTTTATCAAAACCCCTCTGGTATAATACGGCTCTTCCTAGCTAACTTCCTCCAAAGAGCATTACAGCTTTGTCATGCATCATCTCCTGTTCATGAATGGAACCCCTCAATGATTCCGTGGCCGCAAGCAATCCGAATTAGTCAGAAGAACATTGGGCGACCACAGGCTCATAGACAAGCTCATTCAGAAAAGCAGTTTAAGAACCAGCAAATGTGCCAAACTACAGAATCCCTCCCTAGACACAGAGTTTCCCATTGTTTTTCCCTTCCCAATTGGCAATAAATGGTAATGTTTGACTTTACTATGCTGTTAAATTGCAAATAAATTGTTGCAGAATCATGACATAATAGACGTTTACATCTTTAAAACATTATCTGTAGCAGGAAGCATAATTGGCATGCCTTTGTTTGACATGGTAGTGTTTCATTATTCTTTTTGCCAATACATTTAACATTGCAAGTAATTTTAGGTCAGTAGGGCCCAACAAGTCAATCCCTGTGGTATTATTGCATAATATTTCTCTAATTTTTGTTAGTCCTCATTTATTAAGGCTCACGGGATGGCCAGTGTCAATGCTAGCTAATGATGAACTTATATAAGTAAAACTTTGGTCCCAAAAGGCTGCCTTCTCAGATTAACATTATAGACAGTAGATTACACTTTAGCTAGAATCGAGATTCGATTTCAATATAGGCAAGACTGGAGTTTTTAAGTTTTTTTTTTAAAGGCTACCTTTTCTACATTTGCATCTTTACCAGGGAACTGAAGTGTGTTGCATATATACTTTGGTTGGGATAGACAAGCTAATTATAGAGAAATACAACAGAAAATAAA
This sequence comes from Rhinolophus sinicus, assembly GCF_036562045.2. Lineage (NCBI taxonomy): Eukaryota > Metazoa > Chordata > Mammalia > Chiroptera > Rhinolophidae > Rhinolophus > Rhinolophus sinicus. The sequence continues at coordinate 78,737,030 of NC_133754.1, read as the reverse complement.
TGTATGAACACTGAAATTGGTTTGGTTTTGTGAGATAACATTGATGCAACATTTTTTTTTGGAGATAAAAATATAATAATAGTTGCGTAAATTGGCCAATGGCAGTAGATTGAAGAAAAATTTAATGTTTCATTTGTCATTGTGTTATTATACACTGTGTGCTTTCTTTGTGTTTTAGACAGTTTGGGAGTATTACTATTACTCCTTAACTGTATAGTTTTACTTTCAAAATGTGACATAGACTCAAACACTTAAGAGAATTTTTCTGATAAAGTAAAATCAGTAGTTCAAGCTTAAGAGTGACATGTACTTCTCTAAACTTACATAGCCATTCTCAAAAATCCAACACAAAGGTGAAATTGAAAATGAATAGTATTAATGATTTACTACTTAGTAAACATCAGTTATGATTCAAGCATCTGGCTATATGTTCCAAGTACATTACTTTTTGTAACTCTCACAAGAACCCTACAGAGGTTTGTTTATTCTCTAATTTCAAGTGAGGAAAGTAAATCACAATTGCCTGAGATCAGAGTCATGAAGTGTAGGAGGCAGATATATTTCATTTTAAGGTTATCATTCTTCATGTTATGCAAAACTCCTTGGAACATGAATAGTGTTTAAGATATAGAACCTAGCTAGATTTTGCTTTTAGAATTTTTTATGTGACGAGCATTTCCAGAGTGTTTACTGAATACCAACCATATTTTGCCATGTTTAATACGCTCCCGTGTATAATGCGCACCCACTTTTTTGGCCCAAAACTTTCAGGAAAACAGAATTAGTACTACCCATGTATAATATGCATCGTTACTTTTCCCTCACAAATTTGGGCAAAAAAGTGCAGATTATGCACAGCAAAATACGGTAAATAGTTATATATCGATGGCTACAGAGAAAGAAAGAAAAAGAGGAAGAGAAAGGAAGAAGGCAAGAAGGAAGGGATAGGGAGGGAGGAGAGGAAGGAAGGGAAGGAAGAAAGGTCCCAAACCTTAAAGAATTTACAGTTATCCCTACCTCAGTTTTTTTCTTTTTCCTAAAGAACATGAATTTCCCTTGGGAAATGGGGACCTTGGACAAATCTTTTATGAGCACTAACAATATACCAAGACCTATAAATCTTGAACAAGACTGAGTATCACCCCGGGCTTCCTCTGCTAAGCCTCTTCTCCGTGCTGAGTTCCCGAGATTTGTTAGGAGCACCGTCTTCATATCTACCTGTTTTGTAACTTCATCGTTGCCTTTGCCTGCTCCCTTCAATATTGAGTTAGTGAGTGCATGTTGATGTAACTTCCACAGTGTACTCCCGTAGATATCTCCTTTCCACCCGTTCTATCCATCTCCATGCCTTATACATGGGGAATAAAAGCTCAGTTGTTTCTAACACCTTTATAAGTGATTCCATAAATAAGATACGATTGCCCCTCTAGCTGACATCTGTACTAACTGTCCCACTGTGGGATGAAGCCTGCATTACAGTTCTGTCAGATTGTCTATGTCAGGCTGCTTTTTCTGGATAGACAGACAGCACTCAGCAACAAGGACAGTAAAGAAGATATTTGCGACATGATCAGCCCTGGACAGAGTGGAAAGCAGTACCATATTGGTCATAGAGACAGGCAAACTTGAGTTGCAGGGCTAGTCTGTCATTTACTAGCTGTGTAATTTTAGGCAAATTTATTCATTGGTCAGATATTGACCACATGTTCTGTACCAAGTGATTTCGGGGGGTGGGGGTGGGGGTGTAGGGGGAGGGGGAGTGTACAACAGTGATCAAAACAGACAAGATCCCTGGCTCAATAGTGTTTATGTCTAGTGGCAAGAAATAGACATAGGCAAATAAACAACTAAATACATAAAATGATTTCCCTATACTAGTAGAGTTTTTTGTTGTGTTTTGGTTTGTTTTGTTCTAATAAAGTGGTGTAATAGAAAGTGCACTAGGAGCCACTGAATTTAGAATTGGTGGTAAGAAAGGGCCTATTGAGGATAAATGTTGGAGAATGGTCATAGGGACCCTGCCTAGAAATGATCAGGACAGAGTGTCTGGTGTGGGGAACAGTAAATGCAAAGATGGCAGAGGAAGAGAAAGCAAGTCAGGGTACCTGGAGGGTGGTGGGCACCTGGAGGGATAGTGGAAGATGAGATTGAGCAGTAAGTCTTGTAAGTCACAGAAAAGGACTGGCTTTTATTCAGGTGTGATGGAGAAGCCATTGGCAGGGTTGAAGCAGAGGAGTGACATGATCTGCTTTTCATTAGAGACATATGGTTCCGTCTGCTTTGAGAAGCGTGGAAGCAGAAGGACAAAAGTGGAAGCAATATACCTGGACAGGCAGTTGTAACCAGAGTTCTCTCTTCAGGCCCAGCCAGCATACCAAGAGCCAAACTGGACCCCATGATTCTGATTGCATCGTACATCCAGATACTTTTAAATATCTACATTATATCTTAGATTTTATTATTTGTTACATTCATTAGAATCATTTCATTTTGGCATGCATTTTAATATACAGTAAGTTAGATTTAGATTTTTCACAAAGTTGGCCCAAATACTTTGGAAGATTTATGTGTTTTACTCTCTGCTTTAATCTTAACTTGCGGTCGGTTAGAAATAAATTTGGTGATGGTGGCAGGGATCTTTCGTTTGGCTATTTCCGAGTGACAGTGATGAGACAAATCAGTTGCTACGCTAATGCTTTTGTATTATAGTAGCAATTCCCTATTAGTTAGTAGCTATTTACTGAGTACCTCTATATGGTGCAAGACACTGTGCTAAAAATGGTGGGAGATACAAAGAACTATGAAATATATGCCTGCTCTCATGGAGCTTGCAGTTTCACTCAGGGCTAGGATGCATTTGTAGAACATCTAATCCTACCTGACAGTGTATGATGTGATCCAAAGCAGCAATAAAGCATGTGTCTGAGTAAAGTCAAGGAACAGAGGAGGGGAACACCCCAGGCAATGAACAGCTTGGGAAAATAACAGGAAAAGAAGAAAGCGTATCGTCTTTTCAAAGGCAACTGAGTAGACTGCAGCAGAGAATTCACGTAGGCCGTTACATTACAAGGGAATAGTGGGAAATGAGGCAAGAAAAGAAAATTGGAACCAGATTGTAGAGGGGGCTTAATGCCTGGCCAAGGAATGTGGACGTTGTGCTGTCGGTATTGAGCAGCTATTGAAGGATTTCGAGCAAAGGAGTGACATGATGAAAAGGTATTTGGGAAGATTAATCTGACAGCTGTGTGCAGGAAGACAGAAGGGAGACAAATTAGGAAGCAGCTGCTGTGGGTGCTCTGAAGTTGAGGGGCAGTTTGATTTTGTTGGTTCTGGCTTTTCAAAGTAGAGTAATTTTACAAAAACGTCAAAAATCCCCCTTTATTTGTGCATCGGTTGTATGAACTCTCTGATGATGTGCTAGTTTTTATCGGGGAATGTTCTTTATATAATTAAAATGAATGTTTCCTTTCTAGAGAAATAATTTGCCCTCTTTTCCATTCTTTTGTTGATTAATCATGACAAGCTCACTAAAAACTGCCATGGAAATAGCAAAAGACTAGGAAATTATGAAAACAAGTGACTGTTTTGCTAAGGAAATGTTTATGACTGTGGTTCTCATCATTATAAGTTAATTACAGGCTCTCGGCAAATATCCCATAGTGAACTCAGAGGTGCAATATGTTTTATTTGAAAAAGTGAAATAGTGATTTCCTTTTCGGTTTTCAGTTGCATTTCCTGCTATTTTAAGACTACTCAGTGGTACCAGTGTACTTTGACAGCCAATTATCCCAGCATGTCTTTGCCATGTGTTTTAACTATAATGCTTTTTAAAAGCTTGAATTGCAAAAACAGAGTTCTGTCTTAATTGATCAGATGTGCATCTAGAGCTGTCTGAACACGATTTGTGTAATAACTGAATAACCAAACTGACTTAGCTAAGCAGAAAAAACACCTGTTGGAATAAGACATACTTCCTTCCAAGTTAATATTTACAGTTTTCCCACAGACTTCCTCTTCCCCAATATCTTCACTCTTGAGGAGTCCCTGAGTTCTGGCCATATTAAAGGATCAAATGTGCCATAGATCATCTCTGGGAGTTCATAATCTGATTTACTGAGGCCAGCAGACATCTGACAATGACAGTGACAGGCATTGCAAACCTCAAACATTGCCCAGATCATCTTATTCTGGCAAACTTGGTTTAAAGAATGGCATGGTTCACGTTTTACAAAAGGTGACTTTCCAGAGGAAGCATTCTGCCCGTTCACGTTGCCCCTGCGCCTGTTAACTACAATTCACTGTTTAAAAGATGATGTCTGTGATGGATTCAGTCATGGGGCCACTGCTTCATTTACTTTAGTGTGATTTTTTTTTTTTTTCTTCGCCCTCCCAATTGGCTTCTCCAGAGGAGGAAAGTCAGACAGTAGTTACTGCTTTTGGAAAGAAAAGATAAGCTGAGCACTCTGGAATGCGTTTTTCTAACACTCCTTGGCCAAGTGTTACATGACTGTATCAAATTTCTTTAGACTTTGATAATGAGAAACAGACAATTCCACAGAAAATACAACCAAGAGATTTGCAGTAATAGAGGATTTCAGAAATACACATGGTTCTAAATGGCACTAAGATTATGTGCTTTAGAGTTCTGAATCTTTTATTTTTTCCATGTTTGAGTAGGCACTATGGTTGATTATCAGGTTGAGGAAGGGCAGAGGGCCTGCCTGCTGATTATAAATGTGCATGTGTGTAAAATTTTCACACATAATATAATATTTCAAAGTTATTTTTATGGAGGCTCAGGGGTCTCAGAACTTAAACAAAACTGCTGATCATTGGCTCCAAGAAATACTTAGAAGGAATTATAGTCGGTTTTTTTCTTCTTTTCTTTTTTTTTTTTCTTTTTTTCTTTTTTACATCATATGGAGTCATTTGCAGACTTTTGGGCTACAGATCACATAATGTTTATTTATTCAGCTGGCTTTGGAGATTTGAGCAATTTTTGTAGACACATGAGTTTTCTCCTTGCTTAATAAAAAGTATACTCAAAGGTATAGCTACAGCATATTTAGATACAAAAGGTTCTCACAAAGAGAGGTTGATATCGACAAAAGTTGTAATTTTAAAATTAGAAATAAAGAAGCTAAACAATCCCACAAAAAAATCATCCAACATCATCTTTTTTAAAGAAATCTTTAGCAAACCTTACATCATCCCCTGTGCTATAATGCTTGAAAATATATTATTATCTTTCACAAGAACACTGTAAACAATACTTGCATTATTCTACTCTGATCATCTATGACAAACAAGACCTGGTTCACCTTCTAAGAATAATCATTTAACAGAAAGCATGTAATTTTGTTGGTATTATTGGTAGAGATTTATGCCACAGACTCAACTCATTCTTTTCCATGAAAGAAGGTGGAATAAATATTTCATAGCTGAGGCTTTTGAGGAACATTCTGGCTTTCAATCTTGAGGCAGTCTTTCAACATATATGCCAATCAGAAACCTTTAACAGATGTAAAATGCATTTTGTCTACTTGTCTTTGAAAAATATAAGGATCTCATGATGCACCTGAAATATTCATTATGTGGACAATATTACAAGCAGGGCTGAAATTGCTGAGTGCTTCAGTCACTACTTACTTTTTTTCGATTTTTCTTTCTTTTTTTTCCTATGTCCCTAATACTTCCTAAGTCTATGATTTGTCAGAATGTCTTTATACTATACCTATGTAAGTAAATGTATTGACAGTATTTAATATCACAAACAATTTAATTAGGTTAGCTTAACCATGGTTTAATGGAAAACTATATTCTTTTGTACCATGAATCATTTTCTTTTCTTTTCTTTCTCCTCTTTTTCCTTTGACCTACTAACCCCTATTAGTTCAATAAAATAATAACTTTATTGTGAAATTATCTTTTGTATGAGTTTCTCTGCAACATCTGACTAGTACAGAGGAATTTTACTGTCAGAAAGAAGACTAATTTGTAGAATTTTGCCAATGTGACTTCTGTACACTTTGCTTTAAGCCTCTATGAAAAATATGCCCACAAGTTGAGTCTGTGACCCACTCTTCTCATGCATGTTCACTTCTTCAATATTGATTTATCTTTGTTTTGGGTGAAAGCTATTACATTTTGTGTTAAATGTTTAAGGCATTTTTCATGGAAAGTGATGTGATTTGATAAGGTGTTTAAAAGCAGAGACCTTTAAAAGGTTTCTTTAGAGAGAAAGTACATATTTAACTCAGCTTTAAAAGGAGCAGGACAATGTCTTCTAATTACACAAACTCTCTTACACACACACGTACATGTACAAATACTAGACTAGGAAGAACTGCATGAAGAAGAGCTTAGGATCTTAGAAGACTACAGACTTATATATCTTTTTTTATATATATTAAAAAATATATCTTTTTTTATATACATTTTGCCATATATCACTGTATTTCTTATGAAATTCAGCAAAACATATTTTAAATTTCCCTTTTCCATTTCTTTTTACCAATATCACTGTTTTCTTTTTCTCAACCCAATCCGAGCTTCTTTTAAACTTCATAGACACAACTGCCTCCCTGCCAAAAGAAAAAAAGTGCCAAGCTCTATCACAGACCCAACTGCAATGAGAAGCAAGTCAAAACAAAATATTTTTTTCAGGCCTTATTGTGGGTCAGGCACTATAGCAGATATCTTTTTACATGTTTTCTCATTTAAAATGCAATTAAAAAGATGTACTTTTTTTCAAATTGTTGCTTCATTATATTATACAGTTGACTCTTGAACAATGCAAGGGTTAGGGGCACCAACCCCCTCAGTAGAAAATCCATGCATAACTGTTGACTCCCTTCAAAAATTGTTGTTCCTCAGAATCCATGGGAGATTGGTTTCAGAAACCCCCATGGGTCCCGAAATCTGTGGATGCTCAAGTCTCATGTAAAACAGTAGGTCAGTGCATACAGTTGACCCTCTGCATCTGTAGACTTCCAACCATGTTGAAAACAGTACAGGCATTTATTGAAAAAAGTCTGTGTATAAGTGGACCCATGCAGTCCAATTCGTGTTGTTCAAGGGTCAACTGTATCTAAAGCAGAATTATATTTCTTTTATTGTTACTTGATTATTTTCATGATTTAACTACCATATCGAGTTTGGAGCAATAGTGCTCTGTTTCCAGAGAAATAAAATATATGAAACATGAACAGGAACTCAAATGGATTTATATGGTTTATAAAGTAGTGTATCCCTTAAGAAGTAACGAATATCTCGGTTCCCACTGAAGTTATCAGTGGGGATAAATACAGGTACAAACAAAAGAAAGTTCAGACGCCAGAAAGAATGATCATGTGAATAATGTATTTCAGAATTTTGTCATGAAAAATGTTGGTACGTTGATATTTTTATGTAAAACTATACAATGGTATTTGTGTGCTGATTTATATGTATTCTTACCTACATAACTTTTTTTAAAAAACAATTTTATAGCGCTGGTTTCATAGTTTAAAAAACTGAAGAGAATGGAGGTCAGAAGAAAATTAACACTTCAGCTAAATATATTAACTTCACAAATGCAAAGACATATTAGATTGCATCTATGATAGTCTGTTCCTTTGATTGTCTTTTTAGCTGAACATTCATTCTGCTTCAAAGCACTGTAAGCAATGCATTTTTAACAAAATCACAATGACTGTTACTTTCATGAAGATTTATTAATACTGACTACTAAATAAAAATAAAAATGTCAAAAAACAGTAAATATCATGCATAAAAATATAAAGAAATGCTGCATTGGTTTGAGGACAAATAAGAAACGCAATTTACATTCTGAGTAGAAAATGAATTTCTAGTAATATTAGGCAAAAACAAAATATGGGCAGAAAAGCAAATGGTTCTCATGGTACCTGTATGAGAAGGCAAAATTGAAACAAATTTGGGTTCTCTGTAATGTACAGACAAGAATGAGCCTGGACAAGACTGTCAAGTGTGTGCTTGCCCTTGGCATTTGCTCATCAGGTACCCAGCCCCCTAAGCCCTTCTCCCAGATCTAGACTTGTATGGCTACCTGGTCACCGACAGGATTTGATTTTTAAGCCCCTGTACAGAAAACTTTTTCTGTCCTGACGTCCATTCTTTTATGGCAATGGTTCTCAAGCCATTTGAATGTAGATATATCCCAACCTATTGCTACTTTCCATAGGAAAAAGACCCCATAATAAAAAATAAGTAAATAAAAAATATGTGGGGAGGAACAAAATAACAACATATTACCAACACAGCAATTACACAACAAAACCAACTGATGAACAAACATAAAATCTAATAGTAATGTTACAAATATGTTAATTAATATATATTTGTCTGCAACCAAGACCAGTTCAAAACAGCCATCATCATCACATGTCCCTCTCCCAATTTCAGGAAGTCTTAGAATTTTTATATGAACATGAGTAACAGGAGCATTGCGAGCCTCCCAAACACTGACTTGCAGTCGGATGGCTTTGTGGAATACTGATTTAGAGTTCTGAGGTAATTCTGATAACATGCAAATATTTGTTTATGAATAGTACCTTCTAGCAACTCAGCAAATACTAGTGAGTATCCATTAACCTCTGCGAAATTGCATGTTATTCAACTACAAAATCCAAAGATGAGTTTTCTGTCCATCAGGCAGAACTGTCAAGTTCCACAAAAATCTATAAGCCATGCTTTGAGCTTTAGGGTCCCAGCATCAGCTCATTGATAATGAGCACATGGGGTCTAAGGCTGTTTCCAGACAGAGATTACATTTCCCCCCTTGTTCTCTTGGGTGCTAATGACTATAAATTGAAAACCCCAGGCTACGGGGAAAAGAGAAAGAGAGAGAGAAAGAAAAGAAAGAACACCAGAGGCAAAGCTGTACCTCAGTAAGCCACAGAGGTCTGTCTGACCCTAGAACATCTTATAATCAGGTCCTTATTAGGCCACAAACTGGGGAATCAGTGCAGGGAAGGATTAGACTTAGCAACAATGTAGTCAGTGGTCAAAGCGGTCGAGATGTGGATCAGAGTCAAATAAAATTAGAGGAGGTCAAGTAGGATGAGGACATATCAGGGACGATTCCAGGTGATGGGTCAACTGCCCTTCTAGGTTTGAAGACTGAGATGCTAGAGTCTTAATGTTCCAGAATCTCAGTGTTCAGAGATGCCGTAACTGGAACTTTTGCCAGTTAAATTGCTTTTCCCATTTAAGTCAGTGTTTTTCAGAGGACATTCTCCTTTTCCCAAGACTTTGAATTAGCAATGCCAAATCAGTGGGCTACATCTACCATTTATTGCTCTCCACTTGCTGTACAGTGAGTCAATTTTATGACTCAGTTAGGGCTCTGATGACATCTACTTGTCTGGACATGTCAAGCAATCTGTACAAAGTAATTTAAAATGTGTTCTAATGTGAAATCACTATTCTTTGTCCTATTACAATTACTAATTACTCCATTATTCAACTACTACCAGAGTCCATTTAAACACATCTTCCACCCTCATGTGGAACTTACAGATAGGAAAATGATTTCATGAACCTCACCTGAACTGGATGTTTGCTAGCAATATGTTGTTTAGACATCAGCTTGGAGCACGAGATTTAGATCTGGTTTTTAGTGTTGGTCACTCTTGTTATTCTATGAATAAATCTTCACATTTTTAGATTGCGTTTTCAGGGAAGCTTAGGACAAATGTCAGTGTGGTTATTGGTTATTTTTTCTTTCCTTTTTTTCTTCTCTTTTGTTGTTGTTGTCGATAATGGTGGCACTGAAGGAGACAAGGGGACAGCAAAACACAAAGTGTCATCCACTTGCCTACACAGAGGCTGTTAGAAATGAGTGGTTGAAGCCTGGCTAAAGCACTTTCCTCCTTGATAAGCTTGGCAGTGACTCTCTGAGCTTTTTAGCACTGACAGAAATAGCTATTTTTTCCACTCTATTTTCACCATAGACATTTTTTCCTCTGATCTTCAGATATTATACATGTCCCTAGGTTTGTAGAGCTTTAGAAACCTGGTCACTTCACTCTTCTACCATTTGTATTATAATCCTTGTTAGATCCTCCCAAATATATATTTAAGGAGGCTTGATTGGGAAAACCTCAGAATGTAGAAAAATAGATATCTATAAACATAGAACTTGGTTAGTTTAAGGCCATTTTAAATAATCAGTTTGGTTACCGCTGTTAATAAACCTGCACAGAATATGAATTGCTCTGTTGTATACTATATTCATTTTCTTTAAATCCCTAGATCTTTGTTATTTTCTAAATATTTGTGAAGGGTATAAAATTACTGACAGCTGAAAATAGTTGATGCAGGAGTAAAGTTAACAGTATATGATTATTTTAATTTACACAATATTTGGAAACTGTAATCTTGATTGCATGGCTAAACTCAGTAGCACCCTTAAGTAATTACACTCTATAAATTAACACGCTATTGCTATCTTCTGTAATTTTCAAGAAATCGAGGCTGACACCCTGACAGTAATGTTATCTAAAAACTATAGTTAATGAAAACTATAAACTATGGTTAAATTGCCCAAGTCACCATCAATCTAGAAGTCTTTGACACCCTCTTGATTAACTGTGGTGGTCAGCTGTGTGTCTGTCTAATTCATAATTAGGACAGACTGACAAATCAAACCATTTTCTCTACCATTGAGCCATTTGGGTTGCTGCCTTGGGTTGTTTTGTTGGCATAGAATTACACTTAATAAAAATCCTGTAATTTTAAAAGAATGAGAAGTCACTAAAACTATGTGTTTACAATTGGTAACTTTAGGAATGATTTTTTTGAAATGATTTATTCTAACAAATGAACCCCAGGAAGTTTATGTCCTGAATCAATATCTTTCTTAAAGAGAGGCTGCTCTTCAAGAAAGTGAACTATGGTTCATAATTGATATTAAGTAGTATGACTATTTAAGTAAATAATTAGTATATTCTCTAAAATTATGTATTTATAAGCAGTGGAGTATAGATATGATCATTATATCAAGGTTAAACAATCACAGTCAAAAGCTATTGTGTTATCACCTGATAATGCTTTACCATGGTGTTTGAGCAAATAAAAATCACATGTTGAAAATTTTAATGGCAAGCATTATATACATATATATATTTGTATTTCCCAGAAGTTATGGCAACTACAAACAGTAACGTCTCCTTCAAACATGGCTGATCAACATCTCTGCCTCTCTGACTATGCTGGCCTGTTGGCCACTAATTATAAAGAGCCGGTGATTCCCTTTAGACATAATAAAGGAACCTCTATGAAGAAGTAACTCAGAGTACTACTCAAGGATACAACCAGTGATATGCAGAGTTTCAGACAAGAATTCTTGTCTCTGGAGAGGCAGTATGGTCTAGAGGAGAAATCATGCTCCTCAAAGCTTGGAGTCACGGAAAGCATCACCTATATCACAGGATTGCTGTGGGGAGGAAGTGCCTGACACCTACCAGTGCCTCACACGAAACACGTGCCAAGTTCACGGGAATTTATTTCCTTCTGGCTATCCAGTCCTCTCTCTGTGATTGTTCTTAGGTAACAGAGGGTCAGTTTTAGGGAAAGATAGGCAATCTTCAGCTAGAGTATTAGTTGTATTTTAAAGTGTGTTTGCAACTTGGTTGTTTAGAAGTTTACTTAGGTTAGTCGCCACAATTTATTGTTTTCCTGACTGTTGGATAAACAGTGTCTATCTAATACAGTCACAGGCACATAGCTAAAGTTCAGTAACTATTTCTAGATGAATAAATACATAGCAAAACGTGGACTATATATTCTCATAGAAACAATATTAGATGATGTGACTGGATTCCTGGGCCACATTACAAAAGTCTACAGAACCAATAAGATACATTTTATCAGTATTACTATAGAACTAGGCCCACACATTTCCATGTGGAAACACATTTAAGTTTTTTCAATTTGGAATGCTAAACTGAGGAGCCCACAGCACCTTCCAAATAAAGTGAAACCAACAGCTTCCTCTCAGAACCATTTCCAATAGTCAAGTGACAAGGAGACCAAAATTCTCCAGCAACAAGCTACGTGTGCTGATTTGCCAAACACAAGGGATTGACTCCAGAAAGCTAAGCATCAGTTTGTGTGATCACAATTCTGTAACTGTAGTCTCTAGAATCACAAATGACCACTGAGTTCCTAAACCTAACTTTTGGCATTGGCTTTCCCCACCCCTACCTACTGCCATGGCACAATGTGCTACCCACCCCACCCACCCCAGGGTCTCAGTGGGACATTTAATAACCAGGAATTGAAGAAACAAGTATCAGCTATTTAAACTGTAAATTATAAGCCATCGGTCTGTGTGTTCCACAACAATATAAAATTTCCAAATTTTTTGTCAAGTTAGAAACTGTGAACAAATGTAACATAAATCCACTTCCCACTTGCTTCAGCTTGGGATGCTCCAGCCTGCTCCAGGAAATCACCATAATAGAGTTGAATCTTAATTCCATACTCCTCTGAGCCTCCTTCCTCCTCTCTAATTGTTTCTTTGCTTGCTTCTGCCTTTCCCCTAAATGTGAGTCTGTCCATACCCCTCTCTCTTTATGTTCTACACTCACTCCCTTAGCAATCTCATCAAACTTCATTGCTTTAATAATCACTTCTCCGAGACTCACAATTTTTTTACCTCTCACCCTTGGTTTCTCTGCTACAGACTCTCAAAGTACCCTCTGCTCCTTGTCATGAATTATTCTAATCCTTTGTACTGGTTTGTCCTGATAAACTGGGAACTTTATGAGGGCACAGCTCATGTCTTTTGCATTCCGTTTTCTATTCCCAGGGTCTGCCATAATGCTAGAACATTGCCAGGTGACTCAACCTCTGGCCCCAAAATTTAGCCGCATTCCAAATCCTTTGAAAATGTTCTTCGAAGGAACTGAAATTCATTCAGACTTCTTCCATTATGTTCAAATTCTGTACCTTGATCATTTTGTCACATGGACCTGGATTCTTGCCTTTTCCAGCTCCTGACCACCATCTTTAGGAAATCATGCTCTCCCTTCAGGCTCAGCTTAAGACCTACCACCTCCATAAAGCTTTACCCTGTCTTCCTGTTGGAAGTAACATCTTCCACCTCCTAATTCCCATAACAGTTGATCCATACCTCTTTTATGATACTCACTAGTTTTATATGCTAATTATACTTCTTTATTTTCATAATTTCCTTGAGGAACAGGTTATGTATTAAACGCGTACAGTTACAGAACTCTGGTACTACCTGGTACATGCAGAGATTCTTAGCAATTGCTTGTTACATGAGTGATTAAGTGAATGAGTTATTATATTATAGTTATGCAAATAAATACATTATAGTATACTTATATGCAGTTATAGTAAAATAAATATCTTATAGCGATTTTTTCTATGTGTACTGTTTCTCCAGGCTTATACCACAACCTGTATCTTTGCCTGGCAACTTTAATGATCAAACTGCCACAAAATTGAAGAACACACCTTTCTGGTAAGTAGCATGTAAATATTTTCATCTGATTGAAATAACAAAACTAATATTCATACCTTCATTTTGTTTAAAGACCTGTTTCATAAAATGTTTAAATATTCTGGTATGTTTTCTTGGAGATCAGAGGGAATTGATAAGGAAAAGTTTAGAAGAAAATTGTCATTTTTTTAAAAACATTAGCACAATACCTTTTTAATTTTGACAATGCTCAGGTGATTCTGTATATTTCTGGAAGGAATTTATATTTGTGTAAATTTTATTGCAGTATAACATTCAGAAAAACGTATGAGTTATAAGTGTACAGCTGGATGAATTTTCACTGAGTGGACATATAGGTGTTACCAGGACCCAATTAAGAAACAGAATACCTCCAGCACCCCAGTAGGTCCCTACAACTTTTGTGCCCCCTCTAACACACATCCTTACCACCATCCTCTCCCCAACCCCATCAACGTTCATTACAGTTGTGATTTCTAACACAGCAAATATGTTTACCCTGGTTTTTAAATTTTATGTGAATGGCATGAGCTTCTTTTGAAAAGACTGAAAAATAAAGACACAATTGAAAAAGTAAGCAGAAAGGCCAAGTGCTTTTGTATTTATGTAACAGCTGTTTTGCCAGATGATTCGACAGCTAATTGGAGTCGTATTGCTTTGATTCTTAAACCCGGCAAATATCACCTGTTTCAACGGAGGGTCAGTGCTCAGGTATTTTCACTCTACTCAGGTTTTTTCCTCGTATTTGTGCCTAATAAATTATAGCCTGCTCAAGATCAGGATATGTATTCATTATGTCAAATGTTTACAGCAACTGTCTTTCATAATTAGAGCAAAAGATTTCTTTTAGCATTGACTGTTTAAATTGGTAATTAACATAGAATGAAGATTTTGCATGGTTTCTCAGAGGAACCAAGGAAACGGAGGTACACTTACCTCCTAAAGGCTTAATAACACATTTGTTAAAGGTTTTATTTTATTTAGCATAATAAGTAAGACATGGGATCACATTTATTTACTTCAAAAGAGATAACAGCCTTTCCAGTTACCTATTCTAGAGAAGGCCTTAATCAGAGGCTCCTAATCTCTGTTAATTTTTAGGCATTTTCCCAAGATATAGCAATTAAACCCTAACACTTCAACTGTTCCACTTAATGATTCAGATAGTATCTTATTGATTGAGATCCTGGAGAGACAGACTTAGAGTTACTACTTATACTAAATTTCCAACAACAACAACAAAATTTTTGTTGCCCTATTTCTTTTATACTGTTATTAAGTGTTATGACTTTTCATCCTACTTTATTAATTTTTACTTTAGGGCAACTGGTGCCTTTCTTGAAAATCATTTCTGTCATCCAAATCATTTCTTTACATTTAGTGACATTAATGGTCTACAAATCACAGTGTAATATTTTATCTAATCTTGTCTGTTAGAGGTTATTCATCTGTTACCCAGAGAAAGTTCTTGACTTTGATCCTAAATGTTAGGATATATTTGATTTTGATGAGAATATATTCTTCTGTATACCTGTATCACTTTAACATGTTCTTGAGCGTGTATTTAATCATCTTTATATGAATTTTGCATCCAAGAAAAACATTGAAAGTGTATTTCCTAATCAAGTCTTATTTAAAACTATTCAGTGGGTTTCTAGTTATCTTAAATAATATGTATGTTATAAAGCATTTAACAAATTGGAAGGTTAAAATTGGTATTAAAAGATACAATTTGACAATATTCCAATTTTTAAAATATTGGGAATTAGAAAAATAGTTTCTTGGAATATAATCCATTCAGTTATTAACATACATAAGTGTGAAAAACAATACATTCTCTCTGTAATAAAGATAGGATCATCCCTAACTACCCCTCCCTCACCCAACCACTGTTCTGAGTTATCTCATGGAGATTAGAGTTTCCTAATGTTGAACTTCATTTAAGTGTAATCATATAAGATGTGATTTTTTGCTTCTGGCTTTTTCATTCAATATTATGTTTTTGAGTTACATCCCTGTTGTTGAGTATAATAGTAGTCCATACATATATTTTTTAATTGGTAAGTAGTATTTCATCGAATTAATATGTTGCAATTTTTTAAAGATCATTTTCCTATTGGTCATTTGAGTTGTTTTCGAGTTTTACATATTATGAATAAAGCCATTACAAACATTTTTGTCAGAGTCTTTTGTGGCCATATGTATTCACTTCTCTTTCGATAATACTAAGGAGTAGAATTTCTGGGTCATAGGGCAGGTGTGTGTTTAACCTTATAACTAACCACCTACCGTGTTTCCCCCAAAATAAGACCTAGATGGACAATCAGCTTTAAGGCATCTTTTGGAGCAAAAATTAATATAAGACCCGGTATCATATCATATCATATTGTATCGTATCGTATCGTATCATATCATATCATATATCATATCATATCAAGACCTGGTCTTATATTATATAAGACCGAGTCTTATATTATAGTAAAATAAGATCGGGTCTTATATTAATTTTTGCTCCAAAAGATGCCTTAGAACTGATTGTCCAGCTAGGTCTTATTTTCGGGGGAAACACGGTAGCAGTGCTTCAGCATCTTTGTCCCATTTTACACGACCACCAGAAATGTGTGAGGATTCCATTTGTCCCAAATCTTTACCAACATTTGATGTTATTAGTTTGCTGGGGTTTAGCTTTTCTTATGATCTCACTGTGGTTTAATTTGCATTACCCTTATGATTAATGATGTAAGCATAATTTCATGTGCTTATTAGTCATTCACATATCTCCTTTTTGTGTAGTGTCTAGTTGAATTGTTTGACCATTAGGTGTGTTTGCTGATTTGTCAGAGTTTTAAAAATATATTTTGGATATAAGACCTTTGTCAGACTTATTGTGTTATAAATATTTTCACTTTGTAGCTTGTCTATTTTCAAAACTATGTGTTTTGAAAATAGGTGTTTTTATTTTGATGAAGTTTAATTGGTCATTTTTTTTTTCTTTTATGATTAGTGCTTTCTCTGTCTTCTCTAAGAAATGTTTGCTAACAGTAGGTTTGAAAATCTTTATAGTTTTGGTTCTTACATTTGAGTCTATGATGATCTTGAATTAATTTGAGTCTATGATGATCTTGAATTAATTTTTCTGGATGGTTTGAAGTAGGGGTTGAGATGCATTTTTTTCACATTTTTATGCAATTATTTGAGCACAATTTACTGAAAAATAATTCCTTTCCAAATTGAATTGCTTTGGCTCTTTAGTGAAAACCAATAATCATATATGTCTAATTTATGAACTGTCTTGAAACTGGATAATGTAAGTCCTCCTTTTTCATGGTTGTTTTAGCTACTTTCGATATTTTACAATTTTATAAATATATTAGAATCAACTGGTCAATTTATCAAAAAAAAAAAAAAAAAAGCCTGCTGGGGTTTTCATTGAGGTTGCAGAATCCGTATTTCAAATTAAAGAGAAATGACTATTTTAACAATTTTAAGTCTTCCAATTCATGAACATGGTAACTCTCGCCTATATATTAGATCTTCTTTTCATATGTTGTGCTTTTCTGTGTAGAGCTTTCACACATCTGTTAAGCTTATTCTTAAATATTTTGTCTTTTATGCTATTATAAACTGAATTTAAAAATTCCCATTTCTCATTTCATTGTTTGCTGCCAGGGTGTAGAAATATAACTAATTTTTACACATTCATCTTGCATCCTGCAATCATTCAAATTTACGTATTCTAATAGATTTTTTTTTTTCCCCATAGGTTCCTTTGGGTTTTTATGTATTAGTCATTTTGTCTATGCATTAAGAATCTTGCTTCATTCTTTCCAATCTTTATGCCTCTTATGCCTCTCGCTTTCCTATTTTGCTAACTTGGACTGAACAATGCTGAGTATAAATGGCGAGAACAGACATTTTTACCTTGTTCCTGATCTCAGGAGGAAAGTATTCAATGTTTTGTCATTAAGTATGATATTAACTTTAGGCTTTTTGTAGATGCCATTTCAGACTAAGGAAGTTTTGTCTATACCTAGTTTATTAACTGTTTTTTATAATGAATAAGTGTTGAATTTTGTCAAAGGCTTTTCTTCCTGCACATAGTGAAATGATTATACTGTCTTTTCTTCCTTTTCTGCTAATTTGGTTGATTGATCTTTTAAGTGCGAAACCCATCTTGCATTCCTGGGGTAAACCCCCATTTGGTTGTAATGTATGGCCACTGTATGTAATCCTGGATTTGACTTGATCATATTTTTTTAGTAAAACTTACTTAAGCCTATATTCTGGAGAACATTGATCTCTGATTTTCTTTTTTTGAAATATTCTTGTCAGGTTTTATTATCAGAGTTCTGTTGGCCTCATTAAATGAGCTGGAAAGTATTTAAATATTTCCTCCTCTTGTCTTTTCTTAAATAACTTGTGTGTTTATCCATAAAAATTTTATAGAATTCACCAAAGAATTCATTTTGTCATGGAGTTTTCTTAGTAGGGAGGTTTTTAATTACAAATTCCATTCTTTAAAAGATACAGTTATTTACATTTTTTTCATTTTTTCTGTTAATTTTGGTAAATGGTGTTTTTCCATATATTTATTTAATCTAAGTTGTCAAGTATATTCCCACAAAAGTGTGTAATATTACTGTATTATCCTTTAAATTTCTGTATAAACTGTCATATTCCCTCTGTCATTCCTGATATTGGCAATTTGTGTTTTAAACATTTTTTTCTTTATAAGTTTTGCTGAGGTCCATTAATTTTAATAGTCTTTTCAAATTACTAACTTTTGGATTTGTTAATTCTCTTTATTTTGTGTGTTTTTAATTTATTTGATTTTTGCTCTCATTTTTAGTGTTTCCTTTCCTCTTCTTATTTTGAATTTAATTTGATCTTCTTTTTCCAGACACTTAAGATAATAATTTAAATTAGTAGCTTTAAATCTTTCTTCTTTTTAATGCTACAAATTTCCCTTGAATCACTGCTTTAACTGTATCCCACAAGTTTTTATACATAATATGTACAGTCATTTAGTTGAAAATATTTTCTAGTTTCCCTTATGCCTTATTCCTTCACCATGCATTATTTAGAGGTATGTTGTTTTAATTCCAAATGCTTTTCTAGATCTCTTATTCGTATGGATTTCTAATTTAATTCCACTCTTATTAAAAACATATTTTGTGGCATTTCTATCTTTTCAAATTTATTGAGACATTTTATTTTGTAGCCCATCATCAACATGAGGTCTATCTTGGTGACTGGTTCAAGTGCATTTGAAAGAAATACATACTGTGAAGTTGTCGAGTGTAGTTACATGAATATAAATATCAGTTTATTCAATTTAGTTGATCATGTGGTTGAAATCTTTTTCATCCTAACATTTTTTTTAATCTCTCTATAAGATACTGAGAGAGAGGTATTAAAAATCTGTAACTATGAATGTGGATTTATCACTTTCTTTTATTCTGTCAGCATTTGCTTCACACAATTTGGAGTTCTATTGTTAGGTGTGTACACATATACATGTGTTAGGGCTGTTTTAAGTTCCTAATGAATTAACTCTTTTATCATCATGAGATATCCCTTTTTTCACCTAGCAACACTCTTTATCTTCACATCTGCTTTGTCTGATATTAATAGAGTCAATCATTTAACTTTCATCTGTTGTTTTCATGCTATCTCTTTTTCCAGCCCTTTGCTTTTAATCTGTCTGAATCTCATAATGAAGGTGAGTTTCTTGAGACAATGTGCACTTGCTTCTTACATTTTGTCTGGCCAGCTTTATAGTTGGAGTACTTAGCTCATTGCATTTAATGGAATTAATTATGCATTTTAAATCTGCTATCTTGATATTTATTGCATTTGTTTTTGAATCCTCTATTTCCCCCTTTCCTGTTTTGTTTGGGGTTAATCATTTTTTTAAATATATATTTTAATTTCTCTACACAGGCTCTTTAATTGTACCTAATGTAATTGTTATAATAGTCATTCTTTACTTATCACAGTTTACTTAGTATATTTCTCATAATGTTTGCAAATCTTGTAACAATATAATTACAGTGTACCCTCATTTTTAGTATATATTTTAATTCTAAACACATTATTAGTTTTGCTTTAAACAGTCAGTTATTGTTTTAAATAAAAACTAAATACATTAGTTTGCTAGGGTTGCTGTAACAAAGTACCAACTGAATGGCTTAAGCAACAGAAATGTATTGTCTCACAGTTCTAGAGGCTGGAAGTCCCAGACTAAGATGTCACCAAATCATGATCCCTGTGTCGGTGTTAAGGAAGGCTGTGTGCTAGACCTGTCTCCTCACAGCCGGTAGTTCCCTTGGCTTGTGGCAGCATAACTCCTGTTATACAGCATTCTTCCTGTGTAGATATACATGTCTCTGGGTCCACATTTCCCCTTTTTAGAAGGACATCAGGCATATTGGACTAAGGTCCACCCTAATGATCTCATCTTAGCATGCCTACATCTGCAAAGACCCTATTTTCAAATACGGTTACATTCACAAGTACTAGAGGTTAGGACATCAATGTATGAATTTGGGGAGCTACAATTCAACCCATAACACTAAGACGAGAAAAAAAATAGATATAGATATAGATATTATAGATATAGATATAGACGATATAGATATGTTTGTGTGTGTGTGTGTCCGTCCCTTTATATTTACTATTTCTCACATTCTTCATTTATTCCCATAGATTAAGTTTCCATCTGGTATCATTTCCGCTCAGCCTGAAGATATTTTTGTAGCATTTCTGGCAGTACAGGTTTGCTAGTGACAAATTTTCTCATGTTTATTTATCTGAAACTCTTTATTTTAATCTAGTTGAAGGATATTTTCACTGAACACAGTATCCTGGATTGATAGGATTACTTTAAAGGTGTCATTTAATTGTCTTCCGCCTTCCATTGTTTCTGATGAGAAGTTGACCAGCTTCCTGTTGCTATTCTCTTGTCAAGATTTTTAAGCTCAGCACTTTTTATACTTTAAATCACATACTTCTTTGTTGTAGGTGGCTTTTCTTTGCACTGTAGGATGTTTAGGAGCATCTATGGCCTCCAGCAACTAGCACTTCAGCCATTAGCACTTCACCTCCATCCGCGGTTGTAAAAATAAAATCTATCTCCAGAAATTGCCACATTTCTCTAGGGATAAAATTGTCCCCAGTTAAGGACCACTTTGTCACACATACAGCTTTATGCAACTGTCACTACAACCAATATATGGAATCGTGTCATCAGCACAAGGATCCCTCGTTCTACCTGTTGGAAGCCACACCCATTTTCCCCTATCCATAATCCCTGGCAACAACTAATCTATACTTGGAATCTATAAATTTATTATCTAAAGAATATTATATAAGTGGAACCTTATAGTATGCAATCTGTTAAGATTGCAGATTTTTTAAATTATCATAATTTTTCTGAGATTCAACCTAGTTATTGATACCAAGAGTCCATTTTTTTCTCACTGAGTTTTATTCCATGTTATGAATGTACCACATTTATTTATTTATCCATTCACCCATTGATGGGTAGTTTCCAGTTTGGAAACCACCAAAGCTGCTATGAATAGTTGTATACATATTTCTCATGAAAATACAACTTTATTTCTCTGGGATAAAAGTCTAAGCGTATAACTGAGGTTGTCTGGTACATGCATATTCAGTTTAAAAGAAATTGTCAAACTACTTTCCAGAGTGGCTGTGCTACTTTACAGTCATACACTAGCAATGTATAAATGATTTTTTTTTAAATTTTCCCCAGGATTAGCTGTTATCAACATTTTTTTTTCATTTTAACCATTCTGATAAGTGTAGTGGTATCTCATTGTGATTTTAATTTGCAATTCTCAAATAGCTGGTGATATTGAACATCTTTTCATGTGTTTATCTTCCAGACATATTCCTCTTTCGTGAAATGTTTGTTCATGTCTTTTGTCCATCATGCATATCGCTGTTGGATTGTTTGGTTTTTAAATGCTAAGTTCTGAGTGTACTCAGCATATTCTCAATTAAAGTCTTTTGCTGGATATGTGATTTTCACATATTTCAGTAATCATCTTAAAAGACTCTTTCACAGAGCAAAATTTTTTTAATTTTTATGAGGTCAAATTTATTAACTTTCCCTTTCATGCATAATGCTTTGGGGGTCAGTGTGAGAATTTTTCACTTAGGTTTAGGTTTCAATTATTTTTCTTCTCTGTTTATTTTTCTAAAAACATTTTACATTTATGTCTCTGATTCATTTTGAGTTAAATTTTATATAAGTTGTGAGCTTTAGGTTAAAGCTGTTTTTTTTTTATTATTATTATTATTATTATTATTATTATTATTGCTTGTGGATATCCATTAATTTATTTTTAATCTTTTTTTCTCATTGTTCTTGACATTAGGTAATATCCTTTAACTCTTTTCGAGTTTATTGACCTTTTCTTCTTTAGTCTCCAATATTCTGCTAAACCCACCGAGTGGATTTGTACTGCAGATATTTTATTTTTCCATTCTAAATATTCTGTTCACTAGTGATAGTCCCCCATCTGTTCATCCATTGTATTTCTATTTTCCTTTAAGACCTTGATCATATTTATAATAACTTTTTAAAGGTTTCTGCCTGCTAATTCCACCATCTAAAATATTTGGTATTTACTTTGAATGATTGTTTTTTCTCTTGAATCACAATTTTATGCTTTTTCACATTTCTAGTAATTTTTAATTGTATATTGGACTTTATTGATTATTTGTTCTGGGGAGTTATGGAATATGGTTTATTTTCTCTTCTTTAAAGGGTATTGGGTTTTGTTCTGCCAGGCAGTTAAATTAAGATTGACCATTGTAAAACTGTCAGACTGATGTTATTTATTTATTTATTTTTGATGGATATATTTCTATTCTGTCCTATGGCTTGGATAGATCCCTTGTCTTGGACTTTATCTTTATTTCCAATTTGTAGCCTATCATTAACCTCAACTCAGTGCTTTGAGATGTTCAACAAATTCTTACCATTCAAACTCAGTTGGCTTCAACATCTCTCTATCCTGCATGGTCATAGATAAAATAGATAAACAGAAATATTAGTTCTCAGCCTTACAACAAATAGCCACTCTCTGCTCAGTCATATGGAGTCTTGCCCTCCATGTGTACAATGCAAGGCTTAGCCAAGGATCCACAGGAAATCTCCATCTCCACGCAGACTATGCTCCTCCCTGCTCCTGTCCCTACACTGCTGCATACTCCTTATTGATACCCTACCATGCAAATCCCAGATGTTCCACATACCTGAACTCTGAACTCTGCCTCCTGTTTCCTGATAACACAGTGCTCTACTCTGGCTCTACTTCCCTGTATTCCTACAGGCCGCTGCTACAAGGCAGGAAGCCGGGGCAAATACGAAGTTCCCTTCATGTGTTTCCCTCTCTGAAAGATCACAGTTCTCCATTGCCTAGTCTCCATTGCCTCAAAACAGTTGCCGAATATATTTGTTTAGCTCTTTTGCTGTTTAGGGTGGGAGAGCATGTCCAGTGCTAGTTATTCCATCAAGGCCATGTGTGGAAGTTCTAATTATTTTTTAATGATAGACAAAATAATTGCAATTGTCATTTTCATTTTGGTCAAGTTAAAAAATATCTCATCATCTTCAAATCAAGCCAAATAAAGTATCTTGTAAATAGAGTGAATATATTTCCTGGGTTTCCTAACATAGTCTCTGTTAATGCCTATTATTAATAGCTCCCCATTTTATTCTCAAAAATATTCTCATTTTGGCAATAAATTGCCTGGATACTCTATTTATAAATATTAATAACAGTGATTTTAATGTGAAAATCATACATTATCCAACTTTGTCTTCATTATACTATCATTTATAGCATTCAGTTTACCTTTTCAATAGTTAATATTATTTCTTTTCAGAATTTTTTTTCGTTGACAATTTGTAAGTTTGCATCCAACCTACCTCTCCATTTGCTAGTGCTTTGAAATAGGTTTCAATGTCGTAAAAATGTGTTTTGAGAAAGAAGCTGCACAACACAAACCACACTTTTATTAGGACATTTTTACACAGGAAAAATATATCCTATTTACTCACACATTCCTCCCATTTTCGAAGATGTTTTTATTGTTAAAGGACATCAAACTGCTCTAACTAGCCATGGTGGGTGGGATTTACTCCATGAATTCTGTGTCTACATCCCTGGCTTGGTACAAATGTAACAATGGACAGAGGTATTGAAATATTATTGGGAGGAGGAGTTAAGATTTGTTCTCTAATTTCTCTTCTCAGTTTCTCTGAGGAACAGTCATTTACATTTTAGCTGTTGCAACCTGACATTCTGCAAAACACCTAGAAATTCAGATATGCCCAAATGCCCTATGGAAAAAATTAATTTGTGCAGAGAAAAATATCCTATATTTCCTTACATTTAGAAAAGGATGAATCCTAGGTATAAGAGCTTTTGCAAGTAAAGGTAGTATCTCTGGCTGTAAATATTCCTTCTCTTACTTAAGGGTATCATGATCTCTGGACTGCATTTCTGGCCATGTAGTCAATGTCTTGATAACTTAGTAAACATGATATAAGGCAAATACTCTTACTTATTATATATTTTCTTTGAATATACACCGAGTTGATGCAAACTGACCACTTGAATAGTTACCTAGTTACTTCTCAATCATATATAATATATAGATAGATATGATTTAGAAATAACTTGAATAGTTACCTATTTCTCAATCATATATCATATATGTATATCATATATGTATATACCATATATTATATATCAGATGTGATTGAGAAATAACTAGAAAACTATTCAAGTAGTCATCAACTCGGTGTATATTCAAAAGAAATATATAATAAGTATATCATATCGAGGGCAGTAATAAATGTTGAACTTTCAAATCTTAAGCAAATATGTTGTATTTCCATATATCTCCTGTTCAGCAATTTATTATTTTTATATTAAAAACTATTCATAATCTATTATGTCAGACTTTTACCTACAATGAAATACAGAAAACACCTTTCATTAAATGGAAGCTTTTCTTTTATGATAGTCCTTATAGAAGATTCAAAATGTTAGAGGCACTTATTTTGAGAGAGTAGCAGCTTGGGTGCTGTAATATGGTCCCTCTGTTTTAAAACATCCCAAAGATTGCTGTCAACTAAGTTTCTATACCTAGTATCTACTAAATCAGATCAGATCATTTTTATATAACAGTTGCAAATGTGTTTTCTTGAATGTTAAATCTGTTTCTATTTTTTCAATCAATTTAAAATATGTTAAAAAAAAAATGTTCTGATTGTATATTATCCAATTTTCATCAGCTGCCGGAAGGAAATGCTGTGAAAATCTGTGATTTAAAACCCTTAAAACTTCTGCTTGAAATGCATGTTTGGTTAAGAACATTAGATATGCAAAGTATCTTAAACAGAATTTTGATGTCTTTATTAATAGCATTTAAAAGTTTTAGTATTTCAGACATTCATAGATTTTATTCTCCTTGATTTACAAGGTCACATGTACCTTAGGCTTTTTATATTTCTCCTTTTGGAAATAATTGGAACTGTCATGGAAACTGGTAAAAGAAAAAGAAATAATTACAGTGTTAATAATAATGCTATACTTTCTAAGATTTAATTTTAAGAATGTATTTTACATAGGATATAAAAATAACCATAACTACTACTAAACACATTTAAAACCCATTGTTTATAAATCATTCGCCTGTTAGCTGTGTAAAATACAAAGATCTTGTTTTCCATGAGTTTGTAATATAGTTAAACAAATTAAAATATATTTGCCAAAAGAGTGTATACTTAAGTGTTGGTGGGGTTTAGAGGAGCAAAATATTTTTCTTTTTCTCTAAGACTTTCACAGATGAAGTGGGATTTGAGTTAAGGAATGGAAGCAATTCATAAGAGTGACTCATGATGAAAATACTGTTGAATAGTAACAAATTTAAATGCAATATATTTTTTATTAAATCTAAGCAACCTACATTAGATATAAAAATAGAGAAGATACAAAATAAACTAATTAGAACAGATGATTTTTTTATAGCCATATTTGCTTCCATACTAACTGGAAAAAAAAACAAAAAACTGAAACTCTGTTAGTTAGTACTTTATTTTTTTTTCTCTATTTATTTTTACCTGCTCTATCAGTTACTATTTATGTTCATCCATACGTAAGAGATTGCCAAAAAATTGTGAGTTAAACATGCAGGGATTTATTTTCTCACTTAAAGTAAGGCCCAGGTTATGGTAGCTCCGTGATGTCATTAGGGTTTTTTCTAGCCCTTCACCCCTCCACCCCTGTGGTATTGAATCAGGTCCAACATAGCAGCTGGAGCTCCGGTCATCACATCTCTCTTCCAGACCTACAGCCAATGGAGGGGACAAAGAAGGATATCAGCCCTTCCTTTAAGGAGGCTTCAAGGAAGTACCATACTTTACTTTGCTTATATATCAATGGCCAAAATACAGTCGTATAAGCAAATCTACTGCAAAGAGTTTAGAAAATACAGTCTTCTAGATGGGCACATGACTGCCAGACAAAGGTTAGGGTTTGGTATTGCTATGGAAATGAAAGAGATACTGGAGGCTAAGGTAGGGATGTAGCAGTTTTTGTCATTCCTGCTAAACATTGTTCGTGTCCGTGGTGCACACTGTGGCCCTGCTAAGTTGTAATGAGCCTGGCTGACACTGCATCCTTATCTAAGGGGTACCACCTACTGGGCTGATGTATTCTAGGCACTGAAAATGTTAGTCAATGCTTAGGTAGGATCCACCCATTCTAGTTATCAGATTATAGGAAGATCATGAATAAATTCATTGAAAATGACTAAACTTAGAATGAGAATGATAGGTATCCGTTTGCGCGTTTGACTTAGGCAAGGGTGTGTGTCGTTCTTTTTGTCTGGATGGATACATAGATCAGTATATATATATATAGGTAACAGTTGTATAGTTGGGTTAATTGGAAAATAGAAAGAAAGGGGATAGAAGATGAGAGGAGAGGGGACAAAGGGGAGGAAAGGAGAGAAAGAAAACTAAACTAAAGAATTGGAGAATTCTTAGCAGTATATTAAGGATGGAGTGGTCTAATCAAAATTACATCATCATTCTGCTCTGAAATGCTGTTTTGTTTAATTAAGAACTTTATTATTATTTGTGGACGATTCTTTACTTATAAGTTTGTAAATGCTGAGAGCGTCCCTCCAATATAGTCCTGAAGAAGCTTTTTTCTTTTTTTCTAATATTTCATTATATTTCACTTCCTCAATTATTTCTTAACAACAGGATAGCTCTATCCATCAATATTTTCTGAGTGCTTTTTGTCTATGGGCCTGCCCTCTTATGGCACCATCAGTGTTGCCTCTGTCATGTGCAGGCTGCATTTCCCTTGACCTAAAAGGAAGGTCATCTCCCTTTTAACAGCTAAGAATCAGCTCCTCACTTAGGCTCAAATGAAAACAGGACTCCTGTCTTGGGCAGCTCCATGATACTCTGTGTATTATCCCATTAAACATCTCTCTCTAGCACGGGAGAACAAGACTGTTGCTGTTTAACTATTATATATGTAGAAATATGTGGCTCAGGCTATAGAAATCAACACTGTCTAGTGACCAAAATTCCAAAGAACAATGTTCAGTATAATTTGTGCAATGAACTACATACTGTCTTTGTACATCACAGGCAAGTATATATATATATATATATATATATATATATATATATATATATATATATATATATATGTCGGGGGTGCCAAAAAAATGTATAAATATATATAAATATCGGGGGTGCCAAAAAAAATGTATACACATTTTAAGTGATGTTATGTATATTCAAGCAGTAATTCGCTGTAATCAGAAGTGTCTGGACGCTGATGGTAACCACTTTGAGCAACTCTTGTAATTGCAGAAGTCAAACATGACTTGTATTCGTCTTTTGTTATCGGTATATATTGAGTATTACAATTAATAGTTTTTCCTTTCTTAAAATGTGTATACATTTTTTGGCACCATATAGCTATATATAATATTTATCTGAGGAATTTTCAATGACAGAGATTACCCCAACCACATTAAAAATGTTTTCAATGACCCTGTTAACTGGTTTTGAGAAATGTAAATGCCCATTTCTCCAGCAATATGTTCAGTCTACTAGAAATTAGATGAAATTAAGAGAAGGTAGAACTGCAGTGAAGGGAAATTGCTGCCAACTTAGAAAACAAGGTGCCAAGTTACTGACACGGGTCATAATCTGTTCTCATGGGAATGCAATTCATATCTGTACTACCATTTAAATTTGTGAAGACATCATCTAGTGTATTTTTTATTAGTTTTAGGTGTATAAAACAATGTAATAGTTATACATTTACACCCCTCACAAAGTGATAACCTCCTCCCCCAATCTACTACCCCTCACATCGTATATAGATGTTACAATTACATTGACTTTATTCCCTATGCTGTACTCCATATCCAGTGACTATATGACCATATATATAAATATATATATATATATACACACACACATATATGTATAAATATATATGTATATGTTTTTAATTATAGTTGACATTCAATATTATTGTACTTCAGCTTTAGGTGTATAGCACAGTGGTCAGGCATCTACACAGTCTATGAAGTGGTCTCCCTAATAAGTCCAGTACCCACCTGGCACCCTACAAAATCTTTATAACACTATTGATTATATTCCAAACTGTATTTCATGGCCTCATGGTAATATTGTGACTGCTAATTTGAACTTTCTAATCCCTTTACCTTCTCCCCCATCCCCAACCACTAGCAACCATCAGTTTTGTATTTTTTTCTTCCCCTGTATCTCTGAGTCTATTTCTGCTTTGTTTGTTCGTTTACTGTTCTTTCGATTCCACATATAAGTAAGATCATATGGTATTTGTCTTTCTCCATCTGACTTATTATGCTAAGTTTGAAGATACAATTTTTAAGGTTTAGTGTACAGCGGTAGTTAATGAGATAAGTTTTGCTTTTTCTTTAAAATATCCTATACTCATCTAAGTCATTTGGTGTTAGCGATCACTGTGTAGAAACCCCAGATGTGATTCCTGTGATATTTAGCAGAAGTCTCTTAGTTTTATTCCCTCCTAAAAAATGAGTAGACATACTTGCGGCACTTAGTTGATTGCACATTCCAAAATGATCTGTCAAATATCGGCACCTGCCAACATGCCTTCATGCACATACTGAAGTTAAGAAAAAAATGTGTTTTTTTTTTAACATGTTCAGATTGGATTTTAAAATAAAATAGGTAAACTTCTTTTTAGCGTGTCCAAGTTAATTTTTGAAAATTCAACTCTTGCATAGTCAACGGGGATGGGGTAAATATTATGGGATTTTCATTTGCATTGCCCTTCCTGTTCTCTGAAATAATTTATTATAATTTTCATGAGATTTCATAATATTATTCATTCACTTCATAATTGAAACGTTGTTAAACGCTGCCTCATGTTGATTCCTGACCTATATCAGCCAAAGGCACCTTCTTGTGCTCCTTCTCTCCTTTCCAACTAAGGAAGTTAGCAACTTTACTATCCAGTGATAACCTATATAGATGATTCCGGTCTTATTTACTTATAAAATGGAAATGAAATTCCTGGATTCTTAGAAATATATGGCAGATTAATTAAAAATTATTTAAAATTTCAAATATTATGCAAATATTAAGAATTGTTACTGAAAAATGTTTCAGAACAGCAGAACACTGGGGAATTAAAATGTGGTTATAATTTCATCAATAACAATTAGTTTATCATTAAAATAAATGGTGATAACTTACTGTATTCAAGTTTATTACCCTATTTTTAGTAAGCTACCAAAAGGAAAATGAGCAATACAAGGTCATAGGATGTCAGGAAAATTGTCAACAACTAGAACAGTACCTGGTACTTAGTAAATGCTGAATAAAAAATTATTCAATGAGATCTATCTCCCAGACTGAAAGCAGATTAGGAAAAAAAACAATATGTGCTCTTGCTTAAGTAAAGATTCATATAAACTCACAAAGGAGTTTCAGTTTGCCTGGCAAGTGACAAGTCCCTCATCTTTAACAAAATCAATACAATTTATAAAGCATTGAGTGCGGCTCATCCAATGGCAAACTTCCAGAGCCAGCCCAAATGGGTCTGATAAAGGCCAGGGTCAGATCAATTTTTCTGTCCCTGAAACATAAGAGGCATGGTTTGTCTACTTCATCTTATTATTCTGTTACTTTACCCAGGATGATTTGAGTATGTAATGGGAATAACTCACTGAGCTAATACATGGTAAAATAGCCTTGTACTAGAAGCTAGAATTGTAAGGGAAAGTCATCCTCCCTACTCTGCCCACTTAGGGATCACTTGGCTCCACTTCTGCTCCACATTCCCAGGAGAATTTATTCCCTGTCATCTGTTTAAAAGGGTGGCACAATTTAGGATACTATTTTGGGATATGGAATTTTTAAAATCATCTATGGAGGCAGGTATAATGATTCAATCAGTTATGTTACTTTTCACTAGTTTTCTGAACCTGACACCAATAAGAGGAAGGGAAGTCAGTGGAAGTAATTAACAAGAAAATAAAATGTTTAGGAAGAGAAATTCAAAAAGAATAAATTTAAATGCATCAGTTTAGAAGACAGACAAGGTGAACATGAATAAATAAATTATACCAGGGAAAAGTGACATTCGAAGCCATAGAGGGATAATAGTTATTGACCGCATGATTATGAAACATTATTCTAGGTCCTAAAATATATTCACCAGGTCTTAATTTTGACCCCCTTATTTTGTTTTACTTGTATTAGCATTGGTAGTACATATTAAAACTGTGACAAGTCAATGAATCAAAACTGGGACTGCGTATGTTTCCTGGAGACTTGTAGACCTATGATGGAGACAGTTCTGAAAAGGTACTCAGATGTTAACCCTTGGGCTCTCTGGGTTTTCTAACTTTGGTATCAAATGGAGTGAGGACACAAACTGTAACATATAAGCTAAATGGTTAATATATTCATCTCCTTGCTGGGCATCTAAACCATAAAATTAACATCATATTTAGTTTCAGGCTCTTCATAATGGTCTTCCCCATTAGAATTATTATCTTTTAAATTAGTCCTCACATTCATGTAACTTTTGTGATTTTGTACACTTTGGATTGAGGGGGAAAACAATGCACACAGTTCAGAAAATCAAAAATTGCAGGGTGAAAATACTCCAGTGTAATTTTGAGTTAATTTTGCAAGTTAAAGGTTTTCAGCTGAAAGAACATATGTTTTCAAGGACTTCCACAGTCTTCCCGTTTGCCGGCAGTTAGGCTGTGATACTCACTCTCCAGGCTCTGACTTCATTATCAGGAAAACCCTTTGTAGAGGGCATCTGCTCAATTCTAATAATACATTTTAAGGGAGGTACAGAATCAAAATGAGAAGCAAGTGGATTAATTACTCCTCTACATGGGACCTGGGAATTAATTCATTATGTTTGTTCCTCATCACTTTGTGTACTGTTGGGCTCTACAGAAAAGAAGTGTTAAATGAGAATTGAAAGGGATGAGCCTTTATTTTCTATCTTGGAATTATAATTTAAGTGGTCCAGGAAAGAGAAAGCTTCCTAACAGTGGGATCTGTATACAATCTGTCACCTAGGCCCTCTTCTTGGAACTGGAGTTGGAAGATTCATAAGCTATGGTGCCCATGGTCAAGTATACCACAGTCTATCGGGAAAACAAAAGTGAGGAGAAGCGAATTAGGTTATAATCCTGAATTTACCCCTAGCTAGTTGTATTACCTTGGACACTTAGCATCAAAGACTTGATTTGTAAAATTAGAGGATTAGAGTCAATTATTTCTAAGTTCTTATCTAATTCTAAAATGGTATGTCCATATTATTATAGAGTTCTGTTGTTGGAAAAAGCTTCAGTGATAATTTAACAATTTATTCACCTGGTCCAACATTTTCTTCCAAATTGGCCCAATAGGTGGGTAAAAGTTAGAAATGGCAGATGTAACTTGGAGTTGTGAGCATAGAGGTAATTACTTAAAATATAGGATTGAATGAATTCCTTTAATTATGGTTCAGAGAAACAGAGAAACAGGGTAAGGGATGATTTCAAACAACCACCAAAGTCAAATAAACAGGGATCTACCTTACACATTGGGAATCACAATTTTTAAATTGCAATCTCAGGTCTTTTTAAAAATATATATACATGTTCCTGGGGATTTTGTCCCTATTCAAGGCTATGGCTTGTTTTGTGTTTTGTTTTGTATTTATAAGCAATTGTGTTCATTGAATATTAATATTTGCAACTAATCTTTTTGATTGTTTAATAACAGGTTTCGTTCATCTATCATTTCAAATGATGGGTGAAAATCCTGTTTCTCTGGCAAAATTGCAAGCTTTCCAAAGTTAGAGCCAAGAAAACCAGCACAGTATTTTGTTCTAAGAATGTGCGTGCGTGC
Organism: Rhinolophus sinicus; assembly: GCF_036562045.2. Classification (NCBI taxonomy): domain Eukaryota; kingdom Metazoa; phylum Chordata; class Mammalia; order Chiroptera; family Rhinolophidae; genus Rhinolophus; species Rhinolophus sinicus. Next base: position 78,705,012 of record NC_133754.1, on the reverse strand, counting down.
ATGCGTGTTTAGTTGGGTTGAAGAGAGGTTCATCAACTCATTCAAATCATCCATGTGAGGCATGCTGCAAACTTAACGAGCACACTCATAATATTAGATTCAATGCCACGGATCAAATTATTTTTACAATGTTATATGTTACAGCCACCTCTTTTCACAAAGAATTTGAGACAATATCCAATTTTTTAAAAACCTATAGTGAAATAATACACTATAAATAGAGAGAGAAGATTAGTACCTGAGACAAGGAAAACATAAATATGCCAATCATAAGAAGAATCTAGTTACTGAGCATGATATTTTGTTTGAGCTTTCTGGTAGCCAGAGGAAATAAGTGGAGGCATATTCAATTATAAGGTTCTCGTTAATGGATAGGAGGAAGCATACTGGTCCCTTAGGAGAAATAACACATTTTGATAAACACATTAAATAGTTGCGTTCTCCAGACAAAATCCTGTGGAACTATTCTCATTATTGACACTGAATGCTAGATGAATTGGTTATTTTTTCATGGCATACTGACAGGTTCCTCTACCAATTGGACATCATATGGAACTTTGCTTCCCAGATAGCCAACTAATTATTTGGCTAGCCCAGTTAGTTCAAGGTCTCCTGTCTTGAATATAGGACTAATAAAGCTAAAGTAACTGACTATAATTACTAAGAGTTTTTTTTTTCTTTTTAAAATTTTATTTTTCATTGTGGTAAAATATGCATAATATTAACTTTACCAGTTTAACCATTTTTAACTGTGCAATTCAGTGGCCTTAAGTATACTCACATCATCACTATCTATTTCCAACTTTCTCATCATCCCAAACAGAAACTCTGTACCCATTAAACAATAACTTCCCGTCCCCCTTCTCTCTAGGCCCTAGTGACCTATATTCTACTTTCTGTCTCTATGAATTTCCCTATTCTATGTACCTCATATAAATGGTGTCATGCAATATTTGTCCTTTTGTGTCTGGCCTATTTAATTTAACATATTTTTTTCAAGGACTCATCCATGTTATAGCATGTATCATAATTTCATGTCTTTTTATGGCTGAATAATAGTCTATGGTATCATTTCTTTTTAAAAATATATTTTTCCTTTTCAGTCTTACAGTATTTTTTCTGTTCTTCAAGTATTGTCAAAATATTAACAAAACATTCTAAAACGACATCTGCCAATCTCTTAAGTACCCCACAATGCAAATCATTGTCTCAATGACTTTATTTACCTCGAGGTTTTACTTTGATATTATTTCCTTTCATATTATAAATTGACTTTAAAAGAAAACACTGTTTCTCTACTCGCAATACTTCTGACACCAAACGTATGGGTTTTCCACACCAAATAATTCTCCATTTCTCTGTGGATACCAACTGGGTGTCCCACAATTTAATTCAGTCGACACTAACTACCTTGAATCAGTGCAGACCACACAGGTTAAGGGCTCAGTCTGATAAGACTTCCCCCATCAGATGCCAATCACAGGTAGTAGGTCCACAGGTTACCCACAATTCTGTCCAATTTGATTGTATATAAGGGTTTCCCATGACCCTTTCTTCAGATTCGATAATTTGCTATAATGGCTCACAGAATTCAGCGACATAGTTTACTTACCATTACTGGTTTATTATAAAGGTTATTACAAAGAATACAAATGAACAGGCAGATGCAGAGCTCTATCTCGTGAGATGTTAAAGAATAAAACGTGCAGGAGCTTCTGTCCCCATAGAGTTGGGCTGGGCCACCCTCCCAGCACATGGATGCATTCCCCAACCTGGCAGCCCTCTGAACCCCATTGTTTAGGAATTTAAGGGATGTTCAATTACATAGGCATGATTGATTAAATCATTGCCTGTTGGTGATTAGCTTAATCTCCATTCTCTCTCCTCTCCCCAGAGGTCAGGGTTGGGGCTGAAAATTCTAACCCTCTAAATCACATGGTTGGTTCCTCTGGCAACCAGCTCCCATCCTGAAGCTATCTGGGGTTTTTGGCAGCTCGCTATCTCATTAACATAAACTTAGATATGGAAAGGGCTTATTATGAATCACAAATAATGCCCCTTTCACCCCTATCAGGAAATTACAGGGGTTTTAGGAGCTCTTTGCCAGAACCAGGAAGACCAAATACACAGTTCTTGTTATATCCCAATATCACAGACTTGGAAGTTCCATTGCAAGCAAGTCTCCTTAGGACACTTTATGAAAATAATAACAATAATAATAATAATATTTTGTTTGCTTATTTTTTAAAATTCCAAACTCTCTAGATTTTGGTATCAAAGGTGTTAGTTGTGACATCTTTCTTAGTACTTCTTCTTGATCAATATGTGTCAAATATTTTCATGCTGCCCTTTGTATAATTTATAGCATTGCAAGTTGTATTTCTCTTTTCCTTGATCTGAATGGCTACTTACTTCCTGAGAATGTCCACTAGCTTTGAACATTGAAAGCTTCTATCTCATTCCTATAGTCTATGAAGAAATTCCACAAAGTACAAAGAACAGGGAGGTTCAAAAAATGTAAACCATTGAGGAGAATTTAAGCAACATAGCCTCTACTTGGGCATGGATAAAAAGTAAAAATAAAAAATCCTGTCTATGCCTCCCTTTTATTTGAATTCTTTAAAAATAGTGCATAGGGACCAAGGCTTATGTCAAATAATGTTTTAATCAAGTTGCAACCATAAAATGTACAATTGAATCCTAATTCAAAAAGTAAATATTACTTATGAAATATTTTTCTTATTAGGTATAGAGTGCTAATATTTTATAACATGCTAACATAGTAATACCATTGCTGGAAAATGGGTTCTTGATATGTTACACAGGAAAGACTACAAGAGCGCACCGAATAAGCGAAGCAAGAAGTAGATTTATTAAAAGAAATAGGATAGTACACTCCCAAGATTGTGGGAGCATTCAGGCCAGGAGAAGAGAAACTGCATTGAAATGGGGTGGGCCCTGGGAATTTATTTCACAGAAAAATGAAGGCAGGAAATGTTCAAGACTTAGAGGTGGTGTTATAGGTGTTCCTAGTAGTGTCCTCACTGACCGCTCCTTCCAGTTTGTAGGTGGGATTCTCTTGTCCTTATTTGGCCCTTGTTGGAATTGTCATGTGATAAAGGGGGTGGAGATTTTCCCTACCTGCAATGCTAATAGTATTAGGATCCATTATAATTAGCTGAAGTTCACCTTGAGGGGCAAGATGGTGCCCGGGGTCTACTCTTGGCCACCTCAATCTAGTTCTGGCCAGTCTGGAAGCTGCACCTTTTCTTAAGAATGACCTCATCTCCTCTCTCTTTTGTTTTCTTGCATTTCCTCCTTCCCTTCCTCCCCCTCTCTCCCTGTGGCCCTATTCTTTCTTCTGATGGTAACAATATATTTTTACTGGGCCCTTCTTAGAAATAAAATATTTAAAACATAAACATAATGAAAATTGTTATTCTTCTAAGTATGGATTTTAAAGTATAGTCCTTTACATGTATTTTTGGGTGAAGTCTGTTTATGTGAACACTTCCAATACCTATAGCAACTGGCTGAAGAAACATCTTACAGTATTTTCTCCTTCAATTTTTGCTCATCGTGTTTTGCTAATAATTTCAAATTAGCTAGATAGTAAGTTAAATACAAATATATTCTAATTTTGAAACAAACATGAAAGAAATCTTAGTCCAATACATGAAAATGTATTAATTAAATGCATTTAAATAATTTAATTTCTTGGATTTTTCTCTGAATTTTTAGATTCTTGCATTTTTCTTGGATTCTTGAATTTACAATATTACTACTTAATAACTTACAATTAATCTTTATATGACTAATATATGGTACAAATCAAGTACATTGTGAACAAGAACTTAAATATTCAGCTACATTTCACTACTATTAAGGAAAATCTCAGCTATTTTTTTTTTCATTTCACATGTCTTCATTCCATATTCAAATTAAAACTTCAAAGTAATCAAAAAATCTGGTTTAAAAATCTTATATTGTTACCAGTTTAATTTTTATATTACACCTTACTAATAAGCCTTTGGTTAATGATCAGTTTTAATTCAATTTAGCTCCATTTTAATTCAGTGATATTTCTAAATTGGGTAATTAATATCTGACATTATTCTTAGTGCCTGACACCTGCTTGAATGTCCTTTACCATGAGGAAAGTTTTCCATTGAGCCAACATAAATAAAATCTGGAAGCTAGAGAAAATAGCTACCTTGAAGAAATTTGGCATGTAAGAACCCAGCAAATACTTTAAATACTTTCCTGTTGTATTTCATGAGTTCTTATATAGTACACCTTAAAAAGGTTTACTTCCTGCCAACCTTATTTACCCTAGGTGCCAGTCTAATAGGCTAAAATGTAATGGAAACTGTGACACTAGACTGACCATTCTGGATGCCAGATTCTAAGCTTTGGTTGCTGGTGGGGTTTACCGAATTTAAAAAGCAATCGTTACATGTATTTGAGTGATTCATTTTCTGGCTTTGAGATATAATTGATGTATGACATTCTGTCGGTAACATTAAGGAGTACATAAATGATTAAAAAAATAAAAAATAAAAAATAAACAGGGCAGTTTATAGCCAGAAAAAGAACTTAAAATATACAGGATGAATTAATAGCTAAATATTGTTTACTAGGTTGTTAACATCAGCATAATGGTGTACCCAACAAAACACATTGTGTTTCCAATGAATATTTCCAATTTATCTTCATTAGGAAATTTATGATACCCTTTAATCTAAATAACTATAGATCTCTCCTATGGGTTCCTTTTATTATTTTACTTTTCTTCTTTGTCCTTGTTAACTGCCCTTCAGTCTGTACTGGAATGGATGTTTCTTTGAATCATGCCTTCAATCATGCCTGTAAATGCTTAAAGTATTTCTAAGGGCATTTGCTTTCCTCCAATATAATTCACAAAATACCATATCCAGTGCTTAATGCCCAAAAACAGTGCTCTGCACACTCTCCGATCAGCCTCTCAGACTCCAGGATGCACTTGCTTTTATACCCCTTCACTTTGTGGTGCAGCTTCAAATTTAGAAACAACCTAAAATAGGCTACTGTATGGTACAGAAATCTTGAATTCAAACCATTCTTTCTCTTTTAAACTATCAAGCATCCCCTGTTGATGGGAGGACCTTAGAGATTTGACTTTTAGTTATCCCATGCCTATGATATATACACTGTATTGGTACATATGAGAAAAAGTCAAGCTAGTAAAATCACACAATAATCCTAAAGAGCTTCCCAAATAAGGCTTAGCTTTAGTTTGTAGTTTCCCAGCCTCGCCTTCTGATAGAGCTTAGACTTGTATAAATTTTTGGATAGAAAAGCCCATGAAAAGTACAAATTCAAATCAAATAAAATGTATTGCCTTTGTACAGTAGACATTCGGGGCATTTGTTGGCATACAGTCAATGCCATTTAATCATGATGGTAGTGATTGATGATAGAGAACAGGTATGAACCACTTAATTGAATAGATAATAATTAGAAATTTATCCTAAAATTAATGATGTTTCTCTTGACTGTGCTCGCTTTTTAAAAAGAAGAATACACAAAGCTATAATCTTTGTAACTGTGCTTCCCATTTTAGTATTTCCTAGCTGCATTTTGGAAGAGTGATGAAATTTTTACCTTCCTTCACTGCTAATGGAATCTGTGCATATAAATGTTAAAATTATACCCCAGTATAAAAGTACAGTACTTTGCTTTTATTTTTCTTCTTCATTATTTTAATTAATTGGGATTTTTCCATATAAAACAAAAATCTGAACTCCTCTAGCTCTTAATGAATGATACAGGAAAATATAATCTGTCCATGAATGTGAGGTTGATTGGAAAATGTCATCCTCTGACCTACTCAGCTTTGCTAATCAAGAGAATTCTTTGGAGAGACTCATAGCTAAACAGGCTACAATCCATCCATACCTAGCCCTTTATTTGTTTAAGGGACAATTTTTGTCAGATACCAAGTTTAGTGTATCTGAGGAAAGCCATGTCAACATGGTTGAGAGCGTATATAACCGTGTCTCCGGTAATTGGAGAGTGTGCTGAGTTTCACCTTAAGCTGTTTTGAATTAATACAAGACATCAGCCGCTGGCTTTAGGTGGTTTAATTATCAGAATTGTCACATTTTAGTTATCAGCCCAAAGGGTGCATGCTGGGGTTGATTGTGAACATGTGGTACTACCTGATACAGGTTACCCGATGGCCAGATATGGGTCACATCAGGGACAGACTTAATTTAAAGGAGCACTCTCCTGATTTAGAAATATTTATGGATAGGAATCAGATTTTCAAAGAAAAAAGGAAGGCAACTTGAATACAAAGCTGTTCAGTGGGAATAAGGGAAAAAAAAGTTACAATCTGTCTCTTAAACAAAGGACTTACGTTGATACTAAGAGGTTTCTAAATGTCAGTAGTCATTGTGGATTTGCTTGTTTTTTGTGTTGTTGTTGTTTTTTTTTGCATGTTTGCATTTAAGATTATTAAACTCAAGACATTTATTCTAATATTAGACGAATCCATGTCCCATTCTATCATTAGAATATAAAATCAGTTCTTATCAGAAGTCTCTGTTTTAAAACAAGTATAATATAGTCCTGCCTATTACTCTTACTTAAAGGAACCTAAACCATTTATCTGGAAAATCTTCAGTGTCTGAAGAGTTTCCAGTTCTGTCTTTAACTGCACTTTTACTGAAATTGCAATGTGGGAATGCTCGAATATAGAGCATAGTATCCCAGTGACTATCACAATGCTCTAAATTCCATTGTTTTTTATTGTTTTCCTAGATGCTGTTGCTTTCCTGAAGCATCAGTAAAAAGGAATGAAATGAATTCTTCTGAATCACTACACTCTTATCCCAGTTCAGTTCTAACAATCTAAGCATTTTTGCTTCATTCAACACAGCTCTTAAAGGGCTTTCCCTTTTGAAGGCACACGCTCGGTGGGTGGTCAATACCCTTATGAAACTGTCAGACTTGAAAGTGAGATGGATTGTTACTGGAACATTAAGTAGGACAGAGAGCAGACAACATTTAAATACAAATTTGCAGCAGTTCATAAGCTCAAAAACTTCAATTCGTTCAGTTGAACTGCTAAATTCCAGTAAGAAACAAACTGAGAAGTGGGTTGGTTACTCATTCCCTACTAGGAGGAAAATGCATCTAAAATATAAATTGAAACCTTGCCATCTTAAGAAACTAAAATTTGTGCTAAATGATTCCCTCCCCAATCAACCCTTTACGTTTCACAACCCCTGTAGAACAAATAAGAAATTTTACATCAGATGTCCTAGCCTTGTGCTCATTTCCCTCCATCTCTGCTGCTGCTTTTGACATGATGACCCTCTTTCTTGGCAATCTATCCCTTGGCTTCCCTGAGCTCTTCTAATACCTTCTTAGCTTTTCTTTATTTCTTTGGTGCTCTTCTTTCCACAGGTTCTCTTGTATAGAATTTTCAATGTTTCCATTCTCGCTCTCTGCTTGGCTTGATCCAGTTCCTTAGTTGTTCATCTAGTCTTGCCATCTCGATGGCCACCTATGTGCTCAGTATTAAACCTGCGGTTTCTACTCAAATCTTTATTCGCAATCTATTTTCAGTTGTTCACAGAACGTGTCCAATCAGTTGGCCACGTTTTTGAAGTCAAGCATGAGTATATGTGTTAATCAAAAATGAATCCCTAGTCTAACTTCCATTTCTGTTGATGGCTTTCATGTTACCCTGCTTTCCTGAGCTGCATAATTAGAAGTCGTCTTTGTTGCCTCTCTCTCTCTCCCTCTCCCTCTCTATCTCTCTGTCTCATCCTACACCCATTAGTTTGTTTCTTCCTTCCCATGTCATACTACTACTCTAATTTTGACCATCATCACTTCATTTCTCATTTTTAATAGTTAACTATCTAATTTCTGAGTATCACCACTTTATTTCTTTCTGGTTATCCAGCCAGGCGAGTAATACAGTCACTTTTACTATGTATTCTCTTTGTTAACCACCTACATTGGCTTCTTTTTGCATATAGAACAAATTAGAAACCTTCCATCCAGCAGTAAGGGCCTGTATGAACTGACTCCAATCTATGTTTCCAATCTCACAATGTGCAACCTAGGGCAACTTAGAGCTCTCTGCCTCTTTCCCCGACTCATAACCAGTTTAGTTCCCTCACATGCTCACAATTACCTTTGCTTCTGTTCCCTCTCTCTACTACTAATAATCCTGCACACCTTTAACACTCACAAGATTTGCCCTCTCCATGGCGTCTGCCTGAACTAACACCAGCCCACAGTGATTTTCCTTAGGGGCTGAATTGTGACACATACAGACTGAAACTCTGTCAATTTTATAGATTGCTTCCAAATTGTTTTCTCATTTATCATGAATATATAAATTCCCCCCTCAAACAAGATCTAACATTCCTGAAGAAGAGGAACTGTGAATTGTTCCATTTTAAAAGTGCTAATTCTACCATTGAATTTAAAAGTAACTATTCCTAGTTTCTGGGATGTTTCCCCAATTCAGTTATTTCTAATCCCTGTGTGAGTATCAGAGAACTAGGTCTTTAATGGCATAATCGGATCCCATGTCAAATAAATGCCATTAAGAGTGTTATTAATATAATTCCGTATTCCCAGAGATATTCTGGAAGGTTTATATGTACTCTCATTTATTATAAATACATTGAAACATGCTTAAATGAAAAAGACTGAATAAAAATGAATTTGAAATGGCAGAAAAGATGTTCTATAAATGTTAGATTTAATAGCTACATTCTCATGTAACTAAATAAATATATAGAACTGTGATCCTACTCATTAAACCACACTCTGCACTCTTTTTGTGTTTTTCTGCCCATAAAAATCGCACACCTGTACAACACTATTCCACAATCACACAGCTAATGAATTATAGACATTAGGTCACATTTGGAAAAATATGAAGACAGACATTATTTATCTCTCTGTTCCTCTTAGGACCTGTCAGGTATTTTGTGTGTTCCAAATTAGGTATCAATGACTACAAAAATGTTTGTGTCTACAATTTTGTGTATATAATGTAAAATTCATTGACATTTATTATTTGTGGTTTTATGAGATGATTAATCCCAAATGAAGTGGTTTTGGGAACACAAAAGGAAAATACTTCTGTTAATATTCACGCCTATTTCTGCGTTTGATTTGTACAAGGCTTGATAAATGTTTAATCAGAATAAGAAAGCACAGCTTTCTTATAGTTTAAACTGTTTTAGCAACATAAGACAGTCCCACACAATATATAACCCTCCAGATTTTTCACTGAAACCTTTGAAATAATTTATAATTTTTCCACACATTTTAAAAATATGTGGTATAGTACTGCATGTAAAGCAAAGCATTTTGATTGCTCATAAAAATACAAATAAACAGCATGTTATGTTTTACACGTAGGAGAAAAAACAGGCTCATTCATCCTGTATACAGTTTGGAGAAGTTAAAAAAAAATGGGATCTGGCACATCAGAAGAAAGGACACTTTTTAAGCTGAAAAACCTGCAAACAAAATATCACTAAGAATTTCTAAAATTTTTGGCTCATAAGCTGATCTTAGTTAATCGGATATGAGACAATGGTGTTATTACCAATTTCAAATTTCCTAATGGTGTAGTAGCATCAACCTTTAATCTAAGCCCACATATGGAATAGTCATCATATTGAGAAGTAGCACTGTATACCCTAAATCTATGAGGGCTGAGGAGACAAACAAAGGGCATTAGGATAGTTCTAATTCTGTTAAATGTTCATGCCATGGAGACCTACGTGTCATTCTCAAACTCTACACAAGGTATTCTCACCTATAGGCAATGCATGACCAGCTTCACCAAAATAGTTATTCATTATTACAGGCAGTTGATAAACCCATCCAAAGGTAACTAATACGTAAGAACTTACGTGAAGAGTGGCATTATTTTACTACTGTCAGGGAGTATGAGCAAAATAGCCATCGGTTCATCACATTTACAAAGAGAAGAGGTATTTATAAGTAGGAATTTATTTTTAAGGTTAGAATCATTAATCCAAAGCTGCAGAAGAGTATTGGATGTTTTGAAAATGGTTGGTTTTATCTGGGATCTGGTTAGGGGCTTTGTCAAGTCAAGAGTCGCCAAGTCAGTGTCAGTAAAAAAAAAAAAAAAAAAAGAAAAGTTAGAACTTTCCCCAGCTTAAGATAGAATGATATGTCAGAATACACAGATGCCACAGAATAGGTTTCTGAGTCATTTGCATCCTATTATGGTGTCTCTAGGAAAGCATGCATATCTGTGCACACAGTGTGCAAAGAGGGACTAATGTCCATAAACATGGGAAAGATTAGGAAATATATTAATTATAGCCATTTGTACAGTTCCATTGTCAAGTTCAATCACTTGTTTCAACTGATGTCTCCTTTAGAAAATCAATCCACAAGTAGTTATTTATTTATTCAGCAAGAATATTGTGTCCTGCTTGACCTAGAGTGTAATTTCTAGTAACGCATTCATTTCATTCTTAATAAGCAGGAGGTTAGGTTTAACACATTAACATAAACTGTTACATTAATAAATGCTTATTAACTGTGTTAGATTTCATTCCCTGTCAGTAGAAATAATGTGGTTGCCTCTTACAAGTATGTGTCAATTGTCTATTTTGTGTCTTTTTAGTGAGGGCTGAAATAAAATTAGCATTTTTACAAATTTAAACATTTGAAAAGGCTTAGGTCATTCCATAGCAAAATAATAAATTTCCTTCTGAATCAAACTGTAAACAGGATCCCAATTAATGAATGTGTTATTAGTTATTCCATTTATTGACTCAGCACGGGCACATAGCAAAGTCTAAATACCTTCATTTCCTGTACATTCACCTTCCCAGCCACCCAATATTATTTTCCTGTCTATACAATGTTCTCTAACTATTATTATATACTCCTTCTCTTCCCTCCTCTCCTCTCCCTCTCCCTCTCCCTCTCCCTCTCCCTCTCCCTCTCCCTCTCCCTCTCCCTCTCCTCTCCTCTCCCTCTCCCTCTCCCTCTCCCTCTCCCCCCCTCTCTCCACACACACACACACACACACACACACACACACACACTCAAACTGTCATTTATTTTATTTAATTATGTCCCCGTTAGCAAAAGTCTGTTACATACTCATGCTTTCTTTGGCTTGTTCAAAGGTAGTTGTTTTTCTTCATAAGCTCATTCCTTGATTTTCTCCCCCACAAGTTCCTTTTCTACTATTATCCTACTGTGTTTAACATGTAAGTACTATGTTTGAAGAGTATACTCTCATTAGATTTCGCTTCCCCCTCCACTTACAGTCAAGTTCTGGATCAAGGGGATGTTCAGCACTGGAAGAGAGCAAGCTTTGAACTTGGGAGATGCAGTGAGTAATTTGTTAGGAAATGAGTAAACCATTGGTCTTTATTTTTTTTTATCACCCAATCTAAAATCTAGAGAATTAGTTCAAGATTTTTTAAAATAGTTTTTATGAAAATGATGTAAGGCAAGTCACTTAATCCCTGTAGACCTCCATTTCGTTGCCTATAAAATGAATGTTGAATAAGCTCATCATGATCCTTTTTAAAATTAAAATTCACATTTCTGAGATACCACACAAAGAACTGAAAAGCTTTACTGAAGTGGAGAACAATGTTCTCAAAAACACCAATATTTCTGATAATTAAAATTTAGCGTCTGCTTTTCATCTTGGAAAATGGCAGCTCTAACGTTTTCCCAGATGTATCTCAAAGCCAAATGGGAAAATATTAAGTGTGAACATTCTGGAACATACTAAGTACACACACATGAAGAGTAAAGATTCATACAAAGGGGCAAAGGTACTGGGGCTGGGCACCAGGATGTGTTTCATGAAAGTAGAGGACAAGGGCTTATGGTTTCCAGCTCCTTTTTTTTTTTTTCTTTTTGGTTGCCACAGCAGCTGGGTTCATTTTTCTGGAGTGCTGTCTCTAAATAGACACAAGCACATCAGGCCCTTTGCTGGCCTCAGCCTGAATGGTACATCTATTCTCCATGCAGCTGGGTTTTGATTAATCCCAAAAGGCCCTGCCTGGTGGTAATAATTTGAGGAGTCACAGACATGTAACGGGATGAGTTCCAACTGTTAAACACCAGTATAAGAAAACCCCAGGTACATCACCACACCGGGGAGAGACCCTCTTCCTGGAAGTAATCTTTCAGAAATGCAAATTCATGTTGCTCACCTTGAAGAGCTTTTGTTTGTCCTCACAACCCTAAAAAATATTCCCTTCTTTTCACTCTGCTTTTCCGTTCCTGAAAAGTCCCAATTCCTTCATAGGGTTTCACTTTAGGCTCATAGATCCTCCTTTCTTTTAGCCTGTCAATTGCAAAGCTGGCTAACTGTTTTTTGGGTGTATGTGTTGTTGTTGTTGTTTTTGTCTTTTTTACTAGTTCTGTCCCCAAATCTGTAGCCTAGAATTTCAATGTACAGAATTCAGCATTTCAAACAAATAATTTTGGCACAAATGAGATGTTTAAGTGGAATGGTTCTTCCTGGCATCTTCCAATATTCACCCCATTTTTTATCCATAGTTCTTTTATGTCAGCTTTGACACAGATACGAAGACATACCAAGAGCAAGAAATGTGTTATTAGTCAAAAGAAGTGCTCCTCCATCATCCTTCTTGACTAAGTGTATCCAGGGACACATTTATAAGCAACTATATCCAATCAGTCTCTTCTGAACTAATCTCATATTAACCAAAGGTGGAACACCTCCATTTTTAAAACTGGCATTCCTATGATATTGCTTCTAAGTTCGAGTTTACACACATCTTAATTTTCTCATAGCTTTGCTTATGCTTTAAGAACAAAATTTGAAACATTGATCAAGGACTTTGATTCAAAAAGTTTATCATCTAAATCTAATTCTGGAAATATTGGAGGTCACTTGAAAAACTGAGCTTTATCTTCTTTCAATTTCAAGTGTTTGAAGAGCGATTGGGCAAGGAAACTTCTATGCTGGCCAAAAATAATGATACATTTGTGTAAAAAAACATAATCACTGTATGGATGTTGGCATCTTCTAATGCTTTCAGCATTATTCTGATCATGAAATGTATTCATTGTTTTTCTACCCCTCTTCTCTCAAATTTTACCTTATTCAATAAATATATGGCTACGCTTCCCTCAAAAATTGGCTTAAAAACTTGCTCTGCCATTATACACTCTTTTACTGTCAAAATACTCACCAAAACTGTCAATGTATTAGAGCAACTTAGCAGTCATATGTCTCATCAACAAGTCTATTTCTCTAACAGTAGACAATGACATAGTGACATCAGAAATTCTTCCTTCATCTGCTATAGGCTGATAAGATCAAGTAAAGCAGCTTTATTCACTTCATGTAATCTGACTTCATTGAAAAGAGAAAATGGAAAAGGATCAGTTCATGCTAAAAACAATTTAGTGATACTTCATCACTTGTTTTTAAATATAGTCTTTAAAAAACAGTACTAGATAAACCAATGTCTGTGGTTAAACACACACGCATGCACATGCACACACACCCCTTTGTGGTAGTTGTATCAATGGGCAATACAGTAGTTACCCAATTATAATGTTTCATTCTAGATGTTTTACTGTTTTATTCTACATTATTACTCATCACTGTTTATATATATATATATATATATATATATATATATATATATATATATATATATAGTTTGTTAATAGTTTATTTTTTACATTGATTAAACTTCCTCTAATTAACTTGAAAGAAAGGAAGGTCTAAAGGCTATCATCTTTGGTTATGCAAATTTTTATAATCCATAAAAGTATTTTTTAGTCCCGCTAAAATATGTTGCTATATATTCTAATCAGCAATCTCAAACTCTTCCAACTCATTAAGTTTCCTGGCAATCTTCTTTCTTAATAAAGATGTTTTCACATAACCCAAATGACATTAGACCAGATCCCTTCCTAAATTTCTGTTGGGAAATAATTTGTGGTAATCCTCCTTTAATATTTTTCATCTGTCATCTGTATTCGGATCTAAGTGTCCAAACTTCCAGCTTGTAATAATATTTCAAACTAGTCACCACTAAATACGTTTCACGTTTCTTTCAATATAAGTAGTGTTTTGAGGATATTGTAGTTACTTATCTTGTTTACTGATCAAAGGAAAGAACATTTAGCTAAAAAGATGCAGTCACAAAATTGTTAGATAATCTTTAATGTATCATTTAACTTTTATTTTTATTAATTGTAAAGAAATCTCTTCTCCAGCGACAATTTAAAAAGAAAGAAGTTATAGTAACATTTTTACTTCATCATATTATTCATTTTAATGATATTTTGGTTTTCTACATGTTTAAATAATTATGTTGAACATTTCCAAAGATTTGATATAAAAATCATATAAGTTATTGGGCTAATTTTTTTTCCAAGAAAAGGGTTAGAAAATTTGTGAAGTTTTAGTAAGTTACTTTTGATACAATCCCTTTTCATTTCATAACAACTTTTGATTCTTTAAACTCAAATTACAAGATTTATTGGAGTTCTCAGTCTAGGTCTAGAACTTCTAAGTTCTAGGTCTGCGTGATATTTGAGAAGTAAAAAATAATATATTGAGAAACCTTATTTTTATGTCCTTAAGCTTCAGGTAAAGTAACTCTATTTTGTTTTTTTAGTTATTTGCTTCATAAAGAAATACATACAAACATACATACATACATACATACAGAAATTAAAGAAACACAAAGAAAAATACTTGGTACAGTCTATACAAAAAAAAAAAAAAAAGAAACCAATAAAACTTTTTAAACAAATTTTATCCAATTCTTTATTTTTTTACATAGGATTCTAATAGTATCTCATCAACTTCCCTGCATATTTTATTGTAGAAGTAAAACCTCATTGTTACCCCACTGACCACTTTTTTTTTTTAATTTTAGAACAAATTTTCTACCATTTAATTTTCTGTTGGTTGTAGTATTTATTCCTGTAATTAATTTAGCAAAGAGAATCTCACACACTCATAATTTCATGAAAATGACAACTTCCGTGCTGAAATTTTTCACAATTTATCACAACCCAAATGCAAGTTGATCTTCAAAATTTGAGAGAGATCTTATATCTTCATTGATTTGTGAGAACATTTTAAAGAAGCCTCCATTGCCAATACCTAAAATATTTGGCTTTTTAAATTAATTAAAATTTAAATACAGCTTAGATTTCAAAGTTAGTGGATAAACTTTTTCCGTTAAGAATCTTAATTAACTAACTGAAAATATGCCATTTTCGATCACTTTACCTGTTTTTCATCTCAAAAATATATAGAAATCTAAAGGAAAGTAGGTAAGTTTTGGCTCAAGGTTTATTACAATAATGTTCCACTTAGAAATTAGTATACTCTTTCAACATTACATATAAATGGTCTGCAGAATGGCAATACCAAATGTTCAGCAGTTCCAATGTGTATATTTGATATTTGTTTCCCATCCAAGATATATATCTCAAGTTCCCAACAGACAAATCCAGTGATTTAAAATTTCAGTCTCTAGTTGAAATTGACCCTCTTGCAATATACTCTTGAAGTCTCCAAGTCTCTTGAGTCCTCTTTTCCCTTCAGTGCAATTCAATAAATTCAGTTCCACAAGCATTAATTGGGCTTCTGCTCTGTGTAAAGCACACAGTGTGAAGTGCAATAAAGAATAAGCTTCAGTCTTTCTCCTCTGTGATTTCAGCACGGGAGAGGTGTGCTCCCTTCCTTTTCCCTGAAGAACCAAAGCTACCAGTAGTGTCATTGGGAACAGAAATATAACACCTGGATGTTGCTAGCTTCTTTATTCTCTCTCAAGTGGCAAATCACCTCACCGAATGTGCATCTATTTCTGCCTGAGTTTTTGTGCACCTGCACGTATATACACACACACTCATCTCCATCAGATTCTCCAAGGCAAGTAGGCTTTCATTTTTAAATTTTCTTTCAAATAGTTCCCTTCAGAAAGGCCACACTCACCTGTGTCATAAGTCACAGTGAAAAGTCGCTTTCACTAATTTGGAAAACTAACCAGCAAACCCTCTGTATGTGATGATAAGTCGAAAGAGAGTAGAGTAAAAACTAAAGGTATCAGATGCCCTCAAAGCAACACCAGAGTGGACATTTTTACAGTCTGATAATTAAGACATTTTCTATGTATTGTTATTTCTAGAGTATTAGAAACCCAATTTGAATAAAATTTGCAATGACAGTATCATATTTGCCAACATTTTTATGTAGCGTATATAAATGCATACTGCCATCAGAGTAGTATTTATTCCATTTAGTAGAGTGTAACTCTGTGGACATTCATTCAAGATATAAATAGTGTTTGCCTCTAATAATATTTCTGAATGGCAGACAAGTAGCTCACGATGAGTGCATTGCCTGGCACGCACTCATACTGGTTCAGAGAGGGATATTCTTCCAGTGGAACTGGTCAATAAATCTCATCTGAATGCACAATTCAGACTGGACCCCAGTTTTGAAGTACACAGAGAAGATCAGGGATACTGATTTGCAGCAAACCTTTACAGTCGTGACAAGAGACAGGAAGAATTTGACATTAAACCCCACCCCCCCGCCCCAAAATCACAGCCCATCTATAACCAAGAAACGTGTACTGTTTTAAGTGGTCACATATATGTTCTACATCTAGGCCAAAACTATATGCATCTGTCTGCGATGATGAATTAAAATTGTAGGGTGGGGTGGCTGAAGTGACCCAGCGAGATTATTCACTGAGTGACTACGTCTGCTATCCATGCCACACTAGTCAGAATCTGGAACCAAATTTTAAAATTTCACTACTGCCAGGAAAAAAAGAAAAAAAGAAAGAAAAACAACTCTTTAGCCTTTCCCCTGGAGCCACCCAGAATGTGATCCACTTTTGAAGCTAAATTCAATATTTGATCTTCTAAATAAAAGGAAAGGGAATCAGTGTCAGCCCAAACAGTTCTTTAGATGAGCCTCTATCCTGTCTACAAGAATTATTTTAGAGATTTCCCATGGAATTCACCCAATACGTGGTGAGAGTCTACAAGCTTTATGATCTTTCTTCCATGGTATGTGCTCTATATGATTTGCAGATATTTACCCAAAATACTCACAGCTGAAAGCTTCTTACACACCCCTCACATCAGCACACACATTTACACTCTTTCCAGCTGCCCGCTATATTTAAAACCATAGAATTTCACCACAATGTTTCCCCACTTGTTTAGTGTAAAATCATGAAATAAAATATAAAATACCACCAAAAATACTGGTTATATCAGAGTCATCCAATTATTATTATAAAGAGAATTTTTATGCTTCCATCAGGTTTTCACATCATTCACTTTTCCAAAACAAACTGTAAAAGGATCATTATGGCAGACCTTTTTTTCCCCTGCTCTAATGGGAGTTCTCACTCATATGATTTAAATAATATTTAACAAAGAAGCACACCACAGGATTGGATAGTTTTAATCATATTTAAGCCATATGATGCCAGACAGAAACGTATGGCTTGGCATAAAAATCTGTAAGTCCATATGTTCTAGATAAAGAGGTAAGTGTGTGTATGTGTGTGTGTGTGTGTGTGTGTGTGTGTGTGTGTACACATAAATATATAATTTGGATATGCCATCATTTTTTGTTTTTTTTAAAGTCCCAGATGTTTCACTTCTTCCTTCATTTTTGACAGTTTAGATCTGCTTCATGTTCAGAGACTAACATAGATTTTATGGCCACATATTTAAAGTCATCCTCCTATGTGTCCTAAGTAAAAATTGAATGGATTTTCATGTAAAGATCAACTATGGCCAAAAAAACAATAAAGGAGAAAAAGCACGAAAATATGAAAATGATTCCCAAATGTAATCATACTCAGTTTCTGTCAGTGTCATTGGCTTATGAGCCCAACACCCCTGCTAAACATTTACATATTTAAAGTATATGCTCTAGGAGGACATAGGGATTTTCACATGATATGATGTGATCGAATGAAGATTAACTGAAAGTAGTCATTCATTGTAGATATTTTAGAACTTTCTATTTTAGTATAGGTATTAATTTCAGGACCACCGGCATGAATATAACTTCTGAATTTGAAATTTTTGGAAAAAATGTTATGTCTTTTCAGTTTGATTGCTTTATCCTGTTAGTGGTATCTTACTGAGAACAAGCAAAGGCATTAATTTATGAAGCAAATAATAATTGGATGCTAAACCCTATGGCAGTTGTCCCATTCACTGCACTCTCTTAAGGAAGCATTTATGTTGCTTTAGGGTAGAAAAAAATTTTGATTCTTTAAAAAACCTAATTTCTGAATTTGTCTTTATGTGAAAAGATGTTTGCTGTAGATTGTTCAACTCTTTGACCAATTAAAAGGATGAAAATCTTGAAGCAGAGAGCATTTATTTTCTCACTCTGCAGCTTTCCAGTATCTGCAACTGTATCACACATACTGGGATGGCTTCATAAAAGTTTGCAAGGGCTGAACATTGGACAGAAGCATTTCCAAGGAAAAGGGTGAACAGTACATGGCTGCGACTGTTCGTCACACCTTCCTTTCCTACCTAAAGATGGCAGTGGCTGATAACAATTCCAACTTCATTATGGCCTCTGGCCCAGGCTGCCATCTCTCCAACTAAAGGCATCATCTCCAATCAACTAAAACCAATTACTGCGCTGGGTAGTTATGTCTCAGCCACAACTTCTGTAAGGTGCAGGACTTGCAAAATATTACTGCTAAGGCCCTTCCATACCGAATATGCGGTTGACCTAAAATTGTATAACCTTGGAGAGCAAAGTGCCTTCCTCACATATCAGGACATAAATACAATCTGTGTCCCAGCTGATGGTTACACTCCTTGTTTTCCTCCTACTGCACTGGCCACTCCTTCTCATCTCATTGGGTAGACCCACACTTGAGGCCTCACCACTAAGTGTTGGGTAACTCAGGGCTCAAGCCTTATACCTCTTCTTTTTCATTCTGTACTCAAGTCCTTGATGATGTCAACCAATTCCATGGTTTTGAATGCCATCTCTATCAGATGATTTCCAAATTTATATCTCCAGTCCCGATATCTCCCCTGAACTCCAGACTAATATGTGTTTGTGTGTGTGTGTGTGTGCGCGCGCGCATGCACGCGTGTGTGCACGCCCGCCTCTATTCAACATATCCTCTTGGATATTAATGATTTTGGGGCCTCTAAAACTTCACAAGTCTAAAACTGAACTCCTGATATTCACTCCCAGCCTCACTCCAAATACCTGACACTTCTAAATCTCAATAAATCTTACCACTACCTAGCCAGTTTCTTAGGCAAAAACCTAAAAGTCATCCTTTGTTCTTTTCTTTTGCATGTGTCCCACATTCACTAGCTCTAATAATCTGACCATTTCCCACCCTCCACTGCCACCACCTCTAGTTCAAGCCACCATCATCCCTCACAAGGTCAACGGCAACACCGAGCCGACAGAGCTCACGCTTCCCCACAGTTTATGATCCATGTAGCAGCCTTTTAGGGCAGAGCAGGTCATGAAAATTAGGCAATTAATATCTTCCAGGTGTTCTAATCATCACTTAGAACCTAAGTGTCCGCATAGAGCCTCCAAGGTCCAGCGTGATGTGGCTCCTGGACAAGTCCCCTGCTCTCCACCTCTCTCTCCTTGGCCTCCTCGTCACTGGTCACAAGCAGCACACTCCCCCCAGGGACCCTGGCCCTGCTGCCAGCAGTGCTCTCCCACTGCTCCGTGGCTCTCTCCCTCACTCCATTCATGTCAGTGCTTCAGCACCACCTCATTGGTCCACCCTGTATAAACTAGTACATGCCCCATTTTTCTCTCACTCCTTTTGCCTTGCCTTACTTTTTGTAACACGTACTCTTCCTGTCATAATATGATAAGTTTATTTTTTGGTATTTGTTGTCTCCTCCCCCAGTATATACACCCCATTAGAGCAGGGAATAGGTCAGCTTTGTGTCCAATCTAAATACCCAATATCTAGAATAGTACAGACACATAGTAGTTGTCTAATATCACATATTAATGGAAAGACTCAGTATCAATTCACGAGTCCCAGCCAGCTGGGCGAATGTCGCTTGTGCTGCTGAGGTGATCTTATGTGAGAACTGGGTTTGAAGGAATTTAGTAACTATGAGCATGGTGAGGAAAGTAATAACATTTATCATTTACCAAGTGTGTACTGTATTACACATAGTATGTGAAGTACTCTTGTATTTTCCTTACTTAATCCTCAAAAGAAAACTCCTGAGGATTATTTCCACTTTTTAGATAAGAGACCAGAAGTATAGGCTTCACAGTTAAGAAGTGAGGAAGCACAGAAATAACGCTGAGGCTGCAGAGACTATGGGCTCTTAAGTTTCATACTTGAAGACAAAGCCCGAACTCAAAGTCTCCCAAGCCCAATGCATGTTGAGAACCAAGGGCCACCGGTTGGAAACCATCCAGTGGCCTCTTGCTTTCTTTTGTGAACTCATTTTTGACAGAGATCTGGGCACAGGTAAATCTCCTTCCGCCATAAAAACAAGGCAGTCATGAATTCATAATGATGCTTTCAAGTGGAGTTTGAGAGCAGGGAAGACAGCACCAATTGGAGAACTCATTTCCAACCTGAAGCCACCACTTGGCCCCAGCCGATTGTTGATATGAAGGAATGTGGATCTAGAGTTGTCAGAACTTCCACTTCCTCAAAAGAAACTAGCAATGCAGATTTTTAAATGCAATTTGCTAAAGTCTTAAATGTTAACTAAACATTGTTAAGCATTAGAGACCATACAAAGCATATCTGTAAACCATGTTTATCCCAGGAAACAAACAAAAAAGGTGGTAAATCGTGGCCAAAGTTCTGTTCCAGATATTACAGTTAAGGGGTGAGAGGGGGAAAGAGGATAAAGTAGGAGACAACTCAGAGATATGTTGAAAGGAAGGAAAAGCTAACAAAAGACAATGCCATTGCCATATGAGATAATCAATGCCAGAAGCTTTCGGAGGAAAGGGAATTACTTCCATCTGGGGCCCCAGAGAAGTAATCACAGAACAAGTAGAATGTGAGCAGATCCTGAACGATGCTTTGTGAAGAAACATACTTGCTACACAAAGATAGAAGGGTACTTACATCAGTGTTGCCAGGTTCAGGTAAAATAATGAATGACATGTGATCGTCCGGAAAACATGAGGCACTCTACACATTTCAATAAGTGTTTCCTAATTACAAACTAGTACTGGTATATAAAAAATTTTAAATTTATATGAAATTAAATCCTTGCCCAGAATGGTTCTGTTACCATCTCATTAAGAATGTCTGTTTCCAGGTTCTTCATTTTAACTCTGTATTAGGATGAAGGTGTGAAGCCATGAAAGTTCTATTTTGAAGTAAAACCTTTGTTTGTATATTGATATGTCATGCTCTGGTGTGCAGATAGCTGGGTTTGCATTATTCTTTCCTTCCTTTGATGTAATTACAAGTTTTATGCTGAAAATAATCAGTTGATTCACAGGTTTTGGTGACATGGAGGCAGCTTTCAAAATTCAACGTGACCATATTTTTGAAAGTTATATTCAAAGGTTAGGGACTGATTTGAAATTATCAGCATGAGATTTTCTCCCTGGCTTTCAGTAACCATCCTGTCCTCCGTCTGAAAGCTGAAGGAGTTTGGTGTGTGGCTTTTAAAATGATGTCAGGGCGCATATTTCTGCCCATGAACAGATCTGTCCACCCACAAGGCCCAACTATACTCTGCTCCCGCAGTTATAAATTAAGTAATAATTTAATTTTAAAATATTTAAAGTTAATATTTACATTCCATATTGGACAATATATTTTGAAGACAGCCATTTTCTGATGAATGTTTTTAATTTTACGGACTCTAATATGAGGAATAATAAAACTGACATTTTAGACTATTCTGAATTTAGGAGCGTAAACGGAATTTCAGGGCCTGGTTTTCAAGAGTAGATGCTAACAGGATAAACACAATTAAACCTGTCATCATGCAAAAATGTTTTTTTTTTAACCCTACACATGATATTTCAATAAGCATTTTATGAGGTTTGAAGAGAGTTTAATTTTCAGTTTAGTGTGAAAGATAGTGTTCACAGCATAGATGATAAATTAGGTTATCACAGTATGTGGATGACCCTTAAAAGGTGCACACACTAAATACATCTTGAAGACAGAGCTATTCACCTTAAAGCAGATTGCATATTTAATCAGTAGGAAGAGATATGCAAGCAAGGCATGGAGATTATTAGTAATACTCCCACAATTTGGTATCTGTATTAGAATATTCAAACATAATATTCATAGGTTAGCTCAGTGAAACATGTGGGAAATTTTTATTTCATTGGTTTTCCAACTTGACTTCTGCCTTTCCTTTCTGAGTTCATTTCTTACTATCTTACTGCTGGTACCTAAAAGAATGTATTTCTACTACCTTAACAAGCCTTTAACTGCCTCTTTTTTCTACACACCTCATTCAGTACTATTTATGTATCTTTGCAGATATTATTAAGATAATAAATGAGGGGATGAGTCAGACATGAGTTTAAATTCCATTTCTATAAACTGTGTCTTTGTAGAAATTATTTAATCTCTGAATTTCCCTATTCATGAAATAAATACTACATACTGTTATTCTAGGGACTAAATCAGGCAGTAGCTTATCACAATGCCAGACATATATTTCATATTATGGCTCATTAAGTGTGACTCTCTCCTTCTTTAATGAAGCAGCTTAAAAACCTGTTAGTGACTCAACTTGACTGCAGAACATATGGTGCCGTGGACAAAGCATTATACAAAAATGGGACGATCAAAGACGTCGTCCCTACTCAGCCCATCTAGTTCACCTTGGGCAAACCATCAAAATGCCCTAGGACCAGAAACCTTATCAGACAACTCAGGGGGTAGACTCTGAGGGCTCCTTTAGGTCCCAAAGTTCTGTGACTCAGCTCCAAGTATTCCAGCTCTGCATGCACATTTTACACCAGCTGGAGAGAATGTTCCTCTAGTATGCTGTTTTTCTTTGTACATCACCTAGTAAGTTTTTAGATTTTAATAGTAGTATAGTGCAATGAACAAAGGGATGCCATCTAATCCTTTTGTGCCTAAAGACTGGGCATGTGAGGGCAGAGGGGGGAAAATAGATACCCAATAAAAGTCTTTTGCATGAATACTCTCCCCATTAGAGCTAATCGCATTAACCTGCTCAGTGCCACGTTTCTAAAAGCAACACATCTTCTTGACTTAATTTTTTTTTATCTGCTACTGAATTTTGGTACTTTATATGATAGAACAGTTTTTTATGTTAATATACACACAGAAATATTATAAAATTTCTTACCTTTATTTTTATATAACAGGTATTAATTTCTTTAACAGACATACGAAGGAAAATAAAAAAATCCCATTATTATTCACATAACACTTGCTGCTATTTTATGAAGAAAATAAAACATGGAAAGGGGTAGAAATATGTAACATATAGAGGTGACACCTCCCTATCCTCAGTTATTCTACCCCAAATTGCTCATTTTATCAGTTTTACATTTTAGTCCAAAATGCTATGCATATACCAGCATATGTATACACACATTCTTTTTTGTTTGTTTTATTTACACTGTATAACATACTGCATAGAGTTCACTACCTTACCTTTTCCTCTTAATACTACTTCTTGGAAATATTTCCTTATAAGCCATGCAAAACCACATGAATTTTAAAGAGTGACTTTATAGTATTCCATTATATGGATATTCCTCAATTTACATCCAGCACTCTTGTAAAGGGCCCTCAGTCATTTCCAGTTGTTTGTTATTATGTATAATACTGCAATTCATATTGTTTTACTTAGAGCGTAGCAAACTTCACTGAGTATATCCTAGCTGTCTGACTTGGGATCAAAAGGTAAAGGAATTCATTTGCAGTTTATTTTATTTTAAATTTTATTTTTAATTATTATAATTAATTTTAATCTCTAACCTTCTCAAAATCACTGCCCATTTAACAGATGAGAAAAAGTGGGGAATTTAGTGAGAACACTTGATTAATAAGAGTAAAAAGATACAATTACAATGTAGACCTTCCTACATTCTTCATCTCTTTCTGTCACTGCAAGTTGAATATTCAATGAATTCCAAAGAAAAGGTCATTTGGAAAATTGGGCATCTTCAACAAATGGATTAAGGTGGTGGTTGATAAGCCTTTGATGAACTACATAGAAAGAGATGCAAAGAAAGGCACACTGGGCTTTTTTATCCCCACAGGCTGACCTCTTTGGATTTACAATAAAGCCAAGCTTTTCTCTCTCCTTGTTTACCAGGTTCTATGAGAGAGAATAAAGAGAAAGATATTCTGTTGATGAAAATGATGACAGATAAAATGTGTTTGAAGGCTATAAAAGCTTCTTACATCTGGAGCAGCTGGCAGCCTGGGATTGGACTCTAAGGGGAGCTCATAGATATCTAATTTGAGCAATGGTTAAAAGTAAACTTGGGAACAGCTGATTCAGTGCAGTTATCTCTGGCTCTGGGAAGTTTTTGTGATGTTCGTAGGCAGGCACATAAAAATCCACATGACACATATTTGCTGAGTCTAATATACTTATGAAAATGAACAGGGATGATTTACAGGAATATATTAGACACAGCTGTTCTTATATAAACCAGGATATAACATGCTATGGCACGTAATGAGCCATTAAAATGGGCAGAAAAGACTTGCTAATTGTTCAATAATTATGTATATTAAAATACACAAATAACATACAAATATCAGTGGCATAGAAATCAATTAGATTAGATAAAGTGTTAGTCATTCAGCAAATATATATGCCCTACCCGGAATAAGGCATTTTGCTGAAACCCAAAAATGGCACAGAGTCTTTTTACTTCAATGATATTTCAGGATCACACACGAGCAGTACTGTTTACAAAATGAAGCAGTTTAGTACTATGATGAGATCAGAGATGGGGTGGGCCAGGGCCAAGGCCAATTACCAAGGTAAACTAGTCATAAAACCTGTCCTTTGGAAAGGTGTGGCATACACGATGGTTATTTTGAGCAACAAAGATATCAAATCAAGTCCCACCTCAGAGCTTCCAGGGATGTACACAAAAAGGAAAAAGTAATGGCAAGAGAACACTCAGTTGGATAAAATCACATGATAGGATTCTACTATGATGAGCCTCCAAGTTTCATTAAGAATTTGCATCATGGGGCCTGCTACGGACTTCCCTTATGATGCTTCAAATCTAGATAAGAATATGATGTGCATACACAAATTAGTATGAAGCAATACGTAATAAATGCCATGCGATTCAATTGAATACGCAACTGCTATGCATATCACGATGAAGGGAATAGAATTTTCAACTGAGGTCATCAATTTGAAAAGACACTTAAATTGAGTCCTAAAGAGCACTAAGGTTTTTGACAGATACCGTGTTTCCCCAAAAATAAGACCTAGCCGGACAATCAGCTCTAATGCTTCTTTTGGAGCAAAGATTAATATATGACCCGGTCTTATTTTAATATAATATAAGACCGGGTATGATATGATATGCTATGACATAATATAATTAATATAATATAATACTGGGTATAATATAATATAGTATAATACCGGGTCTTACATTAATTTTTGCTCCAAATGACGCATTAGAGCTGATTGTCCAGCTAGGTCTTATTTTCAGGGAAAGAGTGTATTATTAATGTTTGAAAGGAAAGATAAAGGAAATAACGTGAGTAAAGCTGTAGAACTAAAAAAGTACAGGACATATTCAAGAAATAGGAAGCAGTCCAGATGACTGAAGTGTAAGAAATATATTAAGAGATCAGGCTGAAAAGGCTTTGGGGGCTGTCAGGCTAAGGAGTTTACTTATTCGTTAGAAGACTGAGAGTCACCCAATATGTTCAGGGAAACAGTGTGATTATAATGGTACTTTTGGGAGATTATTCTTAGCATCATTATAAAGTGATTTGGAAAGAGGGAGTTCTGAACCCAGCCTATAACAGTAATCGAGGTGATAAAACTCTGAACTAGAACAGTAGCAGTGGGGATGGAAAGAGGAAGAATTATTGAAGAACTATTGCTCAGCAAAAGCAATATGGGAGTTTAACATTGGTGAGAATGAGAGAGAGAGAGAGAGAGAGAGAGAGGAAAAATAAGAGGTACAACCCAAAACATGATTTTGAAACTAGACTTCATAGATAAGCAGAAATGTGGTATTAAAGAAGACACAAGAAAATGTGAGTTTGAAGGAGATTTACATGTTGAAGTCAATAAGTTGGTGGGACTTCTTTGTAGAAATATCCAACAGACCTTTGGAATGTATAAATGGAGCTCAAAAGCAGTAACGGCTGGAATTGCATGTTTGGTATTGATTTTACTCTTCTTAGAAATGATACTTGAACACATGCAGGAGGGTAGGTATATATGCAGAATCACACAGAGAGTATAAGAAATAAATCAGAATGAGCAGCCATGTCATTGGAGCAAGAACAAGAAGAACCGGGCAAGGAATCAAGAAATAAAGCTGCAAGAATTATGAGCCTCATGTAATAACACAGAGCGCAAGACAAAAAGGAGAGGTGAGGAGAACTGGATGTTTAAAGGTACAAACTCGATCATGCACACAGGGCAGATCAAGGACTGAGAAAGAAGCACTGAATTTGGTCTGTAGGCTGTAAGATTCGTGTTATTCAATGGAGCAGTTTAAGAGAATGATGGTAACAAAAGCCTGATAGCATCTTAACATGGTCTATTGCAATAACCTCTCAACTGGGCTTCCTACTTCTAACCTTTCACTTTTCAACCATCCTTCTTTCTACCCTAAGTTATCTTTATAAAATTCAAATGTTGTGATATCACTCTGTTGGTTCAAGTTTTTCAATGGCTCCCATTGCCTGCAGATTTCAAGGCTCTTCCAACTGGGGCCACACTCAACTAACATCATTTGCTAAAATCAACATTCTGTTTTTTTGCCCTTCTTTAACCGGTCCTAAATTTATACTTTTTGACCTTTGCTAATGCAGAGTCTTCAGAACAGAATACCTTCCAAAGCCTACAAACAGCCTTATGACCTACCTCGGTTGTCTCCTCCTGAGTGAGCCTCCCTAATACTCCGGGCAGAACTGAGTCCTCACTTCAGTGCTTCCCTACGAGACCTTTTCAGGGGATACTATTGTATGATTGTATCCCTAAATAATGATTTGTTTATACATCTTGTCTCCCCTACTGTGGTACAAAATTGTACCACAGGGAAAGAGTATTATATTCATTCTTACATTCCCAGCACCTAGTGTTGTCCACATATGTTATTTTCCATTGTTTTTGAATGAAGGAATGGGGTAATACATAAATAGTTACTAAAATGCAGGACGTTTGGGAACAAGGAGAGCTCTGCTTGAGCAGAGCAGTGGAATAAGTAAAGGGAAGAGACTACTAATGCTAAGAGAGAGAAAGGAGGAGATAATTCATGGAGCCATAGCCTAAAGAAATCAGGATGCATGATATAAATAACATAAATGCTGGCATCTTGGAAAGGAAGATACCTTTTCAACCAAACCAGGGACCAAAAACAGGAGACCATGAGTGAAATGATGATGATTGAACCCCTTTTATGTATCAGGTACTGGGATAGGTGCTTTATGTACTTTTGTTCTTATTTATCAGTACAGCCTTATAACCTGTATGTTTGCAGATGGGACCAACCCTCAAGGTTTTAGAACCTGGTTTTAGTCACAAAGCTAAAAATTTCAACCTGGGGCTATTCCCTCAAAGGCTCATGCTCTTTCCATGGAAATACAAAACAATTGGCATTGGTTGGAAGCCATAACAGGATATTAGGAGAACAAGACATTTTAGATTGTTAGGAGGCTGAATTAAAATAATCTATAATGAGTCTGGGCTGGGTTCGAAAACAAGTGAAGTCAGAATGTTGCTTATATGAATAGAATCATGGTTTATTCTACTGTATTCACAAATTTGGGCTATGAAAGAAAAGGCCTCTATTTTGTTTTGAGGTTTGCAATAAGCTTCTGAATGATTCCAGCACTTTCCCTTGAATTCTGGAAGAATATATTAGTTAATTTACAACTATTCATGAAGCACATGCTATTAGTGCTTCGTATTGTGAATTTCATATAAAGTATCAAAATGGAATCTGGCATAGACCTTAGGGAAAAGACGTTTAAAGGAGCTTAGATATAAACAAAATCATTATACCATGAGGTAAAATATACATGCTGTGATTCAAACAAAAAGAAGGATGAGGCAATAAGTGATCAGAACCTAAAAATATGTGTGGGACATATTCTATTAAAAATCAGGTAGGTATAATAGGCAGTCCGTAAGAAAGCAAGGATGGGAAGGAGAGGAGAGGAGAGTGGAAGGGAGGGAAGGGGGAGGAAGGGAGAGAGGGGAAGGGAAACAAAGAAGGAGGAGAGAAAGAGAAGTAAGAAGTGGAAATGAAAGGAGAGGAAAGGCAACATGAAAGAAAGACTGTGAGGGGCAGACAGCTGGTTCTGGGAGAGGGAACTAGTCCAGCATGTGTCACAGGGAATGGCTAGGATTAAAAAACAAGGACTAAGGTGTACAGTTTTGAATTATAGGCTAAGACATTACTAAGATCTGTACTCAGCAGGCAGTAGGGAGTTCATTCAGCCTTGAAGAAACTGCAGTGCAGCCAATGTGATTTCACAGGTTAAATCAAGTGTCTTTACTAATTAAAATCCTTCAGTAGTTTCTCTTTGGTGTTAGACTAAAGTATAAAATCTATATCAGGACCTTCATAGTTATACATCATCTGGTTTCCATCTAGCACACTCCAGTTGTAACTCATGATGCTCTACCCTTCCCACCTCAGGGTTTTCTCATATTCTGTTCCCTCTGAAAAACTCTACCTTTCCCTTGGCAAATGTCCCTTTCTCTCTCTCTCTCTCTCTCTCTCTCTCTCTCTCTCTCTCTCTCTCTCTCTCTCTCTCTCATATAATGCTTTCTCTGAAAGAGATTTTGCTTTGAGATTCTAGGCTAGATTAGTTAGTTCCCCTAGTAATCACTCATGACAAGGTATCCTTCTTTCCAACAGCAAATTACAACTGTAATTCTATCGATGTTTGGATCAGTGTTTGTATAACCCCAGTATCCAAAATTAAAAGATAAACTCTGTGAAAGCAGGAACATGTAAAACCACCAGATCTAACATAGGAAAGTAACATATCAAGACTATGGGTTATTGGAGATGACTTATCTAATATAAGGACTAGAGGTGAAAAGACAAATATTTTTGACATGTCCAGAAGAAGAGTTATTGGAGATGTGATACAAATAGAAAAGGAGAGGTATATTTAAGACATATTTAAGAATAGAAGTAACAGGTCTTAGAGATTTATTGGATGGATTATTTCTAAATAATTTTAGAGGCCTCATAACAAAATTTAGCAAATTCCGTTCTTTTCCCATCTTCCCTGATTTTGAAGAAATCTTTTCTCAAGGCTTCTATAATATCTCCCAATATTGCAGGTTTTTGTTTTTGTTTTTGTTTTTCCTCCTACATGTTCTTCATAGAACATTCTACAAATATTTATTGAGCACATACTATGTGCCAGGCACGCTTTTGGGTGCTTAGTAAACATCAGCGAACAAAGCAAAGATCCTACATTTTATTGAGCTTACATTATTTTGCAGAAAATAAAGAGTAAACAGTATATCTAAGTATATTATGTCATATATTTGAAGGTTATGTGTATGGGAAAAGGAAAAATAGAGCAGGGTAATGGAGAATCAATCAAAATAGCCCAGTGGTATGTCATCAGTTATCGGTAGCACATAGCACATATTACTTTTAAAAACATCTTTCTTTTTTTGTTTTACTTTTGATGAAACCCACAAACTTTCCAGTTGTAGGTATTTAATAAAATACAATTGCTCTTTTTCTCATCTGTATCCTGGAGATGGAATCCTCAGATACAGTAAGAGAGCAAGATGTCATGTAGGGTTTCCAGGTGGGAATTCCCACCCGTTCTCAGGAATTTTTTTTTGCTTTCCTGTTCCAGAATCCCGAGAAAAGTTTGTCGGGAAATTGGGAAAATCAGCCCTTAAACCCAGGTGGTTGGTAGTATCGGCCATCACTTTGTGGAAACGATTCATCGTGGAGAACAGAAAACAGTTTCTGTCTCAGGATTTGGAAACGGGAAAGCGAAAAAAATTCCTGAGAATGGGTGGGAATTCCCTCCTGGAAACCCTAGTCATGGCAGTAGGAAGAAAGCTTCCTTGTCAGGTTGGAGGGGAGTCCTGCAAGACCACTGAATGCCCCTCCCCTGCCAATAGTAAAAGGAGGGCTCTTAGCACCTCCCCCTACTCAACATCTCAGCATCTTTCTTCACACTTCTGGGTGATGCTTTGATTTTGCTTCTCTGAAAATATTAAGTATTTTCTTAGGCTACTTTTCTATGTCTTGCTTTCATCAGTTTCTGCTCTAAAATCTTTCGTAGCCTTATTTAGTTATGTGAAAGCAGTGAACGATTGATTTTATTTGAGAATAAAATGTTTTCAAATAACTTGCTTTTTACATTCAGTTTTTCATTCGTGAATTATAATTTTTCATGGATTTCTGAATAACATTTATGAAATTAGCATATTCATCATAACAGTAAATAACACAATATAAGATGATAAATATTTAATAGCTTTTCCTCAACTTTTGGAGAACAGTTGGAACAATTCAAACTGTGGAGACACTGTTTACTTAAAAATTGATTTTCTTGAAACAGAAGGTAAATATATTTTTAAATTTTCTTCATAACTTAAATAGTAGGAAAAGAATTAGCCCCTTCATTATCATAGTCCACAAGAAAACTATTTTTTCAGCTGAAAAAAAAAACAGTTTGTTAAGTAGATTCCAATTTTTTAAATCAAATAAAGCTTAACCACGAGGAGTTTAAAAGTAAAACATTTAATTATTATTTTCCTTATTCCCAATGATGGAGTGATTATTCTCATATTAATTTAAATGTATTAATTATTTTGGATTTGTGCAGATCTGATTTTAATATGTCTATGTGCTTCAGTTAATAAATCAATTAGCTGATTAAAATTCTAGATTTCTGGATTCTCTCTGAAAAATAAAAAAGGAACATCAATATTCCTCGTTACCTCCTATTTAGCTGCTTTATTCTTTCCTATATTCATATCAGCCCTCTCTCCCGAGGACATACAAATAGACAACTCCAACCCATTGATCAAAACCAAGATGAGGTTATCCCTAGTTTCTCAAAAAGCATGCAACATAATAAGAAAGAAATAATAATTTTTAAATAAATAATTAAATACAAGGCGACAATTGTAATACGATCATAAATGTTTCTCCTGGAAAAAAAAAAAAAAAAAACACACCTGAAACCAATGAGATAGGGACCCCACCACCTCAAAGGTATAAGAGAAATTGAAGATTGATCAGATCAGAGAGCATAGGAATTCCTTTGGAAGTTGGCAAGTTGTGGTGCTTTCCTACTGGAGAGGAGAGAGGGGAGTGTATCCCATAAACTTAGTCCAGAGGGGAACTTAAAGACAGCCCCCAACAAAGATTAGCGTGTATCTCCTGGTGTTTGAGGATCCCAGAGACTGCTGTCTGACTTTTACTAGGAGAAATCTAAAGGCTAACAGCTGTGGGAGTGACCAACCCTATGGCCAAGCCGTGCAGAAGGAGCTGAATTGGGAGTGCGTTTCATACCCATTATGGGACCTTCCCAGCAAAAGGGAGCCAGGCGGGAACTGGGAGCGATATAGTGAGGAAGAGGAAAGGAACCTTGAAATCCTCCTTCTCCACTTTAGGTTTTTCAATTTAAAACAGCCCTCAGTGTGAGTGTGAGTGTGTGTGTGTGTGTGTGTGTGTGTGTTGGGAAGACTAAATTAGATTTGAGGTTTTGATTATACACTAGATTCAACTTTTTAAAGCTATACCTAAGTAACTATTCATTTTTTTATCTGAGAGTAATCATAACATGTATGAGCTTTCACCCGAAGGCTGGAAATACAGTTTGCTGGAAGTAGGTTGAAAGTTGGGGAGAGAGGGGAATAATAAAATTGTGTTCTTTCAATACCCGTCCCAGTCCTGCTCATTCAGTGAAGTTACACAACGTGAGATTTGGCACACGCAGCCACCAAGGCTGTACATCATGGAGTATAGAAAATTAGTTCAAACAAACAAACAAAAAGAGATGAGTGTGCATTTCAGAAGGACAACACAATTTTCATGGAACAGGAGAAAGGATTGGAAAAGAATTGGCTACTGATTACAGAGGACCTTAGAGTATGCACATTTTAAAGTCAGTGGGCACATCATATTGTGGCCCATTGCCTAAATATTTCAATGGATCGTTCTGCATAACAAACTAAAAGCTGGAATTTGGCTTTGGACTTGAGAATAAAAATACATTATGGCTTCATATGGTTAGCTTTCTCTTTAAGAAATTGTGCGTAAAACAGTCTGTCGAGCCCATTATCAGCCTCTACAATTAAGTATATCAGGTAAATCAAGATGGGAAGAAACATATCAAACTTCAATAAGAGTAGGATTATAAAGTTAAATAAATAAGGAGAAGTGAAGTGAAGCCAGGGAAGGAAATGACATGAGTGGATAATTCTAGAGAAATGACAAACTGGAAGCAGATCATGTTAAGAACAATACAGAGAAGAGGTACGTCAGAGGATAGCTCTCTCTAGAAGTTCCTTGTATCAATTTAAATGTTATTTAACTAAACACATAGAGGTAACCGTGGTCCCGGGAACCGAGTTTTGGACTTAAAACCAGTGGATGTCTTTTCTACCTAGTTGTACATCAAGTTCTTGGATATGTTTATACTGATTGTTGGAAAAGCTAGTCCCTCATAGGTCTCTAGGGCTCCTACGTGTTATGCTGAGTTTGTCAAGAATGCAAAGCCCTGACTGCTCTTTACTGGGGCCACATCTCAGGGTCATATTTACAGAAAGCAACCTTAAGAGTCTGCTTCTGGAACAAAGAGCAAATTTGCTTACTGCTTGCTGTAAAAACGATGGATTTCCCAAGTTCACTGTTTTTCAGTGGCAGTGCAACCCCCCCTTGCATGTGTAGCATGTGTGGGCCCTTCCACATTCTACCTTCATGCAAGGACAGGGAACACCAACACAGACATGATGATATTTATACTACTTGTGCTTTGAATGACAAAGTCCTTTGTCTCTGACCCAGGAGTCTTATGTCTTCTTCCACCTTCCATGAAACAGTAACAGGTGAACTTATTAGTTTGCAAGTAGGGTAAAATCTCTGACCCAACAATCATCACTGATATGTATAGTCGCCACCATGAACATGGCTTTCTCTGGTGGGTCTATCATTCAAGGGCATTCACAGTACTGCATTCAGAATGCTCTTCTGTGACTAATCTAAGCATTCCTTAATTTTTGGAAAACTGTTAATGCTTCAAAACAAATCATATATATGCCTGGGTGAGTCAGAATCTTCTTACTTTGTTTACTACTCATCTTTAAATATTCACCTTAAAATAAGCTTCAAGATATTTTAAATTCAGGGCAGGAAGTTATCATCATCTGAAACTTCCAACTCTTTCCCTTTCACCAACTTATGTTAGTTTTCTTTCTACTCCAGAGATCTGTTTTCATGCATCCAGACAAATACACATGACTTCAGTTAAGGTCAGGAAAATGGTCTGTTGGTCTCTTCTCTACTCATCCTGTGACATTGATTGCAACTTGGACATGTCAAAGAATTACCTCAAGATCATAACAATATATAATAAAACAAACAGATGTGGCAATATAAAAACTATTGTTATAATGTTTTAAATGGCAGGCTGTGGGAAGATAATTATGAGGATGAATAGCCTTATTAATGTCAAATACAATAGTATTTTCAATAAATTTGTGACAAAGCATCTTCTATTCCTTTGCAACCAATATTGAAGAATTGCAGAAACATGAGATTTTTCTCAGATTCATAAAGGCTTAAGAAGAGATAGTGACATAATTATAATTATATTAAGAAGCACGGTTGATTGGTTGTCAGCACACTTTACATTTACCAGTCCTGGGTGTTTTTACATGATAATGGCATAATGACAGTAATGAACTTAGAAGTTATTCTTAGCAGCGTATCACAGCAGAGTGCAATCGATTTCTACACAAGCTGTAAATGCAATCCCCAATCTTATAGGTTATTGTAAATGCAAAGCACAAATCCTCATTCATAACTACTTAATTAAAGAACATTATTGGTTTACCTGTAATTGCTTTAATTTATCACAGTGTTACAATTTATAAGTAATGTGTGTTATTCTTCAGTAGTTTTATTGTAATTACACATAATTTACAATTCACATTACTGGATTTCTAATTAGCCTCTAAATATTCTTGGTTATAAAAATGAAAATACTATTTTAAGGAGAATAGGATAATTAACAAGGTATTAAATCTATTGGCTATCAAGCATTTAACACACAATAAAGCCAACAAATTCAGGCTATTGAGTTGATGAGTTATAAAATTTTATAAAGTTGTGGAGCACACCTTACTCCTTGAGGTGCTAACATTAATAAATTTCTGTTTCAAATTACTCGTGGTAGCACTCTGTACCACATTATATGTAGCGAAGCTATCTCCTTTTGTGTTGCTGTGAATAGCACTGGAAAGGGAGGCCAGGGATACATGCCTATCACAATATTCCTGGATGCCCTTTTCTCTTGTTACAGTTTCCAAGTTACCTGACTCAGTAAGTTAAACAATGACATATCCAATCAGTTGAATCTGTTGTGTTACTGGGAATTTGGAAAGATTATGTGGTTGTTTCACTGATTTGGATTTTTGTTGAAAATTTTTAAGATCCTTGTTTTGGCATGAAGTACCAATAAGTCAAAGTCACATGACCTGGCCCTTTTAGTTAAAGATAACTAATGAAAGACGCATGAATGTCTTTCAATGTTCCATAGAATATGCAGCCACCTATGCAGTGTGTTTTGAAAGGTCGTCAAACTCCCTATCTCCTGAAATGTCTATGATTAGAAACAGTGGTTGGATTTGGCATTTATCCAGACAATTTCTGTAAATTCACCTATACTGTGTACCCTGGATGAAACATTAATCATTGGTTCTTATTATTAAATTCATAGGAATTTCTCTTTTAAATGAGACAGCATCAGGCAGACAAGGTAAATGGGACAGAGAAAATACTAAGTCAGAAAATAAAGAAGGAAAGGATAATAGCAGGGAGTTCTGTTGAGGATAGGAGCCTAGGCAAAGTAACATGAAATAAGTATGTCTGGTGGGGATGGAGATACACTCTGGACCGTAAATGGCCCTATGAAGTGTCTGTGTACCACGACTGAATAGAAGATCATTGGAGAGCGCTGGAACTGCATCAAAGACAAGTGTCCCTTGCTTGGTTATATTGCCTAAGGCCAACCATAAAATAACTCTGCTAAGATTTTTTCTTTTATCCCAGCCCTTGAAGCTGTTGCACTTCCATACCTTTAATGAAAATGGAGCTTTCCATAATCCAGAATAAAAACAATTAATTATGACATTGTAAACTGAATCAAACAATAAAGTCCTAAAATCACAAATTTTATTTACTGTTCAAGCCATATCACTATAACTGCCCATCATTCCACTAAATCCATCAGTACTGAAATTTGGTTATAATGAATAAAATGGGTCCCAGTTTAAAATAGTACTCCAATTACACTCAGCCATCAGCTGGTATGAACTGTTAATGGTCTATTCTATGGATTTTTGTCTTCTGATATTGAAAATGCCCACCTCCCCATCCCCAGCATCATTTTATATCCAGAGACTTAACCAAAGATTGTGTCCATTTTAAGCACTCAAGGGTTAATAGGTCTGTCGAGGCTCTTTCATTAGTGGTGTCACTATGATGAAATCAACAAAGCCCTATTTTGAGGACTTTCAGGACCAGCGTGGAAGCATTTTGTGATAATGGTGTTCATTGTAACTGGATTTGACCTGTGGTTAACTCATAGCAGCATCTAAAAATGCACATATTTAACCACGCAGAATATCATTCTAGCCGAAACCAAGCTTTGTAGTGAGCCCACTGATGTCACAAAAATACTGTAGAATTGATTTATCAGTTGCATTTAACCAAACTCAGTATATTGTTCTGTGTATTTTTAGGCAAGAAAGGTGCAATTAAGATGCGTGGGCTGTCTGTGTTTCCTCCTCTTCCAAACTGCCTGTATTCAATATGCTCGAATTAGTTATTAGTTTAGATTATAAATGTGTCTCAGTTACTCCTAGAAACAGGTTGATTAAGTTGATTTTTCAACAGTAAAATTCCCCTTTCTTTCTGAGTGCTAGTATATGCGCTTTTAAATCACCCTAAGCATATATGGGAATATTATGTTGGAAATCTGTGCTAATCGAAGCAAAGAGTTTAATGGGCCTCATAAAGGGTAAGGACATACCATACCTCAGTTGATTGCTTCTCGATTAGGACCCAGAATGCTATCCCATTCTTCCTTCTGGGTCTGACTTGAGCCTGTACAGTGCAGTACATAAATGATTTTCCATGGCTTTCTAAAAGGCAGTGCATATTAATATTTTAAACTGAAGTAATTGCTTCTTGCTCAGCAATGGGTTTCATTTATGAGTGTTTATCCTCGGCAAATGGAAAGTATGGTTAATCTAAGTTAAAAATGGGTTCTTTAAATAGCTCTAATTACATTCTGTTTATATTTGTATGTATTAGACACTTAAGATTTAATCGGTAGCAGTTCTAACAAACCATAATGTTTATTAGCTGGTTTTAAATTATTGTTATGGATGGCAGTTGAACGAGAAACTAGATGATTTTTCTACTATAAAACACAGTAAGTAAAAGAGAGACCACAGTTAAAAAAAAAATTTAGCATAACTTCAAATTTTAAAATAATTTATCAGAAAGAGTTACATAAGGTATATTCTTTCTCTTCTCTTTTTTTTTCCCCTAAAGTGTGGTGGAAAGGTGCTCTCTAATGGTGTGAGGTTGGTGGGAATTTTGTTTTCAAAAAATATTAATATCTTGATGTTCAAGTATCAGAAGAGAAGGGACAAAATTTTACATTTTGATTAAAAGTCATTTTACTTTGAAGAAAAATAAACATCAGAAATAATAGGTAATTTTTTTTAAAATGTTAAAAACTCATTTGTTTTAGGTTGATGTAATGCTAGCTTAAGTCAATTTAATTTGCTTAAATTCTATATTTAGATTAATCAGAACAGACTTTGTTGGCTTCTGCTTCCTTTCTGAGAAATTTGTGAAAGGACTTTCTTTATCTCTGGGGAAAACTTCAAAACTGCACATGAGTGTTACTCAGTGAATTAAGAGATTCACAGTCATTTTATTGACATTTCATTTCCTATTTAGTTTACTGACATTTTCAAGATATGCAAAATGAAGTATAAATCAAAAGACAATTTATTAATAATAACACCTGTATCTCTATGGAACTGCAAGAATTTAAGTTGTTTTTACAATGCAATAATATTCCCAGAAAAGCAACTTGTGTAGATTATCGGTGTCGTTTTATAAGTAAGGAAGCAGTGGCAGAAATAGTATGACTCTCTCTAGCAAGTAAAAAAGCAGAACAGGATTTTATACCACGCTTTCTCACTAACAAATATTTAATTAGAAAGCAATGTGGCCTTGGGGAAGTCACTAAACCTCTTTGTACTTTGACTTCCCTACCAGTAAAAGTAGGGATAATAATAGTGCCTGCCTTATAAAGTTAGCATGAGAGTTAAATTGAGTGATCTATGAAAGCACATAGAACAGTGCTTTTATATAAATGTTAGCTATTAATACTGTTTTTTTTTTTTTTCACCTCTCCTTCTAACTCTGAGCTCTGTCCCAAGAACTATAACCCACAGCATAAGAGCTGTAAGTCGGCCAGTTCTTTGTTTGCAGAATATCTCATTCTTCTTTTGCTTTCCATTCTGGTTGCTTCTCTCTAGACCGTGCCCTTGATACCTCATGCCTAACTATTAAGCCACTCAGATGTAGTCTAGTCTCTCTCCCTGCCCAGCTTCAGGTCTCCATTCTTGTATGTCTCCTAAGATACCCACAATCAGGCACTCCTCAATCTCAAACCAGCTAGAAGCTTCCTCTCTCTAATGATACAGCCTCAGGTGCTCATCTCAGCGTGCAAGGCCCTGCAGCATCCATGCCATCATCTTCCCTTCCACTCTTATCTCCCATAGTCTGCAAAGTGGCCCAGCTCAGGGTCTCCCTCCTCCGCACTGGTACCTTTACATTTTTTTGGAAT
Organism: Rhinolophus sinicus; assembly: GCF_036562045.2. NCBI lineage: Eukaryota > Metazoa > Chordata > Mammalia > Chiroptera > Rhinolophidae > Rhinolophus > Rhinolophus sinicus. The sequence continues at coordinate 78,666,646 of NC_133754.1, read as the reverse complement.
GTGCCCCCCCTAAATCTGGCCTTATATAAATCTTCCCCATTTTTCAAGACTGAAATAAACACCATTTCCAGGACAGTCCCTTTCCAGATCAGCCTACCTCTGGGTTCTCAATACATTAATTTTATATCGTTCACATGCCACTTATCCTACTTGCCTTTTAGCATCAATATTCATAAACATGTCTCTACTATATCCTGTCCTTATTCCTCTCCTTAGCTTGTAACTCAGGCCTCACACATAGTTGGTACTCAATAAATATGTATAAATGGATATGTGTTGCATAACTAAATGAATATTGCTCAGTCAATTATTGAGTGCTGTATCTTACACGACTAAGAATCAGGGTATGAAAGTGGCCAACAGGTAATATTTGAATTAATTAATGACTAACTCAGTCAATTACTTTATAAAATGGTGAATGCTTTATCTCTTTCACCCACCCTCACACTCTGTCTCAGTGACCACTTCTTTCTATTAATTATTTCCTGACTTCTTACTATGTGTCATGCGTGTTAGTACCAGTGATCTGGGGGTGAACAGACAGTGATGGTCACTACCAGTGATAGTTTTAGAGAATAGCAGGAAGGCCAAGCAGAAGCAGTCATGACAGTGACATATGATAAGCATTATGGCAGAGGTTGTCCAGGAAACTATGCAAACAAAGAATGGGAGAATCTGACTTGATTTGGGTGCAGGGAAGAGCTCCCTGAAGATGTGATTTTTAAGCCAGGATCCAAAGAAAACACAGGGTGAGCCCAGTAGAGAGGGAGGGTGTTGGGCCAATATAATTACAGGGCTCCATGCTAGGCTCCAGGCACAAAAGTCAAAAAGAAAAAAAAGAAAAGAAAAATTCCTGTTCCCACAGAGCTCATAAATAATAAAACAATTTACAAAAGTGCTATGAAGAAACCAAGCAATTTCTTGTCATAAAGAGGTAACATGTGGGAGAATGACACCTAATTATATAGGGTGGGCAGAATACGACGTCAGGCAATTAAATTTGCAAACTCATCTTAGTAAAAGCACTACACACCTCATTGCTGAATATCACTATGGTCACCTTTGAAGGACTCCCCTTGGGAAGCTATGCACCAATGCCGTCGCTTAGTCCACCCTTCAAAGCAATTTTGAAACTCTTTGTCTGGAATGGCCATCAGAGCTGTCATTGCATTACCCTTGATGTCCTGAATGTCATCAAAATATCCTCCTTTCAATATTTCCTTCATCTTCGGGTAAAGAAAGAAGTCATTGGGGGCCAGATCAGGTGAGTAGGGAGGGTGTTCCAATACAGTTATTTGTTTATTGGCTGAACATTCCCTCACAGACAGTGCCATGTGAGCTAGTGCATTGTCGTGATGCAAGAGCCATGAATTGCTGGTGAAAAGTTCAGATTGTCTTTTTCATGCCGCCTCGTCAGCGCTTCCAAATAGTGAACTTGGTTAACTGTCTGTCCAGCTGGTATAAATGCATAATTCATAATCCTTCTGATGTCAAAAAAGGTTAGCAACATCGTTGCAACAAGTTCGTGAACTTAATTGTCAGGCCTCGTATGCCTTTCTGAAGAGGTGCCATTTAACCTGAGATCTGTAGGATGAGCAGGACACAGCCATGGGGAAAACAGACATAAGAGCGTTCTAAGCAGAAGGAATAGCCTGTGCCAAGATCTGGAGGCAGAAAGAACCTGGATTATCCAAAGAACAAAGAGAAGACCAGTGTAGCTGGAAAGCTGCAGTGTCCCAATGAGGTTAGCAAGGTGTACTGCCCAGACCATGGAGGGCCTCATAAGCCAAGAGAAAGGATGTGCTTGTTATCCTAAGTGTATTGGGAAACCATTAATAGTCTTTAAGCAAGAGAGTGGCATGACCCAATTTATATATTAAAGACTTACTTTGCTTCTACAGAGGGATACTTCCTAGGAGAGGAAGAATAGAAGCAAGATATCCAGGATGGTGGTGGTTTAGATCAGCGTAGGAACAGTAGAGACAGAAGTGGAGAATTGCACAAATGGGTTAGAAATATATTGAATAGGATATGTGGGTTAGATGTGGAGGGTGACTTAAAAAGGAATAAAGAGCATAAGGACAGAAGTAATTATTACTATGGGGAGGACTTTTTACTAACGATGTCCTTTTGGGCCTGTTTCTTTGGTCCTGGAGTTGTTTCTTCCATTCTCCAGCCCTACTCCAAGAGCAGAGAACTTTCTTAGAGTCCCTATTATAAATTTAACTCTTAAGACCTTAAAACAAGCTTGGAGGGAAAAGATCGTGAGCTCTGATAAAGGTCAAGGTGAAACTTCAGTCTTGAATCCAGCTCCTCAGTTGTCCTAATGACCTTTCTGCCAAATTGGAAATTTGAAGGTGCCTCTTCAAGCTGCCCCCATGCCCAGTGAAAAGACCATGCCCACTTAAGATGTGGTTCTCAGGTGAGCTTGAAGGGATGCCTTTGAATCATCCCCATATTCCATCTAAGGTGCTGCAAGCCCTTCCTGTGTTGCAAAGCCTCTGAGGATAACTGTTGGGCCACATACAACACAGTATCATCTTTGTTTGAACGTCCCTTTCCTACTGTATTTTGGCTCTAGTTGTATCTATAAGAAAATGTAAGTGAACTCTGATGTGGAACTGTGCTAGCTTTAATTGATGGTGTTTGCTGTGGCACAAGGCTATCCTTACATTCTATACTTCCTAACCTTTTAGACCTAGAAGGAGCCTTAGATATCGTGTATTTTAATGCCTTCATTGTACAGATAGGAAAACTAAGATGTAGAAAGTTAAAGTGATTCGGGCCACATTATGCTACTCCAGAAAGTCATAACCTTTGGAATCAGAAAAATCTGGATTCTAATTCTAACCCCACCTCTTAACTGGGGAAATCAATGAATCTCTGTACCCTCCTTTAATTTCTTCATTTTAAAATGGGGATAATTCCTGCTTTGCAGAATAGTTAAGGAGGTTAGAACCAGTGTACGTCAAACCCTTATAAACACTCAATAAATGGTAACTGTTATCTTATGTTCACTTTCCCTTGTCCATTCCTAAAGTGACAGGGCCACTTAGTTGTCAGCATAAGCCTAGAACCCACATTTTCCAACCTAATGCATCTCTCTCCACACAGCGTAAAACCTGATAGAAATTTTTATGGTTCATGGATTCTCATCGGATCTATTTAGGAATAACAAACATATCCCCTCTCATGCCCATTATAAGCCCTTTGAACCTTTTCTGTGCCCTGGAGAATCAGGTACACAATTTGTAATTTTATTCAGCAGTGAAATGCCACTGTGGCAGCACAAAAAGCTAAAGTAATATTTCAACCCTAAGAACAAGGTCTGGCACCCAGAATAAAAGACTCTTTTAATAGGAAGAATAATCTATCAATTTTGTGAAAAGGCTGTTGGAAAAGGCTCGAAGTCTTACTGCAATATAAAACATAAATGGTACATTGTCCTAGTTTTTTGCTAGAAATTTTGTGTTAGCACTAAAGAACAGAATTTCTTTGCCTCAGCTTGCATTTTAAAAGATGCTATGCAGACAACTCTATTTTCTAAGGGTTAATAAACAATATATGATAAAAAGATGGTATGGAGTAAATGCAGGTAAAAGTAATAATTATAGTATTATATAGCTCCATACTTAAAGTATTTTAAAAAGCTATGTTTCTGCCCATCAAAGAAAAACCCTCTTATTGTTATTTTATGCACTTTATGGTGTTTTATTATTATTATTATCATCATCATTATTATTAGTTTCAGGTGTACAAAGCCACATAATAGTTAGACATTTACACCCCTCACAAAGTAATAACGCCCCCCATGACTCTGTGTGTGTGTGTGTGTGTGTGTGTGTGTGTGTGTGTGTATTTAATTATGCTGTTTTATTACACCAAGATATGCAGGAGGGAAGTCATACACCCCTGGGTTGGGGTCGAGCTAGCTCACTTCTGGTATCAGCCACTTGAGTGTGCTCTGGAGTAGGCATTTAACTTGCCTGGTCACCAGAAAGGTGGCAGGATTCCTGGGAAAAGCTCATGGAGGTTTTGAACTGATATATTTCATGGGGAACAGACCAGAAAGATATAAATAAGAACCCCAGGGAAAGAGCTGAAACCATGGTTAATCTTTCAATGTTTTAGTATAGTTAGAAGCCAAAGAGAGAGTAAAAATGCTAAGATTGGAAACTTACACTCTGAAAGCAAAATGGTTTTGTACTTCTTGCGTGATCTGTTTATTTCTCCATTTTTTTCCTTAGTTTTTAAGAGCTCCAGCCTTCTCAACTGACCTAAGAGAAAAGGGATATTATATATACTCGTATAAGGGAAGAGAGAGGGAACACAGCACATGGCTAGATCCACGGTGAATGGGGATCTTATATTAATCAGAGAACCCCAAGACAAAGAGGCACCAGCTGCTTCCTCCATGGTGAATCTTTAAGGGACTTCGTTTTGCTTTATTAATTTACTAAAGCTAGTATTCTTCAATGACCAATATTTCATCTTAAAGCTTTAAGTTACGTTTTAAATAAATACTAATTCCTTTTGCCCTGACTTCAATAATAAAAACTTTCCAAATATTGTGGCAAGCAGTGAACTAAGTGGAGAAGCATTGATAACCATAGAAACTTAAGCAGAGTTGCACATTTTACCATGTTTCCCTGAAAATAAGGACTAGCTGGACAGTCAGCTCTAATGCGTGTTTTGGAGCACAGATTAATATAAGACCTGTTCTTTATATTATATTATATTATATTATATTATATTACATTACATTACATTACATTATTTTATATTGTATAAGACCTGGTCTTACAGTAAAATAAGACTGGGTATTACATTACATTACATTACATTATATTATATAAGACCCGGTCTTATAGTAAAATAAGACCGGGTCTTATATTAATTTTTGCTCCAAAAGATGTATTAGAGCTGATTGTCCGGCTAGGTCTTATTTTTGGAGAAACACAGTATGTAGATGTTCTTTGTATTCTAGCTTAGATTTCTTAAGAGATTTTTGTTTTGTACTGTTTGAAAGGAATCCATCAATAAAAAGTAATAACAATAATTTTGAAATTCACTCAGTTCAAATATAATGTCCCTGGATACACAAGCTTTTGTTTTTGTTTTTGTTTTTTTTAAATAATATGGAATCGGTGTGTTTTTTGTAGGAATATTAAAAAGTGCCAGTTCCCCTTTCACCCATGATCTGAATATTAATTTTTATTAATTTATGAAATTTAAATTGGTTTTACTAATGAAATTTCTCAAACAAAAGGGAAAATACAGATGTCCTCTGAACTGGGTTATATGGTTGTGCATATATTTAGCTTCTCTAGAATTACTGATTCAGTCAATTATCTACTGAGTGTTTCGATATATTGAGTACTGTTCTACTGAACAAAATTTTCCTATCTAGTACAGCACGCATCCTGATAGGGGAATACAGATTATAAATAATAATCATAATAAATAAGTTATGTAGTATTTTAGAAAATGGTAAGTGCTATACAAAAATAAAGCAGGGTGTAGGAAATTGAGAATGCCACTGTAGGAAATGGGGAGAAGGCTGCACTTTTATGTAGGGTGACTGCATTGAAAAAGTGACATGTATGCACAGATTTGAAAGAGGAAAGGCACGAACCATGCGTATGTCAGAGGAAAATGTGCAAAGGCCCTGTGGCAGCCAGCCTCCAAAGCCAGTCTATATGGTGTAAACAGGAAGTGAGAGTATATCAAAGAGCACGTCAGAGAGATGGTTGTCTTATAGGTCATCGTAGGGCTTTGCATTTAGTCTGAGTGAAATTGGGAGTCACTGGACAGTTTTGAGCAGGAGAGTGACAGGGTATAACTCATTTTTAAAAAGTCACCTGAGCTGCTTGTGTTGAAAATAAGGTAGAATTAGAAAATAATCTATGAGGAGGGCATTACAGTAACCAGGCAAGATTTGATGGGGTTTCTAAACAGAAAAGGTAGCTGTGTTGGTGTTGAAAAGTGGTCACAATCTGGATATAGACCCAATCTGGATATAGACCCATCTGAAGATAGACCCATCTGAATTTTCATATCAATTGGATAGAAGATGTGAAAAAGAGGAAAAATGAAGTATGAACTCAGGATTATTGGCCTAAGTTACTAGAAGGATGGAGTTGCCATTGCCCAAGATTCAAAAGACTGCAAGATTGGCAGTAGGAGGTAGAATTAGAAGTTTAGACCTTGTAGATAACCTCTCAAGGGATTCTGAGAAAGTTTACACTCTCACTCTCACTAGCATGTATGAGACTATGCAGTATACATATCCCTACATCAGCATTAACTTCTGTAATATGAGAACTCATATCTTTAAATTCCAGAATATCCATAACCATTATCACTCAAATATCACCTCTTCTCCATTCTCTCTTTTGAGAACTTTTATCGAAAATTTGTATCTATATATAGATATAGATAGATACAGATATAGATATATAAGTATAGAGATAGAGATAGAGATATATAGGAGGTGTGATCAAACAATATGGTGAATGTTTAAGTTTAAAAAATTATTACAGTAAAAGACACATTGCCATTAATCCCCTTCAAAATACTCCCTTTCATTTCCAACACTCTTATCCCATTGTTCTTGCCACTTTCTGAAGCAGTTCTGGAAGTCCTCTTTCGTGAGTGTCTTTCAATGCACTGTCATGCCTGCCTCAATGTCCTGAATCAATTCAAAATGTTTACCTTTTAACGTCATTCTGACTTTGGGGAAGAGCCAGAAGTCGCACGGTGCCAGATCCAGTGAATAAGGTGGATGAGGACACACCATAATGATTCTATTTGACAGAAATTGCTGTACCAGAAGTGATGTGTGACACGACGGAGGCTTTCCATTGTGGTCACAATATACGGTGAATGATTCTGCCAAGTGCCATCCAACAGAAATACAGGGATCTTTAGTACAGGAAGCGGTGCATCAAACCTTAGTAACAAGTGTGTGACAAGTTTCAATTTGTTCAGTGCAGTCAATCCAGTGTGAATTAGGGTTGAGAGCTAGGGTTGTTTGAAAGTGTGCCATAAATCATCCTCCATCATGACAGTGCTCTGTGTCACACATTTCTTCAGGTATACAGCAATTTCTGTCAAATAAAAACACTACAGTGTGTCCTCAACCATCTGATTCAGCAGATCTGGCACCCAACTACTTCTGGCTCTTCCCCACAGTCAAAATGATTCAGGACATCGAGGCAGCCACGACAGTGCAACTAAAGATACTCATGAAAGAGGACCATATCTATAATATATATGAAGATACCTGGTATCGCTGCATCGAGGCATATATATATATATATATATATATATATATATATATATATATATATATATATATATATCATCTTTTATCTTTTTTTTTTTTTAATTTCTCTATTCTGCATTCCGGATAATTTCTTTAACATGTCTTACAAATTACAGTTCTCTCTGCCTGTTATCTAATCTGCTATTAAACTCATCCACTTTTTATTTCAATGACTATAATTTTCACTTATAAAGGTTTTATTTGGGGTTTTAGACCCACCCATTCTTTTTGTAGATTGTTGTGCTGTATTTTCTGTTATTTGTTTTGTTACCTTAGTTATTTTAACCGAAATTATTTTCTAGCTTTTTTCTTACCATTCTATTATCTCAATTACTTGAGATGCTAATTCTCCTTTTACTTATATGTAATCACTAACTGTCATCGTGAACGATTCCCTTTAATTATTTATAGTCTTTTTCTTGTTGTTGTAAGGTTACCAAGAGTGTACTGTCCCTTGTGTCTGGTCTGTGCAAATGATTCTGCTGATTTGGATTCGTCTTTGTTTCACCTCTGGCTCCAGTAGCTTCCTAGGTCTGAGATGAGTTTTTTAGTTTATGTCTCATAGACTAGAATTTGAATTTCTATACCTTAAGTAAACATTTTAATCTGAACTTGACACCTGCACTTTGAGGGGGCCCAAAGTTAAAATTTCTCACAGAAGACTTTTCCGTCACAACACCAGAAAGAAAACGGACTTCCTTGCCACCTCCCTGGAGAATGTGCAAAATTCTTGTAGACTGTTTTTTCCCAAGGGGCAGTCCTTCCAGTGGACTGCTTTAGGCAGTGACCTTGGTTCCCTTTTCTTACTGTGTGAAAATGCAGGCAACATAGAAGACATGTCCTTGAATGCACAGTCACATCTTAGTTTCTATGTGCCAATATGTGTTTGATACTCCCCAGAGATATTTGGTGTTAGGTTAAGGTTGTTTTTTGTTTATTTTACCTACAGATTTTCCATTTTTCTTTTGAGTTATGTTTTAATATTTTTATTAAAGTTTATTGGGGTGACAATGGTTAGTAAAGTTACATAGGTTTCAGGTGTAGAATTCTGTAATACATCATTACAGACTATACAGTATATATCACACGTGAATGTTTTAAATTTTTGGTTAGCTTTTGTCCAAAAGTCCTATCTGTTTGGAGTTAGAAGTTGCTAAATGTTTAGCAGTCTATCTGATATACTAGTATAAGGAACTCAGGCCCCCTGAGTCCATAAAACATCATAACGCACCTCTTAATTTCCAGATTATACAGATGTCTGGGATCCTGGGGAAGGGACCAGGGTTGTGACTATTTAGCAATCAATATCCAAGCATTTCAATATTTTAACCACTAGTACAGCTATAGGGATATATATCAGCTAAATATCAGATAGCATAAAGTGAGTTTTCTTGTTCTCTGCACATAATTCATATTGTCATTTATTGTAATTAGATAAGGAGCCCAGAGGAAAAACACTACCCCAGAGGATAAAAGAGTTGGAAAAATATTTGGTTATAAAGTTATTCAAAAATACATGGTACTATGTTAAAGTCTATTTAGATTGCTTTGTTTTTTGAAATAAGATAGAACCCATTCTATCTTTGAAATAAGATAGAAGCCTGAAAGTAAATTTCATGAACTCACCCTGATGCAAAACAAAATACACGTTGTGAAGGTATTTAGGATAATAGTTGCTTAGCTTTTAATTAGTTCCAGGCACTTCCCAAATTTAATCACAATAAAAAAGTCATTAAGTCCATACCTTTGAAAATAGGTAATAAGGTTGATATTGATATTTATTTTCTAGAAATTATGAAGACATTCTTGACATCTTCAAATAGTCATATAGGTTATATCTGTAAGAATTGTCATTCAACTATTTTAGAAGTAAAATACTTTTGAATGAATGTTTGTTTGCAGTCAACACATATAATTGGTAGACCAAAGTAAAGGTTTTGGTGTGCAGTCTCTTCTACATACTAAAAGTGGTGTGGTCCCTGCTTCCTGAGTAAAATTATAAAACCCTGTGTATTTAACCACAAATTATTTAAAGATTAATGTCAAGGGTTTCAATGATACCTAGAGGTGGACATTGCGTTTTCTTTGCCTAAGAAACAATTTTAAAAGACTTGTCCTGTACAAATTTTCAGTTATAAGTTTTGAGGATCTAATGAATAGCATGGTGACTATAGTTAATAGTGTATTGTATACTTGAAATTTGCTGAGTAGATATTAAGAATTCACACATACATAAACAGTAACTAAGTGAGATGATAGATGTATTAATTAACGTGATCGTGAAAATCATTTCACAATGTGTATATCAAATTATCATTTTATGTACTTTAAATAGATTACAACTTTGTCAGTTATACCTCAGTAGAGTTGGGGAATTAAAAAAAAGATCTGCCTTGGGTTGTCCTTAGTTGTCAATTATTTCCAGCCTTTAGCCAATCAGACTGCAAGCAAAGATAAGACCAGGAGATTGGGTTCATTCAGAGATTTCCAAAATGTTGGCAAAAATTGCCTCTGACTCCAGAGATTATTCTTCTAGCATTAATTGGTTATGAAAAACCCTTAGGGGCAAAAAGTTCCTATGAATTCAGTAATCATGGTAGATGAATTTTCACTTCAGTGTAGAATTCAACATATATTTGAAAAATAGTGGTGTATGCAAGCCATTATTAATTAAACTCATTTAATTTATTTCTTGGTGCATAAATAGATTCTGGGGATTCCTTGCAATAACTCTTTGCCTGGAAGAATCTGGAGTTAAATGTTGAAAAACACTGTTTCACAAACTGTAGAAAGAACTGAACAATATATCAAGGCTTTATAATTGATATTCAGCTGTGGTTCAACTTCATCATAGCGTAATCAGCTGACACCCTGCAAAAGCCATCACCCCAATTATTCAATTATTTAGTATAACAAGTTTCTCCAGAGCCCACAGCCTGTGGCTATGGATGGGATAACAGCAACCATAATGACTCAAATTATAGCTTTTCTCTATCTCATCATACAGATCCTCAACCTCCTGTAAAACACTCCTCACGTTTTAAGAGTCCTAAGCTCTGTCTCTCTTATGCTCACTAATAAACTCCATCCCACAGAACTTGTCCAGTCCTGTCCATTAGGCATGACCCATTTATCTGTAGGCATCATCATTGTATTCAGTTCTGCCCTATGACTGGCCAGGCTGATGGTTAATGACATACTAGAGCCATCATGTTCCTCTGAAGTGAGGGCAATGCCCGGCTCCCCACTCTGTGTCACACTATGTCTTTGGTGCCCATGGCTCTTGGTGATGTTCGCATTTACAGTCACAGACATTTGACTTAATGAGAAAAGTTTATCCTTCTAAGGTTTTGCAGACACAGCCTCAGCCCCAGGACAGGCATTGCTGCTCTCCCTTTCCAACGTCTACTGACAGACGTTGGCTTCTCTCCTTCTGCTTTCATCTAAAACAGAAAAGAAACCTTATTGCAAAATACTTCATGGAACCCTCTATTTAAACCACCTGTTTATTTGTCAGATAACTGAAACATATTTACATCTCAGGGAAGACATTGTCATTGATTTGATGTAACATATTCCTAAGATAGTTTTCACATGTATTCCCTTAGAGATAACAACTTTAATGTGATTAAATCCAAGAGAAATTACCGTTTCACTTCCAGTTTTGAAAGGGAAATTGATAGAATTGTTCGAATAGTGAAAGATAAGCAATTTAGTGCTTTGGAGGGATGTTTAAGGTATAGAGAAGACAACTAAATTTCAATGAAATAGCGGTTAACAGTGGGCTAATTAACCTCAAGAGGCAGTAAATATTCCTCGGTAAAGGGGCAAAACTACCTGAGAATCACGAAAAGAAGATAATTAAAATAATTCAGATTAGCATGGAGAACAGTAAGTAATCCAGGAAGATTTCTGTTTTTATCCAAAGAGCAAGATGTCGGTTTAGAACATTTGGGACATAGGAATGGTACTATAGTAGGAAAGATTTGTTTTCTCATTCACACTGTGAATTGGCATAAAAATACTTAAAGGCTAAGAGCCTACACTACAAATTTAACTAAATCATCTGTCCATAGTCTGGTTGTGCTGTCCTCAATTTTAGTTCAGATTGCCTGACTGACTTTTCCTATGCAAGTTCTGCAATCAGGTAACTTAGTAAGAACAGTTTATATCTGAGGTGATAAGAGCAGGGAGAGGGCCAGGATGGAATCAAGCAAGTCAGTGACACAAAGCAGTTAAAATTCCACTCTCTTGTTGACAGAGCACTGACTTTTTTATTTTATATATCTTTAATTACCTGCAAAATACGTGCATAATATCTGCCAAACAAACAAAAAAATCCCAATACAGTCAAAATAGAAGTTCTTGATTTTTTTTCAAATGTAACCAATGTAGTCATTTTGGTTGATAAACATCAAGACGTTTTTCCTATACCTAGGTATACGTTCACACATGCGTACATGCATGTACACACATCCACATAGTCTAGAAGATTATATATACATATTTTGTTACTGTTTTGTACTATGTATGATAGCTTTTTGTTTTATATATACAAATGGGTCCTTATTGATCTATAACTTGGGATTTTCCTTATTTTTTTTTAAAGATAATTCCAAGTTGTATAGATTCATTCATTGTAATAATCCAGTTCACTAGACTGTCACTTATTGAGGGAAAATTAAGTTATCTTTATTTTACACCATTATGAGAGATACTGTAGTAAACAACACTGTCATACATAGGTACAAGTATACCTCTAGAATATATTCCAAGAAATAAATTGCTAAGCCAAAGGTTATAAGTATTTTGATTTTTATCACCTACTGCTAAATTTCCCTCCAAAAGACTATGTCAAATTATACTCACATCAACTGTGCATAAAAATTTCCGCAGAAAAGTACACCCTCACCAAAACTGAATATTATCTCTTTACCTTTTGACAGTCTGATAGAGGAATAGTCCCCACATATTCATTTTTCAAAATGTACTCATCTTTGATGACCTGACTTGAAGGCCATCTCCTTCCTTGACACCATCCCTCACCACATGAAACTGGCTCCACACATCTCAGAATTACTGAAGATAAATAGCTATTTATCCAAATGTTTATCATTATATATCACATTCAGTTGAATATTGTGGTCATTATCAGTGTCTATTCTTAACTCTGCTTCTGGGTTGAAAGCAAGGCCAAAGAATATGTTCAATTTATCTTTATCTCCATCAGGCCCTTCTTTTAGCAGTTTGTATATAGCTGGGAGGTAAAAATAAAATAAAAAATTAAGTCCATGAATACAAGAAGGAAAAAGAAATGAGTGGGGTTCCATTCTAAATGAATAAGGTTTTATAAGGAAATGTTGTTGCATACAATTATGATTTATTCTGAAAAGACTCTGAGGAAACAGTCGCTATAAAAAAGGATCATCCAGTCAAAAGAAATCTCATGTAAAATTCACCCCATGTTTCATATGTCTAACTATATCCATGTGTTCATTTATGTCAAAGAAAATATTCGACTCTCACTTACTTCTTTTATTGTATAATAAGTGTAATAAGCACCATGGTTGGCATCAGAAACACTGATTTCAAATCCTATGTAAATCACTTACTATATTGTGAATTTGAAAAATTCACCAAGATGCTCTGAACTTCAATTTCCTTGTCTATGAAATGGACTTAATAATAACTGTCCTACCTGCAGGATGATTATTTAGTCTCACAAGAGTTGTTTAGTAGGTGTCTACTGAGAGTCAGGTCCAGAGACAATAAATATGAATACATCATTGGAATCACATGAGACAGATCATATGCACACTTTTAGAATAATAAATTAATGTTGCATAGGGAAGTATTGTCATACACTTGTGATGGAGTCTGTTCCACCTTATTTTTTTAATTGCATGCATGTATTTTATTGAAAAATGTTATTCCATTAGAAAAGACAAACTTTTATTGTTTTAGTAGCCAGCTTTTATGATCCACAAACTAGATATTTCCCGCAAGTATTTTTGGTTCAAAGACCTATGTGAGCATTGGTACTTCTACAATCTGTATATTTCCATTCGTTTTTTATTAGCTCATTCATATTTTTAAAGATTGTTGATTTAAAAGAGCAATAAAAATGCTGAGAGGTATTACCATTTCCTTCTTTACATATTAAACGTCTCATTGTGTGTTTGGAAAATGTTCTTTATAAAGTTATAAAGCAATATTAAGTCAATAAATGCATGAAAAGTATTGAGTTATTTGAGATATTTGAACCCATTTTGATAGGAAAGACATAGATAGGGGAAAAAAAAAATACCCTTTTCACTCTAACCTTTGAATCTGAATTAGTGTATTATCAGAGGCAAAATCTTAACTGTAAAATGAATCTGTAAGGATTTAGTGTTTAGCTGTTGCATGGCTAACTGGGTCCAGCTCTCTTAAGTGATGGATTAACCAATGCCATCCAAAATATGAAAAGTTTGGATTCAGACAAACCTGACAGCTTTCAATATTTCTAATGTATTACACTTTTTCCATGAAACTCACAACCTCTCAAGTTTTAGAAAGAAAAAAAAAAAGATCACACTTCCAACTTACTTTCTGAGTCAGGCTGATTAAAGAGAAGTGAGCACTCATTCTCCTAATTCCTAACAGTTCACGGAAGTATAATTTTATTTGGTAACTGAAGCTTGAAAAATATAACCAGTACCCCTAATCTGCCTTCAACCATACAATAATGTATTCCAAGATCCATGAATGCTCCAAAATACACTTACCTCATAAAGAGACTATGAAGTTCTTCATTTGCCAAATTTAATTCACAGGGGAAAGAAAAAATTAGAGACTACAATGTTTCCACTAATCATATGCAAAACATTTTAATAGGATAAACAGGTACAAAATGAATTCCAATAATTGTTCCATAGATTTGTAATACGTCTCACCCCTCTGTTAATTATAAGTGTAAAACCTAAGAAGTCATCCAAGCCTTATTGATGTTCCTCTGGATTCTCTACCATTTGTATACAATGAAAATTACAATTAGATGTAACGGACACCACCCATTTTCTAAACAGCCATAGGTAAGCCCATATCTCTGAATGGACTGGGAAAACTATAAAAGCTTTCCTCTATAGAAAACTAGATTCGGTAGTGGCTGTGATATAACCCCCACTCTACTCACGCTAATGCAAGTGAAAGTGAGGATGAATGCAGATTTTTTCCATTTAATTTCCACACAGTGTGTATTCTCCTGCATGGATTTATTTTGCTGCCTAATGAAATAATCAACTAGTATGCAGTAGGGGAGTGACAGTGCAAGAGGGGAGGAACCATCCTAAAAGGTCTATTATCCCATGGATATGTGGAGATAACTCTCATTAATGTTAATTAGATTTACTCGCCAGTACTAAGGGGAGGCTAGAACTTAAACAGCAAGTTGGGGGAAAAAAAGCTAAGTAGTAATGCAAAACGTAGGGAAAAAAAATTAGAAATCATTCCTGCCTCCAAGCAACCTTAACTTGTGTAAAAGACATTTATGTGGCCATTAACCCAAGCAGAAATTGAACTTGTCAGCATTACATGCAGAATGTACACAAGGGTAACTGTTCATGAACAATTTCTCAAATGAATTAAATACAAACTGGATTTATTTCAAGGCAATAGATGTACTCTGTCCATCATCTTCTTAATAGAACAACTGCAAGAGTTTTAGCTTTTATAGTCCTTTTATTCATGCTTGCCTTTAAGGTAGAAGATGAGGGATCAAAAAAAAAAAAAAGAAAAAAAAGTAGAAGAAGAAGAAAAGAACTGCTGTTGAACATTTGCCTTACAAATAAAACCAAAATCCTCAGGTCATCCTGGTCTTCTCTCTTTGTCGCTTTGCCCACTTCCAATCCATCAGCAAATCCTATTATTTTCTTCAGAATAAATTTAAAGTCAGACCACTTTCCTTCACTTGCACCTCTACTACCCTGGTCCAAATCAACATATGTCTCAACCTGGTTATTGTAATAGCTATAACTTGGACCCTGTACCACCACATAAAGGCCAGACGATCCCTTTTAATATAAAAGCCAAAGCCTATCATTCTCTTCCATTCCATTTAATGGCTGGCTATCTCAGAGTGAAATCCTCACAGTGGTTCTCAAGGTGGAGCTACCCTCACCCATACCCTCTATGAACTCACATTCTTCTTTATTCCTTCTCAGTCACTTCTCTCAAGCCACACTGCCTCCTTGGGGTTCTATAAACATGTCAAGTTATCTCTGGCTTCAAGTCCTTTCCATTAGCTGTTTCCTTGATCATCGTATATGAAATAGCAACCTGCCTCCCCATCTCCTATACTCCCTCTGCCTTTCTCTGTTTTATTGTGCTCCATGGGACATATCACCGCAATAATTATACATTTATTAATGCATTTGTCTGCAACTATCTGCCCCCAGTTTAACGTGAGCTCCATGAGGGCACTTTGTGTGGGTTTTTACTTGTGACCCAATGCAATGGATAGTGCCTAAACATAGTGGACACTCAAAAAATTTCTTGAAGGAATGAAGTACAATATTGTTGTGGTAATTAAGAATACACTGTATTCATTCTAAGTTATTAAGAGATAGTTAACTCGTTTTCTCAAGCATCTGAAAATTTCTCCATGCTACATTAAGAGATTATGTAAGAAGATATAGCCATAGGTTAACTTTGGATATCCAAATTTGGAGAACATTACTTTCCCAGATTTCTTTATTAGTTCCCACATTGGATGCTTAGAAATATCATTTGCACTCAATGACTTTTATTTTTAAATAGCTTACTTGAAATGCACATACATTTTTTTTCCATTCCAAGTTCACTGAACAAAAACTTGCATGTCTCAATATCAGAGATACAGAGAGAAAAGAACCAATATCTTATGTAGAATAATCAGAAGTGCTAGAAACAAGAGGTTTAGCATGAGTGTACGGACCTGAATTATGCAACCTACCAGTTTTTGTGTGTGACATGTTGACAGAGGTTGACACTTAGTGGGTGAGTACCATGTCATTGTCAGCTGGCATTAAGACTTGCAGTTCATTCTGCAGTCAAAATAAAGGAGGAATGACAAAATCCATATTTGAAATCTACACTCCAGCACCGTGGCAGCCTAAAGCATTTCTGATTGCTCCAGAGTATTCAGTGCCCCTGTGCTTTGTCCAGGACAGAGATGGATACATTTAAATTTAAACAGGATATCTATTAACTGTTCACATCTAAGTGCATTTTGTTCATTGTGGTAATAAAGTGTACATTTTTAGCATCAAACTTTTATGTAGTTTTCTTAAATTAATTACAATCATAGATAATAGAAAATAAGCAAGAGAGAAAATCAGGGAGAGAAAGTATCTTACAAGAAGAGAAGATCCCCATTGTGGTTTTAGTAGTTCAGAGAAATGTAATAGAAAGCTGTAAACCTACGGTGAAAGCGTTCAAGGGGTGAGAAATTATCTATATTTTGTAGGGTTTTTAATGCTTACTGTATGTCTAGTAGGATATATTTTGGTTTTAAAAAATACTTGAAAGTCTACACTATTACCATTTTATATTGTATGTATTATATTCAGAGAATTAGACTTTATAAAGCACTGGTTTATTCTACCCTTGTCATAATGCCTATCATGAGGAAAGCAAGCTTTTAAACTCATAAAAGTAATAAAGGATGTGATCTGTGGAAATACTTTCATATTGTTTAAAGCTATTTGTGCTGCCTTTCTTTTGGAGCTGAATTGCTATGTGTTTCTAAATTGAGGCTTTTTTCCTCCTCTTCTTCTGAATCATAGAGGTTGTGCTTTCTTTGTTTGTATAATGAATAAGAGCCTTATCTAGAAACTGTTGCATAGGCACACTCCATTTTAGGTAGACTTGGAAATTCAGTTTCTTCTTTTTCTTCTATGTTAATGAATAGACTGGGAAAGTCTTCTCCCTGTCTGATAATTGAATTACTGTACAAAACATTAAGCAAAGAAAATTCTGAGCAGCAGCAATTAAATTATGTTCTCATGTTCCAGAGAGTAGGTTCTTCACATTCAGAGAATGAGGAGACAAAATGGTATAAAATGATAGATACTGATACCAGGAAGGGGAGAAAGATGACCATTCACTAGGCCTTGAGCTGGGCCATCCAAAAAGGACTAAAAAGAAATAATGACTCACACTTGGCTTAAGTTGTTTCTACTTTGGGTTACTTGAAATTCAGCCAACAAGCAGTGCAAGGATATTTAAGATCAAGATCCAAGTGTGTGAGCGAGTCCTCCTCGTTATTCTGGAGCAGGATTTCAAGTTTGGGAATCAATTGAGCTTGCACCAAGGGAAAATCAGCCAGGCAGGGGGGTCCATAGCAGAGCTCTTACTGTCTTAACTTAGATGTCTCAGCTAAGGAAAGGACCTCATCAGCACCTTAGTCTCCCTACCACCCAAAAAGGCCTTTTGTCCTGGGCTACAATCACATACGTTCAGCAGTCATACTGGCCATGGCCCAGTGGGGGCTACTAATGCTAGTGATTTCACATAAATAACTCATTTACACTCATTTGACTCACACAATGACCCTGAAAGGTAGATTTTGTTTTTGTCTTTACATATGAAAATACTGAAGTATAATGGGTGACATTGGATTATTGATGGTAGTTACCACTTATTGTGCATCTAGTAATTGCTCGGCACTGCACTAAGTACATTATCTATGCTATCAAATTTTATCCTCAATATAACCTCATGTGGTGGATGCTCTTATCATTATGTGTGGTTTAGGTGATGATAATGATGATGACCTTTGCAAAGATCAAGGCATCATACTTAAGCACTTAAACACAGAAGAGAGATATTTTGTGCCTGTGCTCCCTTATATACACATGTGAGCAAACATGCACCTGCACACACAAATATACACCTTTGCCACTACCATCATATCTTCTCACCCAGGCTGTCCTCCCAGCTTGATGGATACAGCAAAATGCCAACAAAATAATGTCTATTCATTCTTAACTCTAAATATCTGAGGTAGAAAACAATGTATGTTAAGGTTTATCAACTAGAAATGGCAATATAAACTCAAGGTTGTATTTGTTTTTAAGCTCTTTATTCAGCTTTATCGGGGTATAATTTGCGCACAATAAAATTCACTCATTTAATTCTGTATTTCAATGAGTTTTAACACACTTATATACTATGTAATCATGACCACAATCTAGATAGAGAACATTTCATCACTCCAAAAAGTTTTCTTTTGACCCTTCGGAGTCAACTCTACCCCACTGTCTTCCCAGACAGCCACTGATTGGCCTTCTTTCATGATAGAGTATTCTTTCCTGGAATATCATTTAAATGGCCTTACACTGTATATCACTGTATATACACTTTTGTATCCATGTACTTGCATGTGTCAGTAGCTCATTCCTGTTTATTGCTGAGTATTATTCTAGTGACTACGTATAACATCATTTGTTTATCCTTTTACTTGATGGATATTTAAGTTGTTTCCAGTTTAAATCATTGTGAATAGAATTGCTATGAATATTTGTGCACACGTCTTTTTAAGGATATATGCTTTTGTTTCTCTTGGGTAAATATCTAGAGATGGAATTATTGAGTCGTATAGTAAGGATATGTTAATTTCATAAGAAACTGGAAAACCGATTTTTGATTGATTGTACCACTTTACATTCCCACCAGCAGTCTATGAGAACTCCAGTTCTACATCTTCACCAACACTTGGTAGGGTTAGTCTTTTTAATTTTAGCCATTCTAACACATGAGCAGTGATATCTCCTTATAGCTTTAATTTGCTTTCTGTGATGACTAATGATATTGAGCTTTTTTTTTTAATGTCCTTATTGACTATTTGTATATTCTTATTTTAAGTGTCCCTTCAGTTTTTGCCCTTTTTTATTGTTTGTCCTTTATTAGTGAGTTGAAAACATTTGTTATATATTCTGGATGCTATTCCTTGGTCATTGGCTTGACTTTTCATTTTCTTAATGGTTCATTTTGAAGAATGTTGATTTTAATGAAATTCAGTTTCTTTTCTTTTATGCTTTCTTCTTTTCCTGTCCTAAGAACTATCTACCTATCTGAAAATCATGAAGTTTTATATTTCTTTCCTGAAGTTTTATTATTTGAATTTTTATCTTTATTTATATAATATACATGAGTTAGTTTTTGTTTATAGTTCATGAGTAGGGTCTATTTTTGTTCTATGTAGGTATAAAGTTTGTCCAGCTAGATACCCTTTTTGTTTCCATGCGGGTATACAGTTTTTCCACCACTCTACCATAAGAAAAGATGAAATAGTACCATTTGCAACAACATGGATAGATCTTGAGATTATTATGCTAAGCAAAGTAAGCCACACAGAAAAACTTGAGAACCATAATATTTCACTCATACATGGGATATAAAATGGAAAGCAATAAAGGAACAAGACAAACAAACAAACAAAAACTGACAGACATAGACAATAGTTTAGTGGTAGCCAGAGGGTAAGGAGGGAGTAGGGGGGTAGATGAGGGTAAACGGGATCAAATATATGGTGATGGAAGAAGAACTGACTCTGGGTGGTGAACACACAATGTGATATATAGTTGATGCATTACAGAGTTGTGCACTCGAAACCTATATAACTTGACTAACCATTGTTACCCAATAAATTTTAATTAAAAAAAGGAAGGAAGGAAGGAAGGAAGGAAGGAAGGAAGGAAGGAAGGAAGGAAGGAAGAGTTTTTTCCCATTGAATTACCTTGTCACCTGAACATTTCTAGTTTCTGTACTTACCTCCTTCCTTGCCTTTCCCTATCACATAGGTATTTGAATTGATGTGAACTTGACACCAAGGCCTCTCTGAACAACTGACATTTGGGCCAACAAGAGAGAGTGATCCAGGAAAATATCTGGAAGATTGTCCCAGGCAGAAAGATAGCAAGTGCAAAGATTTGAAGTCCTCTTATCAGCCTGAGAAGGCTTCTGTGGTAGAATTAATAGAGGTGGGATTAAATATGGAGGAAGGGGACTGATGATGTAAAGGAGAGTCTAACTGTAATGTAGAATATGGTGTGAGGAGTGGAAGTACAAGTATTTGGGAAGGCCACATGGGTACAGATTATGAAAGGACTTGAATACTAGATTTAGCAGATTAGCTTGAATTAGTAGGTACTAGGGAACCACTTAACTAAGGATTGCTATAATAGAAAGGATATTTTAAAAGATTAATTCAAGTCTATCTTATATACAGTGAACATTGAATAATGGACTCCCTAATTAAATTGATTTTCAAAATCAGTTTGAGTTAGGAAAGGGTGAACTGATACCAGATCAGAAGGCTATTGCAGTAATGTATGGTAAAATAGTTTCCATGGAGTCTAGAATGAAAGGATAAAAAAAGGTGGTATTATATATCAAGTATCAATGTCACTTAGTAACTAAAATATAAGAACAATTCATATTATCATAATATTATATAAGTATCTTCAATTTCCAATGCACACCCACCACAAACATTATATGTGCATTTCTCATGGTATATCTACACCATTGTAATGTATAAGGTGTGATCAACAAATACGGTAAATGTTTAAATAAATAAAAAATTATTACAGTAAAAAACACATTGCCATTAATCCCCTTCAAAATATCCCCTCTTGCTTCGAACACACTTATCCCATCATTCTTGCCACTTTCTGAAACAGGTCTAGAAGTTCTCTTTCGTGAGTGTCTTTAGTTGCACTGTCATGCCTTTCTCGATGTCCTGAATCCATTCAAAATGTTTTCCTTTCATGGTCATTCTGACTTTGGGGAAGAGCCAGAAGTCACATGGTGCCAGATCCGGTGAGTAAGGTGGATGAGGACACACCGCAATGTTTTTATTTGACAGAAATTGATGTACCAGAAATGATGTGTGACATGGAGCCTTTCCATTGTGATCACAAAATATGGTGGATGATACAGCTCAGTGCCATCCAACAAAAAGGTAGGGATATTCAATACAGGAAGTGGTGCTGCTAATCTTATTAACAATGTGTGACAAGTTTCAACTTGTTGGGTGCAGGCAGTCGGGTGTGAGCTACGGTTGAGAGAAGGTGTGTTTGAAAGTGTGCTGTAAATCATTGTGCCTCCATCATGACAATGCTCCGTGTCACATATTGCTTTTGATACAGCAGTTTCTGTCAAATTAAAATATTATGGTGTGTCCTCAATCCACTTTATTCACTGGGTCTGGCACCATCTGACTTCTGTCTCTTCCCCAAAGTCAAAATGATTCAGGACATCAAGGCAGCCATGACAGTACAACTAAAGACGCTCATGAAAGAGGACTTCCAGAACTGCTTCAGAAAGTAGCAAGAACGAAGGGATAAGTATGTTCAAAATGAGGGAGAGTATTTTGAAGGGGATTAATGGCAATGTGTCTTTCACTGTTTTATATATATATATATATATATATATATTTATTTTTTTTTTTATTATTATTTAAACATTCACCATAGTGTTTGATCACACCTCGTATGTTCCTGGAGGGCAGGTGTTTTTTCTATTTGGTTCACTGCTGTATTCCAAGTATCTAGCAGAGCACCTAGCACATTCAGTAAATTTTAGATGACTGAAAAGTATTCAAATATCAGAAAAGTCATTTTGAACCTGGAAAGGGTACTGAAAAATGTTGGATCATCATTGCTCTGCCAGGGTATTATAGGATATTACTTTGTTTGATTGCACAAATGCAAAGAAATCATCACTGGGCATTCCTCAGATTCCCAGAGATAAAACGTTTTGAGGGAGTGCTGTATGCCCAGCACCCTTCTCCCACTGTAAAAGCTACACTACATCATAGGTTTCATATGCTATAGGCCTATGCTTTGTAAATAGTCCTGCAGATGTATAATATTTATCTGGGCAACATACATTTCAGATCAGTAGGCCACAAATATTTATTAATTCAAACGCTTATTTAGAAGACAGTCAAGTTATGTCAGTGAGGAGAGCTACTGCTCTGGGATAATGTCTGAAACAGCCGAAAGAAATGGTCAGTTTCTTATAGCATAACTTTGTAAATTATTCTTACTATAATAATGGTATTTGGAAAGTGATACTTTTTGCTTATTTACTTCAGTTGGCATCACTGGAATGACCTACCTCCTGTGTAATCTGACACAGCAGGACTGGATGCCAACACACAGCTGCTTTATGAATGTTTTAGACCGTTTGCTATAATGTAAATCCATGTAGACTATATAAAGATGCTGTTCTGCATAGTTTATTTTGTCTCTCGATCATAGAGCACTAAGCCCTGGACATCACTGTGTACAATGGGTTTTGAATTCCATGCCCATGGACCACAGCCAGCATCACACACAGAAGTTAATGACCGATTGTTATCTTAGCCCATAGCTTGCATTCCTTTTGATAAGACTATTTCAGCAAAGGGGTGGATCACACAGTACAGGATTAATTAAGGTCAAATCCCAGTGAAACGTGCAATCTATTTTCTCAAGGAAAGAACTTGGAAGAATCACAGAGTGAATTTTATACACCAAACCCAATTTTTAAAATAATGTTTAATTAAACTTGAAGCTTAATTTCCTTTTTGTTTAAAGAGACAGAATGGTAATGCAACATAATTTAAATATGCCAGTGTATCAGCAGACGGGAAACATTTATCACTGCTGTGAACTACTGTCATTTACAGTGGTGATGAACCACTCTGAACATCCTAACAGTCCAAGCACTTCTAAATTACCCAAGATGCTGACGCTGGTTTGTTAACATCTGACAGTCAAAATTGGTCTCTGGGAAACCATTGAATTTGGATCCAGTGGTGTACTGTTATGTAAAAATGTGGATTTTGATGGAGAATGATCAACAAAGCCAGTCTTGTGGCTCAGTACACTAATAATTCCTGTTTTAATGCGTTGCAAAAATGCCAATCCCAACGGGGACTCTAACGCAAGATAAGATTGTACTGCATTTCTGAATCTCTTATAAAATGTGTTTTTCTTCCAGGATGATAATGCCATTTTCTCCTAATTATCTCTTGATAATTTTTCCTATCGTATTATGAAGTCCTTTAGAAAAAATTAACTCTCTTTGTTGGAACTCATGCGTAAGCTCCATGAGCTAAAGTCCTTTGTACATTGCAGGCTTTCTCTCACACTGTTAAAGAAAGTAAGTTATGCTTAAAGACTATACTGAAAATAAGATTTTTAATGAAAATTGTCTTCCTTCATTCCTGAGTATGGTTCCATAATCTTTGCTATTCTGATTCCACTTGCCCAACATGGGTAGCTGCAGGGATAATTAAATACCCCTGCAGAGATAGAGTGCAGAAAAGTTCAAAGATAAATTAAATGACAGGTTTATAGGTCTCTTTATTTGTATTTTATTTTTAGGACTCTATCATCAAACAATAAGAATTAGCCTTTCTAGCTGCCTGATAGTTTATAAAACTATGTACTCTGGAATGTAAATATTGTTCTAAATATTAGATTAGATCAGATTTACTATGTCAATAATATAGTAATGATCTGAGTAAACAATACTTGTTCTCTTTTGTCTCAGTTATGATTTTTAATTCTGTAACATTCTTGAAATGTTAGAAGTTAGGCAAGTGCTCTAATGTTTATGGGCTTCAGTTTCTGCTCATATAGAATTGGGGTGCTGGTAACTGTCTCATAGGACATCTCCCTGATTTCAGGTCAGGAATGCATGGCCCTCCCATGTGCTCCAAGTTCACTCCCTGACAAAATTTAGCACCCAGTCTATATATCCCTTTTGCGTGTCTACTATGTACATTATAGAACTCAGTAACAGACAGTCCTTCAATATCATATTTGAGGAACCTAGCAGAATACATGTTATGACACAGAGTAGAAACATCAATCAATATTTCTTAAACAAGGTAATTACCAATTCAGTGCACAAAGTTAATGAACAATTAAGTGGGAGAATGTATATGAAGGTGCTTTGGAAAACTGTGCTTATAGGAATAATGAATTAATGTATCAATAACATAATATACATATATATGTTTAGCCTTAATGATTCTTGAGGGTAAGAATCAAAGCTTTGGATGTTTTTCTTAGTGTTTTTTTTTTTGTGTGTGTGTGTGTTTTGTTTCGAATTTTGGTTGTGGTTGTTGCTATCAATTTTAACTTCAGAACTGGGCATAGAATGATAAATATATCCTCAAAAAATTGTTGTTGTTTTTATTTATTAATAATACACTAAACTCAAGGTCACTTCCACAAAGAAGACTTTCCTCAAATCTTCGTCTAAATTGGGTGTCCTAGTGTACTTACTCCTAGTACCAGTGATTTTGTCCTGGGTCTTATCACACTTTGTAATTACAGGAATCTGTATTTATTGACTGTCCATCTCTCTCACTCAATGGTTAGTTCCTGAAAGGTGGGGGCAGTCTTTGTTTTGATAACCCTGTGGCTCCAGCACCTAAGACCATCCCTGTTACAATAGTTGTTCAATAAAAGAAGGAAAGGAGCGAATAAAGAAGGGAGCTGGAAGGGAGAGAGTAAAGAATAAAATGATATGCTTAAATTTAAAATCAGTTAGTAAATTTAATAAACCGAGGGTCCCATTAAAGCAGCAAAGAGTATCCAGGTTTGTTAGTACATCACCTGCATATCAGCATCCTACGCTGTATTCTTTCATTGTTTTTTCTCTTTATACATGGAAACGGGAGACTTACATACAAACAACAAGTTGAAAGAAAAAAGTTATTTTCCAGATTACAAAAATTACATTGTTGGTGATAATGTCTCATGTAAAATAGTCCAATCAGATTGTTTTAAGGGATTCAGAAGTAGAAATATATGGAATTTGGGTAGGTAACAGATGTGAGTCACATACAACTTAAATTAGTACTTAAATTGTCCATATAAAGTGAACATTAAGAAAATAAATGCCTATCAACTAAAAATGTAAAAACAAAAACAAAGCCTAATGCTTACATCCTTTAAACTGAAATCTTGGACTTTATATTGCAAGATCAAATGAGAAATGTCAAATAAAGTTCAAGGGCAAGTTATGCAAATGGAAAATTAATGGCTTTATTTTTCTCTGTGTTAGGCATCATTTCCTAAACATTTGAAGCAAAGTATATATTTAAACCACATTTAGATTTATGTTTGACATTTTAAAAAAAAAGAGGAATTAAAATGCAATTTGTGTATTTTCTTGTACTTCATACTTTATCTATTTAGCATTAATGTAGGGAGAGCTATTCTTTTAGAAAATGTCAAAAAGAACAAATTGCTCAAAATGGTACTATTGATTGTAAGTAAGCTGTTTTGCCTTATATTAATGTAATGAATTCTCTTAATAATAGGACATTTTTTTCCAATTTTTCAAGATAATTTTAGTGACTTTTGATCAGAAACTGAAGGATAAGGAGAAAGCTACCTTAATGTAAAATATTTCAGTTCACTGATATGCCAGCTAGCTATTTCTTGAGGGAAACTTTAAATCTAAGTCAAGTCGCAAATAGGTTGAGACAGGTGATCTCCCTTCGTCCTTTGGAAAACTATGTATATCACAAAATCAGTATACATTTTGACATAGTTGACAGCCTTTGCTTGAACTAGGCTCTTAATCAACTAGGCATGAAAACTCAATTTGCCTGGGGATAGACTGGCCTTTAAATAAAGAGGGTAGATATTCTCTGGTAGAACCATGGTGAAATCTCCCAACATCTATAATTTTGTATATATGTACTACCACTGTAACAGACAGTCTTGGTTGCAAGTCATGAATTGCTCATAAAATAATTATATATACTTTTAGAACAGAAGTATAATAAATAGGCTTTTAAGCTTACTCGAACACATATTTTTTTTTAGAGTACTGATTTTGTTACATATTTTCTTTTATTTCTCCCAGAAGATTATGTTTGCATTATCTCTCCAGCAACCCTGGTCATGCAGAATACCACCTGCTGATCACAGAGCTCTGTGACAGCCACTGCAGCTTGCTAATGGTAACGCTGCATTCATGAATAGATGACTTTGGATGTCTGATTTAGCCCAGGGGTGCAAAGGGCCTGCTCAGAGAGGGTATGATGAAGCTACTTAGAAACAGTGAGACCCAAATTAGGAATAGTAAATGTGTAAGCAATTATCCATGGGCACATACTACCTTAAAATAATTGGAACCACTGTGCACATTGCTTAAAGCTGCCTGATTCTTGCTATCAACTTGTATTCTCACTCCTGTGCTGACACTGAGATACATAAAGGGAAAAACGTAAAGCACCATGGATGTCAGCCAGACTTCAGTGGGAATATGCACCTATATCCAATTGTATTATATGGTGCAATTTATTACTCTGTCATTTAAAATGTCTTTGAATCATTGCACTCAGAAATTTGGGTGGAGGAAAACAAACTTATTTTCCAAGTTACGTGATTGAAAAATACATGTAGTTTTAAATGTTCTTCAAGACATCTGAACAATGAAACTATATTGTCTCTATACGATTTTCAATATCTATGTGGGGGCAGAGCCAGGAGTGCACTTTCTAGGCTCTCGGCCTCACATGGAAAGGTGCTGGCTCAGGTAGTAAATGGCCATCAACTGTGATTGGATGGCCATCAGCTGTGGCTGGTTGGCCGTCAGCTGTAACCAGTGAGCCATTGGCCAATAATATAACTGCCATGGCTACGCTAGCAGAAAATGGGGGCTAGCAAGAAGATAGTGGCTGTGCTAGCAAGTGGCTGAGTGTGGATTGCAGATTGCAGAGAAGCAGATTGCTAGCAAGTGAGATTGTTTGGCAGAGACAAGTGGACGGTGGATTGTGGATAGTGTGGCTCCCGCCTCCTGTGTCTCCAACCCAGCCACCAGCAAGAATATAGTGGTATGACTCCCCTATCTATGGCTCCATGGGTGTTCCTTTTTGGCCTCACCACATCCTGCGTTCTTATGTGGGGAGCAGGAGCTGAGACTCCGCAGGCCGCCCCACACGACAGTCTATTATTTGGGATATTTCAAAAGGTCGGTTCATTAATATTTTTAGAAAATCGCTTCAAAATGGTAAAAATCTTGCTTACTCGACTATTGGCCTCCTGTTGCTAAATTTCACTTTCCTCTTATAATAGTGACCTATAATATTGGTCTTGAAAAGAAAGCTAAAATTTAAATTTTAATCCAAAATTCCTATTCAGTGTAAGTGCAAATATTAAACTAAAACCCAGAACAGGTTAAGTGAGAGAAAGATGAAGGGAGGGGAAAATGAAGGAAGGCACAAAGGGAAAAAAAATCACTAGTCTACTGATACAGCTAGATTACAATTTTTACAATAACTGTATTATAACTTAGAAAACGACAGTTTAGAGGCAGGTTATACTATATCGAGGTAATACTCCAGTCTATATGTATATATACCTAACATAAATTAGACATATCCAATGCACTTAAAATACTCACACTGTATTTTAAATTATTCTAATTGCCTCTACCACTCCAATTTTAATGCATCCAAATGATTTTTATCATATAAATGAAGTTTGAAAATGTCAGCCAAAATTCAAATTCCAGAATTTTATTAGGAGTAAATAAGTAAGGTCCTTGTAATGTGGGTGAGCAGATGTGATCCCTGTTTTTTGTACCGTGACTTGGCATCCGTCTTATCTGCTTCATGCAACCAGGTACAATAGGTGTCGATGTGCTGGTGGTAGCAGTTTGAGTATTGTTGTATCTGTTACTTATAGCGGATTCTACACAGGAAAGTTTGCTTCCCCACTGAATGGATTAAGAAAAGGTATTTAGTCTGGATAAAGCAGGTTATAGCTATGCCAAACTATATCCACCTGTATAGTTTAGGAGCCTATTATCTTCCAGGTGATAAACCAAGCAGCCTAAGTCATATGGTGTGATAATCACCTCTAAACACATTCTCTCATTCTCTCTCTTTCTCTCTCTCTCTCTCTCTCTCTCTCTCTCTCTCTCTCTCTCTCTCTCTCTCACTAGCTGCTTGCTCTCCACTTTCAAAGTACAGCTTACAGTCACAGCTCACGGTATGTAAGACACTTGAGTGATGCCTAGAATAAGAGGCACTTTGTTCTTGCCAGGTTTTTATATCTCAAAATTCAAATGCCAGTACTCAAATACCAATTTCCTTATCAACACGTAGACTAAAGGAAATGAAATAAAACTAAATAATTGGCACACAAAGATTTTTTTAAATGAATCTACATCTATACATTGAGTGATTAGTGATTTTCTTTGGTATTGAATTATTAAGGCCACTCAAAGGGGAGCAGTTCTACCCTTCTATTCCAACCCTCAATTTTTAAAGTGTCTCAAGACTTCCCAGACAGCAAAGTTTATTTTATTGAATGCTTTGACATAGATTGTAAACTGGTTTCTTTGAATACATTGTAGAATCAATTTCTTCTGAAGATACTGCATATTACCGCTGTAGGAAAAGAAATTAGATTTGGCCATACCACTTGTGCTAGAGCTGTCTCACACAGATGGGGAGTCCAATCCTTCAGTAGCTATAAACAAATAAAATTCAAAACAATACAATATTTCAGGAAGACAAGTCATATATTAAAATAACCCAATGACTAGATGAATATTAAGAGGATTCTAAATTGCGTAGTTTGTTTTCTAAACTTCCTTCTCTCTCTCGTTCTTTTTTTCTTTCGGTCTGTTGTATGATTCCTTAGAACCAGTGCCTGCACACAGCAAAATGTTTTCTTAAATTTCAAAGCTGAATTTGCCCAGAAGAACAAAGAAAGCTCTTTTTTAAACTTTGATCTCGTCATCATGTTTCCACTCTAGAAGGGATATAGACACTGCAGGCCAATTTGGCCCTGATTCCCTAAGAAAATATAGTAATTTGAATTCAGACAGAATTGGAATTTTTGCCTGTATGAGGAGTGTGTTGGCCTCATTGCTTCAATCAACAAGCTCTGAACCTGTATGGCCCAAAGTGAACTGTATATATTAAATCCAAGTCTCTATCTTCAAAGGCCACTAGCAGTGGATAGAACACAAAGATGAAAGGCTTGGTGAGAAGAGATAATTAAAACTTAATGGATGCTTGTTGTATAAGTAAGTGCAAAGAAAAATGATCACTTCAGGTATTCACAAGGAATTTATAAAGAGTTCTATGTGTTATGAGTAATTAAGTTTTGGATAGTTAACACTGGGAAGATGACCCCTAAACGATGGAGGTCAAGGCTAAGTGCCCGACTCTCTCTTCTGTTATGTTTTATGGGGTCTTTTATACTCAATGTGAGAAAAAGATGCTCAGTCCAAAAAAAAAGCTGGAGAAAAGCTGACTTTTTCTGAAACTTTCTATTGAATTGATTCAGATTAAAGCAATGACCTTTGGATTTTATGAGGTCTCTCCTAATAGGCCTCCAAAGATTAAAGGACATGAGATGGACCTTGGGAAATATATATACTGATTGGGGCTTTGACCAGATGGTTTCAGAAAACAGAAGTGTCTCTTGCCTTAGGTGGTGGCCACAGAAGCATTTGCTCCAATTGCACCCAGCCACAGCCTCTCAGGAAACGGGCAGTCCACCAACAAAATAAGATATGGACTCAGGGTGTCAGAAAGATGAGGGATAATTTTACAAAGCTTTCCGAACTTCAATCTCCAGTAAGCTACTATATCTGTCTAGTGGCAGGTACTTTTGTTTGGGTGTGTCATCTGACTCTAGCTTGAATGAGGTTTTTCTCACACATTCTGTTTGAAGAAAAGCCTTGCTGTGTTCTTTTCTTTTGTCATCCATGCGTCTGTACAGTCCAGTAGCCTTGCTTTGTCCCAACCTGACCATCCCTCCTCAGTTCTGTTCTTCCTCTCATCATCCCTCAACACACTAAGCTACTCCATGTAGCTAGAGAAAAATAGCCATTCTGATATCAAATTTGAATATGTTGGTGGAGTTATTTATTTTCCTCTTCTCATCTATATATGATGTTGTTTGTATACTGCATACACTGCTAAATGTTGTCAACCAACATATGACTAGTACCAGCAGGAACTCAGCTATAAAACATACATTTGTCACAGGTGAGAGAGTAAACATAGATTCAGGGACAAATATTGAGAAAAACAAACATGAAAATTAAAATGGAAAGATAGCGTGTAGAATAAGATTTACGTTGAGCTTGAGGATTCTCTATTTGAAAAGCCAGACCCCTTTCATTAAAAATTCCACATGGTATCCACAGAAATGACCTCCAGGCTTTTTCTTAACCTGAAATCTCTAAGCCAATGAAACATAAAGGGTGCTGCTTAGGAGAGTTACAGCCAGAACATAAAAGTTAAAAATAAAATTCTCAAGCTTAAAAATCTTACATTTTCAGTTAAATGTTTTAAATATTTCCTGATAGATGTTTGCTGTTGTAAAAACTTAATTACAAAACTAGGAGAATAAATCCATTTACATAGGTAAACTGTCCACAATCAGTGCTTGCATTTAGAAGAAAATGAAATGTGACTTCTTATTAAAATAATGAACAATCACGAGAAGTCACACTCTCAGCACTTGATCCTTCATCTTCCTACTTCCTTCTAGGGATGAGACCACAGGGCTTCTTAGACAAGTGGGTACTTTGAACAAGACAATAAAAGCCATGAATGTTTTCACTTTTATTATGGACATTCTCAAATATATGTAAAAGCAGAGAGTGTATTTTGCCAGTCTTGTTTCATGCATTCCCTCCACATTATGTATTTATTATGTATTTATTGCTGAAGTACGTTAAAGCAAATCATTTTATCTATAAATACTTTAATGTCGATAAGGACACTTCATTATTATTTTTGTTTGTGTGCTTTTATAATACCCCAATGCTACTCTGATACCAAGAGTCTAATATCTGCTAACATTCAGTCCATATTGAAATTTCTCTGATTATCTCAAAATTATTTTTACAGTTTAAGTCAGGATCAAAATAAGAGTCACACAGTGAATTTTTTTCTCCTTATTGTTTGTGTTCTATATTAGTCTCCTTCCCTTTTTAATGCCATTTATTGGTGAGACTTTTTTTAAGGCAGGAAATTTCATACGGGTGGTGCTAAATATTTCCAATGGCATCTCATCAGTTGTCCCACGAGAGGGCTACTAAGATTGACCCGTGGGGTCAGGTGCATCCTGAGCCACCCATTATAAAGGTCCTGTCCTTTCACCTAAGTCTTAGTATCCTTGCACTTGTGTGATTATTGCCTAGATCATTATTCCATTGGGAGTTACTAAATAGTGATTTTTTTTTAATCTGTTACTCATTTATCAATTCTTGAAAATGCCTGCGTATTAATTTGACTGTGAACCAGTAGCTGTGTCACTCTGTCCAAAGACAACAACCAAGATTACAGTTCATTTTGTCACCAAATGAAGCCACAGGCCTTGTGAAGTGTCCTGGCCTCATGACTTCGAAGGGTGGAGACTAGATGTTGAAGCGAGTGAGTCACACAAGGAGATTTCTTCAACAAATATCAAAGCAATCTGTGTCATTCAATGTTGGATGGTGGGGATAAAAAACAACAACAACAAATCATGCCCTAGTCATGAGTATATCCTCTAGATATTTGGTAGAAAGCCATATGGTTGCGTATTTTTCTTTACTTAATATTATGAAGTTGTCCTCCAAGCTCTCCACAGATTTTCTCTGTTTGATTATCTCAGAAGGCCGCAGCTAATGTTGAGCCTAGTTCTCACTTTATATAAAAGTCAAGTAGGCCGAAGTCTGAAAAATCCATTCAACGTTTTACTTGTTGTCTTCTGTCTTCTCCAAATAAAGCCAATCCAGGAGAATAAAATGTGCACTGAAATAAGCTTATCTCCCAGAAGGCCCAAGGGCGAATGTAAGGTTCTGGCAAAGAATTAGTAAAGGCTCAGAGAATGAAATAAATGCTTGTTTCAAATGTAATTTGAAACCATTGTGGACTAACACCAGCTTACTCTCTGAGAAAATCAAAACAAGTCCATCTTTTAAAAGCGCAAGGCCCTTTCCACAATAGCTAGTAAATTGACTCCCAACTCTACTGCACCACTAGATGCAAAAGTAGCAAAACGTTTATTTGATTGATGAAGGCTCTTCTTTGACCCACCTGTGCCACCTATCAGAGTAACCCAGGAACCCCATACCAGTTCTCTGGCGTGCGCAGAACTTGCTGTAAAGACTGGGTTTCTCTCTCTTCTCCCTCCCTCTCCTTTTTGCCTTCCTCCCCACCCCTACACTGACAGTCTCACCTGAGATGCTAAAAGCAACATAACAGATAGCACAGGCTTTGGACACAGGGACAATGAGGTTTCAATCTAGGTCCAGCCAGCTACCTGCCTGTCGTGTGAACCGGTTTCCTTTTCTATAAAATTGAGATTATAATATTTGCTTTTCAGGATCATCCCCGGTCTATGTGTTATGTACATAGCATACCTAGAGCAGTGCCTAGAATGTAGAGGACACTCAAGAAATACCCAATCAACGAGTCAATAATTGTTAATTCCTGCTCTTATTTTTAGAGAATCTCCAATTCCTTGAAGCAGTTTAAAACCTATTAAGTTTCTGTTTCCCATAAAGCAAACCTAGTCTTTAAACAAGTTTGTTTTTTTTTTGCCTTTTTCATGCTCTTTCCATGAGATAGAGAGCGTTTGCCTGCACGTCATCACTTTTCATTACAAATTTGAACCTTGCCACATGCTGATGAGTTCTCCCAGGAGGAATAAGGCAGCCAGTTTAACATCTCTACAATATTTCCCTGGGATGCAGCACAAACTCAAACCTAAGAGATTTTTAATTGCTGTTCAGTATACAAGGTGAGGTAAGATTCTTCCTACTGAGAGCTGCCAGTAAGGCTGGACTTGCTCGGTTCTACTTCCAAGCTTAATTCAGGGCGAAAGCCAATAAGGTTTAACCAGTTTGGGCTGCTTAGTGCAAGATTTTACCAGCACCTCACTTGACGTAGCTGGGCTTTTGCCTTGTTGTAAGGCCCAAACTCGTCCTCTCCATAGACAGGAATTGTGCCTTATGTTCGCTAGTCCCTTCACGAGGATCGGCGCTCTACTCCTCAATTCTAGTCCATCGGTTTGAACCTTGCTTCAGGTCCCGGTATTCTGGGTACCAGAGGACCACTTTCATTCCTCTCCCTCTCAATCCACATGGATGGATGGAGGGTATCCAAGCACTTCACTCACCTGAGATGTCTGTTTGCTTGGACTGAGACCTCTTGGTGCCATACTTTATGGGGATCTCTCCTAGACTAAAGCTTCCTTCAGCATCTGTAGGTGCAAATGGTTGCCCAGAACTGGTACCCTCCTTGGATAGTGAGTTCCAGGCATGACCTTCCCCAGTAGGTCCTGGCCACCCTACCTGGGTGAACCTTAAGATAGGACATCTGAATTTAGAACTGATATCTGGAACTTGTGTGTCACTGGGTATTGCCAAGTGAGGGTCATCTTCCCAGCATGAGGCATGGTGGACAGCTCTGATGGCTCCTCTGCCAACAGCAAACAGCAAAAACAGAACCTGTCTCTTTCCTGTCTTCTTTGGTTTTCTTCAAGCGTTTTTACCGTGGCTCATAAAACAAAACCTCATTGATGAAAAACTTCTAGAATGTTAATACTGCAATTAAAGACAACAAAAAACCCACAAAGAATACAGATTTTATTTTTTTTTTTGGAATGAAAAGAAAAATGGCCAATAATTACACCACCCACAGGTAATCATTGTTACTACATCAGAGTATCTTTTTTTAATTCTTTCGGTATAAAATTTCATATATGTAAAATGATTATGTTCTAAAGATCTGCTGTGCAGTGTTGTACCTATAGCTAATAATATTGTATTGTACAGTTAAAAATGTGTCAGGATGGTAAATCTCCGTTAAGTGTCCTAACTGTGATTTTAAAAAAAATTGGAATCATTGCATACACATACAGACACACATGCACATACAAATATATGTATATATTTTTAAAAATTGGCATTAATTTATAATTTCTTCACTTAAAACCAGGAATGAGAAGTTACAGGATCCAGAAAATCTAATTTATTGTTTTACTGCTAAAAGTATTAATAAGTGTTGACTGAAATTGATGTTTATTGATAATCACTTGGAAACTTCACCATAATCATGAATAATTATTAAAGTTATACATGTTTTATAGCAATTCTGACAAATATTTTGAGTCTTTCAAAGATCTTGTGGTAAACTAATCGGAAAATTCTAGTTTAACCCCTTTTCCTATTACATGACATGAGTTAAGTCATTTAATGTCTGAGTTTCTGAGCCTTCCTCATTAAATTTGGAATATTGATATATACTGACCATAAATTATGGAACCATATGTTTCATCAGTCTTTCCCAACTTTTTGCCACCGTAAAATGCATTGACACATGATATCTTCATTACAACACATATGAGCACTAACTGTAATACCTGTCTCGTCTCTTTAACATAAGGAAAGATGTTAGAATGCAAATGAATGCGAATGAGTTCAGGATAGGTAAAGACATAGAAAAGTAACATTTTCTAAATTAAATCTATTAGTATTTCACAACAAAGATGTTGAGATCAATGGTGTTAAAATACTTGATAAATTGGTAAGCAACAAACCAAACAAGGTACTATTATTTCAGTAATCATATTAAAGTGGAAGGTCTGTTTCTCACTTTGCAGAAATCTCACCCAGGTGGGTAAACATTTTGCGAGTTTGAATACCACCTGACAAGAAACAATTAAGAAACTGAGTATTTAATTTGTTAATTTGTTACCTGAGTTAAATTAAAGATAAATTAAGCTGTGTTCTTTATTTATTAGTAAGATTCAAATAAACAAGGTTTAGAGACATAAATAGAATTGAGTTTCTTTGTGCCTGATTTTAATTATGAAATAACTTTCAAAGGCAGCTCCTCATTTGTTCCACTTAGAATAATTCAGAAAGTAAATCTCTGAGCCATAATTGATAGCTTTCAGATCACACCTTCATCTCAAATACTTGCCATTATAAAAGTTAAATTGTATTCTTCTAGGCATAAATTCTGACTTTTATTGATTCATAAAACTTAATTACCAGTAGTCATTTAAATAAGAATGAGAGATAAAATATCTAAATAAATAATTGCTATATGTGCAATTTCTGATATATGTAAAACCGAATTATAATTAATGGGAATTCACTGTCAGTTTCTGACAAATTAGGTGACTATTATTAAAATGCTACCGAGCAGTATAATTAAGTTTTTGAAACTACCTAAAATTATTTTCATCATTGCTGACCTTAACATTTTTTGACAGAAACTTTATCCCAACTATCAAGATAAAAGAAAAAAAAAAACTCTTTTGTCTCTCATCTTAAAACTTTCTCTTCCTATGGTTCAACCTGAAAGATAATGCATCTGCTTAACATCAAGCAGTTTTCAGAACTCTCCTTGAGAATTTCTCTACCATCAGTGATTCATAACCCTTTATGTGATTGTATGATATAGCTTTTAAAGTCTACATTTTAAAGTTGTTTCAGGGACCCACTTAATCAGAGTTTCAGAGACCGTGTCGTCTCTCCTTTATCTCCTCCCCACTTGAATTTTGTCTCAGCATTCCTCGACCTGGTCTCCTGCTGGCCACTCAAACCACGGTTTGCCATCATGCCTTTGGCCAAAAGCATAACTCTGAGTTTGCTCCATATCACATATTTGGAGAATTTAAAACAAGTAAAAATAAACGCTGTTTTTTGTTTGTTTGTTTGTTTGTTTGTGAGCTGCAAATGCATGTCCTACAATAAATACCCCAAAATTGATAGAGGAGGGGGCTTAAAGGTCTTTTTTATTTGTTTGTTTGTTTGTTTTGGTTTTGCTACAGTTTCATTATTGGTGATTTTTAAATGATATTCAGGAGCTAAAAACGATTGTCATAGAATTAGCATTTATTATCCAGGACAACAAGTTATATTTTTAGGTCAAGCATGGAATTGGAAAGAAGAGAACAAGCGCGGTGAGGACAGGGTTTAGATCTGTTCTGTTTGCTGCTTTATTCCCTGCACCTAGCACAGTGCCTGGCATGTAGTAGACACTCAAAAAGTATTTATTGAAGACATAAACAAGGATGGAGGGTAGAGGAGGAGACAATAAGGGAGCGCAAGAAACCAGAAAATATCATCCTCATCCAAAACCATGATATAGCCAATCTGGGGTGATTTGCATGCAGTTAGCAAAGGTCAACAAACTCCAATCTGATGGAGTTAGCAAAGGTCAGCAAACACCGCAAGAGAGGGGTGTTTTTAATATAATTGTTGCTTCATCCCCATGTCCACCTATTGTGTTATATACAATCCTATTTCCAGCCTATGTATCAACGTACCCTCACCTTGTCCACTATTAGACCAAGACCCAGTGGAGAAATCCTTAAATCCAGAAGGAAGAAGTGACTCAGTGGAACTTAGCTATAAAATTCTACTGTGAAAGGCACAGGGAGGTGTCCTAGAGGTACACATTAGGAAGAGAACCTCCTGCAGTACCTTGCCTAGCAGGCCTCCCCAATTTAAAACCAGAAATAAAAGGTATTTGGGGATTAGGCCCTCCCACTTACCCCTACTAAAAAAAAAAAAAAAATTCCCCAGAAGAATAAGTGGACCATCGGATATGACGTTTCTTACAGGCAGAACAGAATTGTGCTTAAGAGCATGAACTGGACAGCCTGGCGTCCAAGTCCCATTCTCCTTTCTCAGTAGCTCTGCCAACATGTGCAAAGCTCTTTACCACTGTGTTCCTTAGTTTCCCCAACTGATAAATGGTGATAGGATCTACCTCATAGTATTGTTATAAAGATTAGATACAATTAAACCTCTAAAAAAAATGAATGAATTATTTTTAAAGATTTTTGAGCAGTCCTGGCACATCCCAAGCACTGTATCCCTGCCAGTTAATTAAGTAACATGCTAAAAAGTCACACTGTTCCAAGGGGCAGGTACAGGACTTGAACGTAAGATTTACTGCATTCAAAGCCCATCCTGTTTGTATTATATCACAGTGAATGTGACTCTTTTCTTAGCATTAGCATAGATTAATTAGTCTAATTAGGGGAATTGATCACTTGGAAAAATGGAGAGACAGTTTTGAAAGGCTGCATTAAAGATGTTTTACTAAATAGGAAATGAAGTTTTGAGAGGCTAACTTGTCAAGTAAATGTGAACGCAATAAAAGAGAACCATAAAGAGCCCAAGGCATCTGGATCTAAGACGGGAAAAACCAGCTTGCAGAGAATCTCTTTCTCAGGAAACAGCGCCTGGTGTATGTTTTCCAGTAGGAACTAAGAAGATACAGGATTTTTCCTCTCTCCTGCCTCACCTACAGCTGATTCCTTTCTTCTGGATCCTCACCATCAGGAGTGGGATGACCGTGAGTATCTGTTTAAGGTTCATGCTGAAAATAGTAATCAAGACGAATCAAGATAGGATAATAATGTTCACGAGCCCCTAGTTGAAAGAGGATTGACACTAAGAACCGTCCCTGTCAAAGATGACAACCAAGTCCAGCAGAGTGACTGTGAGGGCAAGGCCTTCCTCTGGGATTATGAAGAGGACAACTTATTCCAAGAAAAGTTTCAGAAAAGCAAAGAGAATGAAGTAGTTTTGACGAGATCTGTAAGCACAGATGACGGAAGATGAAGGCCGGAAGAATACTCATGGAGCGTGGAAATGAATGGAATGAATCATTTTAAAGTAGCTGAAAGAGAAAATTAAACCAATGAAAATAGACTCATAAAGTTGTTGGGCATGAAGGGACCTGTGGCATCATCGACTTGAATTGTTTTATACATGGAGGGAAATCCAGCAACTTGCCCAGGTTCTCACCACTAGTTACTGGCAGAACCAGGAGGAAGAAAGTCTAGATTATAAATGAAGGATCAATTTTGACAGGTTTTCTTAAAGAGGGAAGGGGAATTTACTGACTGCTCTTTCTTTTCAAAAGGGAAGAAAGAATTATAAAGTCATATGGAAGGTACAGGTGGGAATTAAACAGCAAAAGGGCACTTCACTATCTGAAACAGCAAAGTGTGAAATAAAGGACCAGAAACAGAGAGAAACGTGAATTGTGGTCCGTTTTGCTGTTTAAAAGGATGTAAGAAGACCTTTGAGAACTGACCCAATGAATGAAGGGTTACAAAATTTAATACTTGGGAATAGGGAGACTTTGAAAACTAGAGTATTTTATCAAGTAAAAAAATAAAGTTTGATAGTTATCTTATTTGTGAAAGAAGTAGTGCAAATATTTGTATTTTTTAAACTTAACTATTCCCCATTTTTGTTGAAGAAGCAAAATATACACTAAATTAAGCCTGATTTTATTAAAAAAAGAAAGTCCTTGAATGACTACCATGCTATGGACTAGGGAATTCAGCTCAAAATTTATAGCACTTATATAGAGTTTTTTTCCTCTGTATTTCTTATGTTTGTATTGCAGTAATGAAGAAATATGGAAGCCGTCTAGTGGCCAAATAATATCTGTAAATTCCCATGGATAAAGCCTTCCCTTTATATTTCAAAGTTATTAAGTTCAAGTCCTGTTATGGTCTCCCACTTTTATTAGTTTTTTTCACCATCAATGCAATTATTGACTGATTAATTCTTATTGCCTTTCTAAAGTAGAAAATAATTATGGCTGAAGTAAAACACTTCGTAGAGAAGAAAAATAAAGTATATATAAAGTGAAAATCTGAAAGAGGTGGTAAAACCTTATCCTAGCCACTCAGTTCTGTGGTGTACAGAGGACTTGAGACAAGAAGAACATCTGGGTTAGTCATGGATTAGGGGGGACCAGAATTTCCTCTGTGGGGACCAGTGTTGTTCGTCAGACTTTGACCAAATAATGATGTTCAGGATTAGCATGGCCCCAGAACAGTGGACAGTGGGCAGAGTGCTTTCACACGCTCCCTCACTCAGCCCTACAATCTTTGAGATAGACATGGCAAATGGTCTCTTCTAAGAAAACTGCAGCTTAGAGAAGTCAGATAACTTGCTCAGTGTCACACAGTTAAACACAACGGACCCAGAATTCAAACTGTTTGTTTCTTGCTTTTGTTTTCCTCTCTCTCTCTCTCTCTTTTCCTTCCCCCACACATCCCCGCATTTCTAACCCAGGCCAAATGATGACTTTACTGATGATATTTATGGCTGGAGTGTTTGTGTGGGGAGGGGGGGAGACGTGGGGAGTGGGGAGCAGGTCCACCTGTGCTTCAGAATGGATTTCAAAAGCCAGGCAGATCGAAAACTTTTTTTAGAAGTTGCCTTGACCACAAACAGAAATGGGAAAGTATTTTTTTCCTGGAGGTCCCAGGTCTGTCTTACAAGATTCATCTCAAAGGTGGCAATTTTTTTTGGCTTAAAGGACCAAGTCTTGTGTTTAAAAATGAGGGAGAAAGGGGTGTCAGTTTCCCAATGTCAAAGGCATTATTTTTTGTCCCCAGGAAAACTTGGCATCTGCGCGTGTTGGTAAAGTTAACTCTCATGGTGATGGTGGTCTTTTTGTCTTCTCTGGGGATTCACATGCCTCCCAAGTGTAAAGGCTGTCTTCCAGATAACTCACCTTAGAGACTTCCTCTTCCAGGTCCTATAACTCTTGAGAAATTGGGGTCTGGAAGGAGAAGCCAGGTCAGGGCTGGAACAGAATTACACCTATAAAACAAATTTCATATCCAAACATGTTTATTTAAAATGTCTGTGTTGACCATATGAAATTGCTATTAGGATGCGATAAAAAAAAAAAAAGAGGTTGAATTACAACAATTGTATATGTTCAACATAATAATTTCATGTGCCATAATATTTCCACTTGGGATGATTATTAAATGGTAATGTTGGACCAAATCTGCTTACTTACATAAGTCTTCTGATCTTAAAAAGTCACAGCTCTTTTTCCATATACCTAATTTCTAGTTTTTAAATCCAAAATATCCACTACCTATTTAACAATAACTAGAACATAAATGAAAATATTTACATTAAATTAGGTATAGTAATTCTTATACTATTATATACAGCAGAATTTGTGTTTGGCTCTCATCTTTGTAAATTTTTAAAACTGACATCTATTTTCTTCTTTCGAAATCGTTTTTACTCTAATAAATTAAATATACTGAAGAGAAATCTACTGAACTAAGCATTAGATGGTGTTTCAAGAAAAACAAGATGAAAATGTATGGAAATTGAATATGTCTATCATGCTGTTGCACAAGAGGGGTCCCCTGGCTCCAATGCCCCAGTATGGCCATCCTAATCTCACTCCGATGCCTCCCCTCCTCGCACTGTTCCTGTCATCTTTAATTATCTCTCTCCTCTACTCAGTCTTTCCAAATCTCACTCATCAAGTCCCAAATGTTTTCATAAGGTATCCTTTCACTATAGCTGATGTGCAGTCTTTTCTTCCTCAAATTCTGTATGTACCATTTAATACCAATTTCTTCATTAGGTGAACTAATTTATTCATTTTATTACTTGTGATACCTTATGCCAATTTTGATTCTTCTATTTGCTTCTGGACACCTGAAATGGTGTTAGGCTCAGTAGAGAGACTTGAGGACCTATATAATGAATAACTGTTATTGAAGTGCAACAGGCACAATCTCTGTACTTTAAAAATTTACATAATACAAATCAATATGCATATTCAAATCTATTGACACCAAAACACAGAGCTATTAAAGACAAAAGATCATAGAGCGATTACCTAAATATTATGTGATATACAGATATATATATATATACATATATATACACATATATGTATATATATAATTATGTGCAGAAAACAAGTTTTTCATCAAAATAGATAGGAACTAAATTCCATTTAGTTAGGTAGCAGTTGGATTTTGGTAACATTTTAGACAAATGTATAGGCAAAATAAAAATGTATCAACAGGCATAAAAGGGGAATCAATAAAAATAGTCCAAAGGGACACTGAATAAAGAAGAATAGGAAAATTTTCCAGAGATTATCACAAAGGTAGGCAAAGAGAAAAATAGAAAAGGTAGCAAGTATTTGGTCGGCTGGTTTTATAAGGAAGGAGAGGTTTAGTGTTATCATCAGGGTGGTAACTCGCTAGGCTTCTGACAGATGCTCTGTGGCCGGAGAAGATGAGATGTGATGAGTTGATCCATGAGTTGTTTTCATTATGTACTGAACTGGTGATGGGATGTCCCACTTAAGATAACCCATAGATTCAAATAGAATTTGAGGTGGTGGTAGAAAGTGGGGAGTAGATTGCCTGGAAGAGCAGATCACACCCATAGAAGACCCTAAACCTTATGTGAGTGACCAGTGAAGCCCTGTGGGTGTACATTCCAGCAGGGAACCAAAATGGGGTCCATAATAAATATCAGTGGGAATAGAAGAGAAAACAATATGAAAGGAAGACAATGTCTATCACCAAAGTAATAGGAAAAGCCGTAAGGGATGGTATCAGAGGAGGGAATTTCAGGCAAGCAATTAAGAAGAATGAAATCACCAGCACCAAAATGACAAAAAGACCACGTTGAACTAATAGCTACATGATTTTACTTTTACAGAGAAAGGGGTCAGTAAGCACCTTTCCAAAAATAGACCTTGTCTCCAATAGGAAAAAAATAATTCAGGTTCTTAGTACGTGTACTTTTGGGAGGGAATGAGCAATATTAAAAATGAAGGTAACTTTATTTTAAAGAATTTTAAAGAATTCCTCTTTCTGCAAAGAATGATTAGACACAAGCTCCTTTCATTCAGTCAGATGCTCTCCCTGAGAGTAACTTAGGCACTTCTGGAGCTACATTAATCTTTTTTGGTCCCTGGAGCACCATTAAGTACAGGCAGCCGTAATTTACTAAATTGCATACTCGAAGCCTGAAAGAGTTAACGCGCCTCCAAAAGTGCCTAACATTTACCCAGGGAGTAATTTACACACTGGAAGCATCTGGCTGAATATGGATTCAATTGTTTACTGTACTGTGGGTCTCACAGAAATGAGGTCACATGCTACCTCTTATTGAAAAGTTCTGGGGAACGATTTTTTTTCATTTAAAAAAATATGCACCTACTGCCACATTTTCCTTTGGTAATCTGTTTTCATAGTGCTGGGGGAAAAAAAAAAAAAAAAAGATGTTCCAAGATATAAACTTAGATTCTCTGATTGTCCAAAGCAAACCACTTTATTTAATTTTACCTTGTTACCTGAATGTTTGGGGTTTTTCAGGGTTGACGTGATACTGAGAAACTGGTAGATTTGGGAACAGTCTTTATTTCCGCTCTGGAAGAGGTCATTGTGTAGATTTGTACAAATGTTTGTATTTTACCTCTCAGCATGCCAGAACACTTTGACACAATGCTGATTAATAAATAGAAGAATAGGAAGACATTCACCCATGAATCAATGCCAACTTATTCTCACCCAGAGTGCACCAGTACACATGTTCAGGAACAATCAAATGTCAAATATTCAGAAGCATCTGAATAGGTATTATTGTTTTCTTGTGTGTGTGTGTTTTAATTCCTTCTGCACATTCTGCTCAGTACCATGGACAGTATGTTATAGGAAGAAAGGAAAATCTCGCATGACAAGAACTTGTGACCTAAGCGAAGGGATACCAAGAAACAAACACGTACATGTAAATTTCAAGATTTTATAGGGTACACTTTCAAGATAGCTTTTAGCTGCCAAAATAATCATTTCCTTTCCCAGGATGACTGAAATCCAAGGCTTAATATATTATTACTTACACATCTCAAGTTTGCAATCAATATCTTCTATCTCAGTGACAGAAATGTGTGATCATTTTTATTAATATTTTATGTATTTGCTTAGAACCTCTGGGGTTGCTAAGTCTTATAGTTCTTGTAAGTCATATAAACTTTGGTTACCTATTTAGGTTAAAGTTTAGTTTACCTTTCTAACAGATTTATGTACAGTTATGAATA
The DNA here is from genome assembly GCF_036562045.2 of Rhinolophus sinicus. Lineage (NCBI taxonomy): Eukaryota > Metazoa > Chordata > Mammalia > Chiroptera > Rhinolophidae > Rhinolophus > Rhinolophus sinicus. The sequence continues at coordinate 78,623,399 of NC_133754.1, read as the reverse complement.
TAAGCAGAGGTTGCAATGTTAGAGGATTCAATTGTCAACAATTTGCTGTTGTTTATCAACTATATTTCCTATATAATATTTAACATTTACTAGTTTATATTTACTAGGATTCTTTTTTTTTTTCAGTTAAAATAATGTTTATTCTTTATGTCTACTTGAAAAAAAGTGTTGTACAGAAATACAGAACACACCTGAATTCAGTTTTAATATAAGGAACTCTCCTCAAAATCATAAATCTTTGTGCTCTACATCTGTGCAGTCAAAATAAAACAAAAAAACAAAACAGAGAAGTGTTTTTAAAATGTGAGATAAGATAAAACCGTGACCTGTACTTCTTGAAAAGAAAAGTAATTGTTTCACTGATTATCATAGTCTTATGAGTATAAATTCTTACATATATTTTTTAAGTGTGATTCTGCTGTTTTAGTATAATGCTCCCTGTTTCTACACTCATTTTTCCCACCCCCACTTCTCTCCCTGTCCCTTTTTTCTATGTGTCTCCTAAAGCTTCCTGGAGTTTCTTTAATCCTCGGTTCTTTGCATTTTCCTCTGATCTCAGAACAGTTACACAGACCACTTCGTTCCTGGCAGCCCTTGGGCCACCATTCTCTACTTTGACTCATTCTATTGCTCACATATTGTATTTAATACACATACAAGTAAATGAATGTATGCACCAAAATTATTGGAGCATATATCATATCTGCATGTTCCTTTAACCATGAAATCCAAAGCGATTTACAGAAAATGTATGCCTGTAATAGTCCTGTAAAATAAATAAAGGCGGACATGGTATTATTTTGTTTTATGGATTTTTTTTTTAGGAATTTGTGTGAAGAATGAAAAAGTAACATTCTCTTTTCTCTCTAGAATTCTTGAGGGTTGTTCTAGCTTGCATTGAATCATGCATTCAGCCCTATTTACTCACATTTTGTGTGTTTTATTTCATGACGTATTTGAAAACAAACACTTTTGCAAAGGATTGTAAACCGTGTGTTATTTGCCCATTAACCTAAAGCCAAAAGGGGCAGAGTTCCATGTTCTAAAGCCAAGTCATGTCTAGTAAATTATGGAATACCAATATTTGGGATTACTGTGGCATTAATGCATAAGGCATGAATTTTCAAAGGAATACCAAAAGCTCATAGGCTCTTTATGGATTGCTTTCTGTCTAAAAAGTAATCATGTGTGCATGCCTTTAAAAGAAAGAAGTTATTTTTACTTGAAATGTGTACACTGCTATGTGAAAGTAAAAACAATTTACTAGAGAGATGATTAGGGAGAAACCTTGTAAACAGAAGAACAGAGAAATAGAATTATACTGGGGTAAAAATCATTACTACACCACTGCTGCCCTGGCCAGTAGTGACTAGTGCTAATGGGAATACAGTAGATAACACCCTCTAAGAAAAGAGAAAAGGGAAATGCTCACTCCTTCCTGTGTGTCCTGGTTCTTCACCTGAATTATAGCTTATTTCTTTCACAAATGTAGCAATATCTTACTACATGAAATACATACTTTGCTGCTTTGAAAAATGTCTTTATAGAAAAGGAAATTCTAGAATTGCATCATTCCACGTGGTAACAAGCACATTTTAAAATTTCACGCCCCCATAACATCACATGCCAAACCTTTGTTGGAGGAAATCAGCTAAGGTTCCCATGGAGGAAAAACAATGAACTAATATCAGAATCTCAGGACACATCCTTTTTATCTGCAAGAAGCTGAGACTGCTTTACTGATATCAGGTCATTAATCGTCACTAGGTAAACTAATCCCCATCTCTGCAATAGGCAGAGATTACGCTCTTGGTTTTATGAATGAGGGGGATGGATCACAGTTAAAATGGCTCACCAATGACCACATCCGCAGAGCTGCAAAGAAACTGATGATCTACTAAGTCCTAAATCTATGTAACACCCACCCTTGCTTCAATTTCTGCATAAGCAGAAAAATGGAAGTAAAGCTCTCTTTGGATAATAGGTGTGTCCCAGAAAAATACTTGCAAATTGAATTTTTGTCAGGCAAATTGTATTTTAAATAAACAATGAGCAACAGAAAGAAGACAGGGGTGGGTTTTTCTCATAACATAAAAAATCCTTCTATAATGTGAATAATGCTTCATCATTTATCTATTTTACAACTTTTGAAAGTGACATAACGATTGTTTTTAAAGCAAGTGTAACCTGTAATTCAGTCATTTTCCCATTGTTCTTCTGGTTAAGTTCTCCTTTTCTTTCTTCACTTACCTTTAATTACGTGCTTTCTTCTTTTACAAACGTTTCACATACACACACCTCAATCTAGGACTGAGCCGATAGTTCTGGCTCTGTCCAAATACTTGACAAGACCCACCAGCCAAAGTCAAAATGCACTAATTGGATAGGCTACAAGTTCATACTATCCTATTAGGACTCTGACTGGTTGAATGACCACTGCTTTCTGTTGACAACCTAAAGCATTTTTCAAAGTGGTTATTTCACTCACCTATTCTCTGCCAGCCTCTCTGTGCACTTCCTATTGCACGGACAAGACGTAGCCAGCAGATTTTCCTCATTTTTTTCTCTTCTGCACTTCAAAGATGTTCATTTCAGCTTACTTCTCCTTCCTTTATCTCAGGAAGAACAAAACGTCCCCACTGCTTTCAGAGGCCAGCTTTTCTCTATGTATCCTGGACCTCACTCCATCCTGCATTTCCCATTTTGCTTTATGTATATCACACCTTCTCCAGCATGTTTGGTCTCTGCCATGTGTTCCAGCTCTGTTCAGTGACTGCCAACATTTTCAGGAGCTTACTTGTTTCTAAACGCAACCTCAACTGTTTCCTCGTGACCATTGATAACAACCTCATCTCCAAATCTAGGTAGTTTTTCCTGTTGTTAGTCTCCGGGACTCTTCTTCAGAATTCTCCAAACTTTCATTGCTCCAACGTACAGCATTATGGGATGTGTGTCCTCCATCTTGCTCCAAGCATGTCTTCTTTCCACCCTCCGTCACAAGTCCATTCTCATTTCTCCTGTCACCTGTGTCCTCCCTCTGTATGTTTTCTTGGGAGTAGTACGTAAAATTTCAAAATCCTCATATGATTAGTAGGGATCATAGGAAATTATATGCAACCCTTAAGTGATGGCACAGATACACATCTGCAGACACAGAAAGGTGTTTGTTGTTTAGTATTTAGGGGGAAAATGGAATAAATGCTATAAGAAAATTCATCAAAATATGAATAGCAGTTATGGTGCAATGATGGGAGAATGGGTGTTTTTTATTTTTGTCTAAAGCTTTTACAATGCTCATGACCCCTAAATCTATATCTCTGATTATAACATATCTTCCTTGAAATCCAAACAGAATTTTAAAACCAACTCATCCCCAAACAAAAACTTATCAAATTCTGGACTAAACCTGTCTCTGTTCTAGTGTTCCCTATTCTGTCCTTGACCTCAATCTACTTTCTGGCCATGTCACCGTCTAGTCTGTTACCAAGGTCATAGAGTTAGTAAGTGGCAAAGATGGGATTTGAATCTAGGCTCCTGACTCCAAATGTCCTGCTCTTTCCACAGTCCCATGCCGCTGGCAATCAGGAAATGTGAACAAAAGTTCCCTTGCCATTGTGTAAGGGAATTTGATAAGGAGAAAAATCAAAGGAGCCCCTGAGAGAAGGATGAAAGCCCCCCCCCCTTTATCCTACACTACAGCTGACTGTAGGACTAAACAATCTTTTTCTCAGTTTGATACAAATTCAAAGGAACTGTGCGTTCCAGTGTCTCTGGTTGACCATCCTTTTAAAAGCCCTGGCCGTTATTCCCTTGAATCACTTGGCCACAATTTACAACGGAAACCTGACTAACTCGAAACTCGCTCTCTAAATACGCACACAGCACTGTCCTTCAGCTTGCCATTTAGAAAGCAGAACTCTGGCAGAATCACCTTTTGGTTTAGCTATTTTTCTAAATTTCTGTCAGACAACAGCATAAGGAAAATGTCATAGCTGAAGTACACATGTCTAGTTTCCCTGGCTTACCAGCACTGAGCACAAAAGAAATATTTTTTCCTCTGGACGAGTGACAATGTTCAAGTAAATGTAATAAGGGCAGAAGGAGAGGCTCATGGGGTAAGGAATAGATAAACAATCACGGGAGGAGCATAGAATGATATTGTTGACGTGAAGTAGAGAAGGATGTGGAGGAAGACAAAGGGGCAAGCAAGACATGGAAACATGGGTAGGTTAGTAATTAAGTGGGGTGGGGGTTAAACAAGGAAATGGATTTCTAAAAATTAAAGTCAAAGAAATTAAAACTCCCAGCCCAATTTCCAGAAGAAATAGGATCTCTCCCTTGCTTCTTGTCCTCATGCCCCGGGTATTTCTAAAGCCTCCCTATCTCATTTCATCAAACTCCTTCCTTCACTATCATATCTTTTTACTTCTTGAACTTCCTAATGCTCTCTAATTCCTTTCGCTTTATTTTATTTTGCCTGTATCATATTTCCTGCTGTGCCATCATTATCATAGCCTAGTTCTCACCACATAATATAATATATCATCTTAAATCCTTCCATTTGCAATCATCATCCGCTCCTAGCAACCCCTTACCTATCACTTTTGCTAATCCTCCACTAAAGCTGCAGTTATTCACCCATTTGGGGCCTTAATTCAGCCACAGTTCCTTCCACTGCCTGTGCTTTGTCTAATGCAGTCGGCAAAAACCAGTTCAAAGCCAAGTCCAGGGACAACGCTGTTGGATTTATTGCCACCATGTTTCTTTTGGAAGATTCTGATGATGGGAGGCTAAGGTTGGGGATGAGGATAGTATAATAATAATGTGATTATCTAATGTTAATTGAAGGCAGACTGTGTACTAGGCACTGTTCTTGATACCGTGCATGAAATTCTTCCAGTTTATGAAGGAAGTAACTGAAATACAGATATGTTTAGTAACTTGTCCCCAAGGTCACACAGCTCTGCGCTTATTGCCATGGGTATAATTGTTTATTAGACACCCAAAAGGCAGTCTGTTCTTATTTTATAGTGTACTCTCTTGAGGATGTTGGGACAATTTTATCAGTACTGAATTGAAGTACCAGAGACAACACTCCCTGCCAAAAACATAGCAGTATCCTGGGACTGTGTGCATCAAGTTTTCTGAATTGAGGGTGTTTCCCTCCAATGGAACCCCCCTTTAGTGACTAGGATTACTTTTCCTTTTTTTTCTTTCTTTTCTTTTTTTTTGTTTTTGTTTTTTTTGTTTGAGATTCTAAATGCCATTGCACTAAGCCCTGCCCCTAAGATGCCCCGAATCCCCCCTGCCCCAATTCCATTTATTTGTTTATTAGTTTAATAACCACTTACTGGGAACCAGTTCTGCTCTAGTCACTGTATTGACTTGAATAGGATATGGCTGTGACCTCAAGGAGATCAGAGCAGAGGCAGGGAGTGGGACACTGCACAAAGAAGTAACAGTTTCTAACGAAAAGCAACTGTCCTGGAACCCACAGGGAGCAACTCTGTGTCCTGGGGCACAAAGAGGGATGGAAGGAGGGTGGTGTTTTCATGGAAACTGTTTGGAGGAGAGCTGTCTGCAGCTGTTGGCAAAAAGGCGTAGCTCTCTGCCTAGGGATCAAGAGGGAGGTAGAAAGGATAAAGTACCTATTAGCAACTGTAGATTGAATGACTACGTGTTGACACGATGCTGAAAAACCTTTAGAAATCTTTTTTTAGCAGATCTGTAAAGTTACTTAAACACACAGTTTTTAAAATGCTGATTCCCATATCCAGTGATACCCTTGGATTTTGAAATCACATCTCAGTTTAATCACGTTCTTTTCTTTTAATGTTTCCTAAGTGTGACAAGATTGTTGAGGTAAAAAGATTAATGTTAAGCCAAACTTGCATGCAGCTATTGGTATTAACCTGCTGGAATGCTCTGAATGAATAGATCCATCCCACCAAGACCTAGTTTGTGATGCTTGCATCTGAAAAATCAACAAATAAGTGATCAGAACAATTGAGGAGCAGGTTGACCTTAATTAGATATAATGTGATACACAGATAAATATTTTTACGTGTAATTTGGTATTATTAGTTTCAGATACAGTAATGCACTTACTAAGACTAGGGGAATGGAATCATACACAGTAGTAGTTGTTTTATTGTACATGTAAAAATGATTTATTATCAAATTATCCATATTTTCAGTCTAATCAGGGCTAACCTATGCTTATTAGACATGGCAAATACCTTATTTAGTATGGGATATGTAATCCAAACAACTACAGAAAGGTGAGTTCTTTTAAGCTTCTACATTTTTTTCTTTATAAAGTACATGTTCTATTAAATATGCCTTTACAGTATGCTAGTTAAGCTTCATCCAGCCTAATTATACATTATAATTAACAAAGCAATTTAGGTATTCTTGGATTTATAGCCAAAGAACAACTGAAACAATACAAATATCACTGGAAATGTCTACTTTTCTGAAGTAAGCCATTTCAGAGTGACTGTGAATAGACTCCATGCATATAACCTCATATACGATTCTGGAATTTGCACCTCATTCTGAGTTCCCTCGATAAAAGTTTCTTTTTTTTTTCCTTAAATACTGATCCAGTGTCCTCAATCAGATCTAGCAGATGAATACCACAATACAGCCAAAAACAGAAACCAGAGCTAAATGACTTTGAACGTGAAAAAAATGACTGTCCTCAAGTCCAGGTACTTGATTTTGCAGAAGTGATGTAGAGCCACTCAAAAGCACAGGGGAGTATTGTACATAAAATCCCACTTACCTGGCTTTTCACTTTGGATTAGTGTTGTATCGTCATAAGCAGCATGCAAGGAGGCTTTATCAATAGATCGCTACTGCCAACAGACGCCCACCTACAGCCTACTCCCTGAAGTTTACAACTAAATGAACCTGAAAATTAAAAACTAATAATAAATAAACACCGTGGCACTCCTTGCCTTACAAAGCCAAACAATTTGAAAGAAGGGGAAAAAAAAGCAAAATACCTGTGTCATTGAATAGCATCATTGAACAAGTTCACAAAATATTTACTAATGGACAGAAGCAGGCAATGGAGCAGTAGAAAATGAACAATGCCTTGTGGCAAAAGTGTATATGAATAAAGTAAATTAAAAGGATGTTCTGCTAATTGTTGACAATAGTTTGTTATCTCTTTGGTGGTATTATATATTTTGGGGGGCACTCTTCTGTATTTCCTAAAAATGTAGCAGGAACTGTGAGTTGCTTATATGATTGAGAAGTAATTTCAAGGCAAAAGTACATACAAATTAAGTGAACTAGTCTACAAAATATATATATTTTTACATAAGAAGAAAAACCTCTCCTCTAGTTTCTTCTTAATAATTAATTAGAAGATACTTTCTGTCCTGCTAGTATACAGGAGCAACACTGATGCAGCCAAGCCCCACCTCCGCTTCAGTATTGCTATGCTCTAGCTTGTCTTTTCCATCTCAGTGATCATGGAGGGCGTAGCAGTGGAAATAAGTTATGTGAAAGGTTTCCGCCTGGTTGTGGTTTTAATTAATCTCGGTCCCTGAATGACATACAGGCTTAATCGGGTGGTATGGAACCTGTCGCTGTTAAGTAATTGGTTTGAACCCAAACACAGGTTGTGATCAAAAGTTGTCACCGTCCAATGACTACTCATTGGCCCATGTGAAATGGGTTGGTGGTCTCAGTCTAATTCCTTATGGACTAGTGTCAGCCTCATGAAAAGCATTACGTAAAGTAGCACTAATTGGCTGACATTCTCAGCATGAAAGGGTGAATGAAAAGATGGAAATCTAAAATAGCCTTCAACGTTAGGTTGCGGATGAAAATGGACCATGCAGGATGGAAGGACTTAGTTCTGTTGCCATCCGTGATGCTGTAGTGTAGAGACAGAAGTCCAATCCCAGAGATCTTAGTGTCAACCTTACATTCCTAGGCAGTGGAAGCTGAACCTAAGGAAACTGAAGCTTCTGCAGACTTCCAAAATCCTCGGCCTTGCGCCCTCACACTCCCGCCTTTGACTCAGATGTCCCTGGGGAAATTGAGCAAAGCTATTTGACCAAAAGGTAGCAGGCTGAAGCTGATTTTGCTAAACCTTTAAAAAAATTCTTAAAAGGAGATCTAGTTTCATTATCACCAAACAGTGTGTGCTCATCATTTTAATTATAGGAAAAGTTGATAGGGCAAATAAAAGTACATGGCATATTTTACCAGATACTTGTGCTTGTTCACTTTATTAAGCATGCCTTTCTGAGCAGAAATAACAGGCTAGAATTTACCAAAAGTCTGAGCATCTGAGAGCAAAGATTTCTTTTGCACTCAGTCTATCTCATGTATGGCGTCTTTACCATTCCAAATAGCAAGTTTTCAGCAAACAAACATGAAAACAAATTCAAAAGGCAATCATGGATGCATTCTCTTATTAGTGCAACCAAGCAAATTACTAATTCACAAATATTGGAACTAGCACTGATTGAGATGAATGAAATTCTCATAATTTAATAATGCAGATCACACTAACAGCAGAGACCTCCGGTAACTAGTGGCACTAGAAGAATTACTATGGATGCCAACTGATAGATGCAACATTGTTACTTTATTCAAAATATTTTCTGCCTTTTATGGTAGTTATTATTTACTCTGTGTCTCTTTACCATTTATATGTTATAAATGAACTCCTTTCTTCTGAAGAAGATCAGATGCCTGGGATTGTGGCAACTAAATTTTGCAAGTTAATAATTCTGGGTTTTTTAATCAGGTATATTTAAATATCTGACGCATTGGAGAGCCAGCAGCTGTTTGAAATGTGTAGTAAACATTACTAGAAGCATTTTTTCAAAATTGATCTTACAAAAAAATGGCAAGATCACTTTATCACAAAAAAGCAAGGGAAATACAAAGTTGTATTTAAAGAAAAATGTCCAATGAAATGCCTTTATATCTAGAGCTTCTTAAAAGATAAAATGTACTCTTTAAGACATAGTTTAAGTAGCTTTATAATTCCAAACTTCTACCATGAAGCTTCATTAAAGTATATAAATTAGTACTACTGTCAGAGATGGCATTAAGTATTCAATAAGAGTAGACTTAATGCAATTAATAGCAATTAAAATTATACTTTTATGATGTCAGCCACCAGCATTGTAAAGACATAATTGCCTGTAAGGACTTTTGTACCATATTTATCCTCTAAAACTGTCCAATTTATATGAAAAATGCCAAAAACATATCCCATATGGGTACCATTATCTCCTCGGATTTTTAGAAGTAATCTGTCTTATCCAACATGTGCACATTAGGCTAATTTGCTTTAATTAGTTTTTTTCTCATTTTGTTAATAGGCATGTTGACGTTAAGTTTTTATTTCGGAGGTACAGATGCTAACTTGACTCATTATGTTCCTATTAAGGGGTCAGTGTACGTGGTGATAGGCTGGACTTACCCACTTAACTAGCCTCTTTCTTCGAAATATTAGATAATATAGCTTATTGAACATAAAAACTGTACTGCTGTTATAGTACTAGTGAGCATCTTGAAATCTTGCTAATTAATTGTTAAATATGAAAGAACAGCTTTGCTATTTCTGCTGTGGCAAGGCATTTCTGTATAGACATAATAAATTAGATAAACTAATGAACTAATTTCAGAAACACAGTCATTTGTGACTCCTCAAAGCAATCATAAGAATTACCATGAATGTATACCAGTGTTTTGCTTTACAGCCAAGAGGCATACAAAATAAGAAATTCTCTTATATCCCATACCCAGTCATGTCTCGTACCTCAAACTTTAAAAATATTTATTTAAAGCTGATCTATTAAAATAATTTTATTATTATATTGATTATCTTATTTGTAAAATTTTCTAACACTGAACTCCTATAAAGTTTATTGTAATATAAAAATAACTGCATATAGGTAAAGAGCAAAACATAATTAAAAATTTTGGCTCTCTGAGGACAGAATTTTTTTATACAAGTAATTTAGAAAGTTCAGCAGAGTTCTCAGCTGAAACTTAGAGAACTTAGGGAGAAACATTAAGAGTGTGTTTGCTTTTTACTCTATTTGATAAATATACTCAGCTCCAACTTTGTATATATGTCTTTATATCATGAAAGATATTTATTATAGTCATATCATCTTTTCTCTTCTTAGATTAGTTTTTCGATTTTTGATATATTTACGATGTCATCAGGAAATAAACTATGTAAAACAATGCAATTTTACAATTGTAAGATTGTAAAAATCATAGGATTTATTTAAAAGTGTATTGTTTTACAATAAGCAATAAAATAATTATCAGGTTAGTTCAGGTTAGTTTCTTTAAGAAATTTTTTCCTGTAAAGAATGCAAGTTGGGGAGCGGCCAGGTGGCTCAGTTGGTTAGAGCACGAGCTCTTAACAACAGGGTTGCCTATTGGATTCCCACATGGGATGGTGGTCTGCGCCCTCCACAACTAGATTGAAGACAATGAGCTGCCGGAGGGGCAGCCGGTTAGCCCAGTTAGTTAGAGTGTGAGTTCTTAATAACAAGGTTGCCAGTTCAATTCCTCATGGAATGGTGGGCTATGCCCCCTGAAAATAAAGATTGAAAACAGTGACTGGACTTGGAGCTGAGCTGCGCCCTTCACAACTAGATTGAAGGACAACTACTTGACTTGGAGCTAATAGGTCTTGGAAAAACACACTGTTCCCCAATATTCCCCAATAATTTTTTTTTTTAAAAAATGCAAATTGGATGATGGTGGAGAGAATAATCAAGAGAGTAAAAAATTAAATTATTCAGATGTCTTTGAATAGGAAGGGGAAAAAACAATAAAAATGTTACAATACATAATTATTTTAAATATGTGGTATACATATTTTATTCTAAACATAAATAAATGTATTTCTTTATCTGTCTGTCAATAAAAAGACGTACTCTCTGGATAGTATTACAGAATAGTAGTTTCCCGAAAACCAGCTTTTGTTGTTTTGTTTTGTTTTTACTTTGTTTTCTGGTAAACTAAATTTATACTCTACAAAGGCTTAAATTGTTTTCTTGAGGCAGCCAATAGTTGTATTGATAAGATCTATAAATTGAACATTTTCATGTAACTAAAAGAAATAATTAAGAAATCAACAAAATTGAAAGAAGCGAAAACTCAATTGCATGCTTCATCCTATTTAACTGGTAGTCTCCAAGATTAAAGCGGCTCTCACAAGCAAGACTGTTTAGCAACAAAAAACAAAGTAAGTAACAGAAAGTAGAATAAATTAGGATGTAATGGTCCTTCAAGCCTATCACATAAGCCTTTCAGATACAATTTGAATGCAGCAAGTTTTTCTGTATTCTTGTCGTCTCAGTTGCATTATAAAGCATAGTGATTACTAGTCATTGGAATTGAATTACTCTTGTTTATATTTAGTTTCTTGTTTCTCAGAAAAATAGAATGAATTACACATCTACTTTTGTCCCAGTGGTAGAGTGAACATACACTCTTATTCAATTGTTCAGTAACAATAGGATGCGTGCTGGGAAAATAGGACTGTGAAAAAATGTATACCTGGAAGCAGCCCGGTAACAAACGTAAGCACAAATATTTCTCATTGCAAGTAATTCTCAAATTGCAGCCAGGTTGTATTTCAAATGGCATTTATATGGGAGTTGATTGTTTTGGTGTATAATTTTCCATAGTAACTATTTTAAATGGTGGTCCTAAGCTTAATTAACTATAATTGAATTCTAAATGCAATAGACTGTGAGAAGGGGAGTGTAGGAGAAAGTTTATTTTTGTTTGTTTTTATTTTTTTATTGAGCACTTGCTATAGATCAGTCTTTGTGTTCAGTATTTTATACTTATTTGCAGTCCTCTGAGACAGATAGCATAATTATGTCTACTTTGTAGATAGTGAGATAGTCATCTATTTCAGGATTCAAAACCAGATCCTTCGTCCTTAACTCAGATGTGGCCCAAATTTGAAAATAAGTGAGTGGAATTTATAGGAGAAAGTTGCTATCTCTTCTTTTAGGTCCCAAATGTCTCTTTAGACTAAGACAGTGTTTGGTCTCCACAGTGATACCTCATTAGGCTTTCCTTTACTCTCTGAAGAGCTCTGGACCAAAAAATGGACTCTTTTCTCCTGCAAGCAAAATCAATAACTTAGAGCAGCTTATCATAGCTGGGTGTTAAAGCATTGTGATGGTTTATTGAGCACCTACAATATGCCAGGCTTCACTAGAAAAACCAGAGAGCAAACACAAAAGTGTTGCCTTCACATTTATGTTCCCCTGTGGGAATAAAGATAAGCATAGAAGTAAATAAGCAGACCGTGAGTGGTCAGAGTTATGCAGATAATAAAAGGGTGAGCTGACGGGTGGGGATAGGGAGAGGAGTAGGAAAAGAATGGAATCTAAGTTAGCTTGTAGAATTATCAAAACCTTCCAAAAAGATGGATTTGAGCTGAGACTGAATGATGGAGAGCGGCAGCCATTCTAAGATCTTGGGGGAGGGGCTCTTAAAAGCTGAAGTTACCAAACACAGCATCTGAGAGGAAGGAGAAGGACGCTACTCACTTTCATGAAACAAAACGAAAGCCACTGGAGCTGAAGCAGAGAGTGAAAGGAGGAGAGTGGAGAAAACCGAGTGGAGAGACGGACACTGGTTGTCATAGGGGCAGCTTTAGAGAAGAGGTGCTGACTTGATTTGCTTTTTACCCCCATCATTGTGTCTGCTGAGTGGAGAATGGGCTATAGGGACACAGTTCAGAAGGGGGTAGAAAAGTCAAGCTGAGAGGCAACTGTAATTTAGATCAAGGTTATTACAGAGGCTCCTAAGAGAAGTGTGGAGGTTTGGATGTATTTGGGGGAAGAATAAACAGGAATCAGAAGGACTTGATGATGCACTGAATGTGGGATCAGGAATGGCCACTAGGTTTATGGCCACAGACATAGGTTTATGGAGGTGGTGTTGATGGAAAGAAGACTTGAGAAGGTGCTGGTTTGGATTGGCTCTTCTTTTTTTTTTTTTTTTTTTTATTAGTTTCAGGTGCACAAGACAAAGTAATACTTAGACGTTTATCGTTTATATCCCTCACACTGTGTGAACCCCCCTCCCCCCATCCACTATCCCTCTGACATTACACAGAGCCATTGCATTTCCACTGTCTCTATTCCTAATGCTGTACTCTGCTTCCTGTAACCATATACATACATACATATATATATATATACATATATATATATATATATATACACATATACATATATACATATATATACATATATATACAAAAAATTGGCATTCATTATTGTTCAGCTTCAGGTGTACAGTGCAGTGATCAGGGCATCTACATCATCCCTGAGGTGGTCTCCCAAATGGGACACGTGTCCATCAGATACCCTACAAAATCTTTACAACATTATTGATTACGTTCCCCAAATTAATTTTCAAAACCCTGTGGCCATGTTGTAGTTACTGACTGTTTTCTAATCCCCTCACTTTCTCCCTTATCCCCACCCCCCTCCCATCTAGCAACCCTCAGTTTTTTCTCTATGTCTCCAAAACTGTTTCTGATTAGTTCATTCACTTATTCTTTTCTTTAGATTCCGCATATAAGTGAGATCATATGGTATTTGTCTTTGACTGTCTGACTTATTTCACTTAACATAACGTTCTCTAGGTCCATCCATGTTGTTGCAAAGGGTAAGATTTATTTCTTCTTTATGGCTGCGTAATACTCTATTGTATAAATGTACCACAGTTTCTTAATCCAGTCATCTACCGATGGGCATTTTGGTTGTTTCCATGTCTTGGCTATTGTGTATAGTGCTGCAATAAACATAGGGGTGCATATATTATTTTGAATTAGAGTTTTGGATTCCTCCAGATAGATACCTAGGAGTGGAATTGCTGGGTCATAAGGTAGTTCCATTTTCAGATTTTTGAGATACCTCCATACTGTTTTCCATAGTGGCTGCACCAATCTGCAATCCCACCAACAGTGCACAAGCGTTCCCTTTTCTCCACATTCACGCCAGCACTTGTTGTTTGTTGATTTATTGATGATAGCCATTTTGACTGGGGTGAGGTGGTATCTCATTGTGGTTTTTATTTGCATTTCTCTGATGCTTAGTGAGGTTGAGCATTTCATCATATGTCTGTTTGCTATCTGTATGTCCATTTTAGAAAAATGTCTCTCCATGTCCTCTGCCCATTTTTTTAATTGGGTTGTTTGTTTTTTTGGAGTTGAGTTGAGTGAGTTTTTTATAAATTTGTGATATTAACCCCTTATCAGATATATCATTGGCAAATATCTTTTCCCATTCAGTAGGATCCCTTTTTGTTTTATTGATGGTTTCCTTTGCTGTGAAAAAACTTTTTAGTTTGATGTAATCCCACATGTTTATTTTTTTCTCTTACTTCCCTCGCGTGAGGGTATATATCAGTAAATGTCTCTGGGTAATGTCTGTGAAGTTTCTTCTTATATTTTCTTCTAGGAATTTTATGGTTTCAGATCTTACATTTAAGTCTTTAAGCCATTTTGAGTTTATTTTTGTATATGGTGTAAGGAGGTGGTCCAGCTTCATTTTTTTTCATGTGTCTGTCCAGGTTTCTCAGCACCATTTATTGAATAGACTGTCTTTACCCCACCATACATTCTTGCTTCCATTGTCATAGATTAAATGGCCATATAGGCATGGATTTATTTCTGGACTCTCTATTCTGTTCCATTGATCTATGTGTCTGTTTTTATGCCAGTACCATGCTGTTTTGATTACTGTAGCCTTGTAATATAATTTGATGTCAGGTATTGTTATACTTCCCACTTTGTTCTTATTTCTCAAGATTGCTGAGGCTATCCAGGGTCTTTTATGGTCCCATATAAATTTTAGGATTATATGTTCTATTTCTGTGAAAAACGTGGTTGGTAGTTTGATAGGAATTGCGTTGAATATGTATATTGCCTTAGGCAGTATGGACATTTTTACTATATTAATTCTTCCTATCCATGAACATGGTATGTGTTTCCATCTATTTGTATCTTCTTTCATTTGTTTCTTCAGTGTCTTATAATTTTCTGAGTACAGATCTTGTATTTCTTTGGTTAAATTTATTCCCAAGTATTTTATAGTCTTTGGAGCAATTGTAAATGGGATTGCTTTTTAAATTTCTCCTTCTGATGTTTTATTATTGGTATATACAAATGCAATGGATTTCTGAATATTAATTTTGTATCCCGCTACTTTACTAAATGCCTCAGCTCTAATTGTTTCTTGGTGGAGTCTTTAGGGTTCTCTATATATAGTATCATATCATCTGCATATAATGATAATTTTACTGCCTCCTTACCGATTTGGATGCCTTTTATTTCTTTTTCTTGTCTGATTGCTGTGGCTTGAACTTCAGCACTGTGTTGAATAGAGGTGGAGAAAGTGAGCCAACCTTGCCTTGTTCCTGATCTTAAGAGGAGTGGTTTTAGCTTTGCCATTGAGTATGATGTTAGCTGTGGGTTTATCATATATGCCCTTTATTATGTTGAGATATGATCCTTCTATTCCCACTTTCTTAAGGGTTTTTTTAATCATAAATGGCTGCTGGATTTTATCAAATGCTTTTTCTGCATCTATTGATATGATCATGTGATTTTTATTTTTCATTTTATTAATGTGGTGTGTCACATTAATTGATTTGCAGATGTTGAACCACACTTGCATACCAGGGATGAATCCCACTTGATCATGGTGTATGATGTTTTTAATGTATTGCTGAATTCTGTACGCTAGTATTTTGTTGAGGATTTTTGCATCTATGTTCATTAGCGATATTGGCCTGTAGTTTTCTTTTTTTTGTGTGTGGTATCTTTGTCTGATTTTGGGATCAGGGTGATAGTGGCTTCATAAAAAGTGTTTGGGAGTCTTCCCTCCTTCTGGATTTTTTGGAAGAGCTTGAGGACAATAGGTGATAATTCTTTTTTGAATGTTTTGTAAAATTCACCTGTAAAGCCATCTGGTCCAGGGCTTTTGTTTGTTGGGAGATTGTTGATTACTGATTCAATTTCCCTGGTGGTAATCAGTCTATTCAGGTTTTCTGTTTCTTCTTGAGTTAGCCTTGGAAGGTTGTACGCCTCTAGAAAATTGTCCATTTCTTCCAGATTGTCAAATTTGTTGGCATATAGTTGCTCATAGTAATTTCTTAATTTTTTTTTGTATTTCTGCAGTGTCTGTTGTCACTTCTCCTCTTTCATTTCTGATTTTATTAATTTGGGTCCTCTCTCTCTTTTTTTTAATGAGTCTGGCTAAAGGTTTGTCAATTTTGTTTATCTTCTCTAAGAACCAACTCTTGGATTCATTGATCTTTTGTATTGTTTTTCTGGTTTCTATTTCATTTATTTCCACTCTGATCTTTATTATCTCCTTCCTTGTACTCCCTTTGGGCTTATTTTGCTGTTCTTTTTCCAGATCCCTTAAGTGTGAAGATAAACTGTTGATTAGTGATTTTTCTTGTTTCTTTAGGTAGGCCTGCAATGCTATGAATTTCCCTCTGAGGACTGCTTTCATGGCATCCCATAGATTTTGGGTTGTTGTGTTTTCATTTTCGTTTGTCTCGAGATATCTTTTGATTTCTTCCTTGATCTCCTGGTTGATCCATTCATTATTTAGTAACATGTTATTCAGCCTCCATGAATTGGTGTGTCTTCCAGTTTTTTTCCTGTAGTTCATTTCTAATTTCATAGCACTGTAGTCAGAGAAGACAATTGGTATGATTTCAATTTTCTTAAATTTATCAAGACTTGCTTTGTGGCCTAACATATGGTCTATCTTGGAAAATGTTCCATGTGCGCTTGAGAAGAACATGTATTTTGCAGCATTGGTGTGAAATGCTTTGAAAATATTGATTAAATCCAAGTGGTCCAATGTATCGTTTAAGGCTGTTGTTTCCATATTGATTTTCTGTCTGGAAGACCTGTCCCTTGTTGTCAGAGGTGTGTTGAAGTCCCCTACTATGATAGTGTTACTGTTGATCTCTGTCTTTATGTCAGTCAGTATCTGTGTTACATACTTAGGTGCTCCTATGTTGGGTGCATAGATGTTTATTAGGGTTATGTCCTCTTGTCGAATCGATCCCTTTATTATTACATAGTGCCCATCGTTGTCTTTTAATATGTTCTTCATTTTGAAGTCTATTTTGTCAGATATAAGTATTGCAACTCCAGCTTTTTTCTCATCTCCATTTCCATGAAATATCTTACTCCAACCCTTCACTTTCAGCCTGTGTGTGTCTTTTGAGCTGAGGTGAGTCTCTTGTATACAGCATATACAAGGGTCTTGCTTTCTTATCCACTCAGCCACCCTATGTCTCTTGATTGGAGCATTTAATCCATTTACATTTAAAGTGATTATTGATAGGTACATAGTTATTGCCATTTTTAAATTTGTAGTTAGATTGTTTTCATCTTTCTTCTATTTACAGAAGTCCTTTTAGTATTTCTTGCAATGCTGGCTTGGTGGTAATAAATTCCTTTAGCTTATTCTTTTCTGGGAAGCTCTTTATCTCTCCATCAAGTTTAAATGATAGCCTTGCTGGATAAAGCAATTTAGGTTTTAGGCCTTTGTTTTCCATCACTTTGAGTATCTCCTGCCACTCTCTCCTGGCCTTCAATGTTTCTGCAGAAAAGTCATTTGATAGTCTTATGGGAGTTACCTTGTATGTAACCCTCGTGTTTCTCTTGCTGCTTTTAGGATTCTCTCTTTGTCTTTAACCTTTGCCATTTTAACTATAATGTATGTTGGTGTGGACCTGTTTGTGCTTATCCTGGTTGGAACTCTCTGCACTTCCTGGGCTTGTATGTTGGTTTCCTTCATCAGGTTAGGGAAGTTTTCAGACATTATTACTTCAAATGTGTTCTCAATCCCCTTGCTTCCTCTCTTCACCTTCTGGTATTCCTATGATGCACATGTTGTTGCGCTTGATGTTATCCCAGAGGTCTCTTAAACCATCTTCATTGTTTTTTATTCTTTTTCTTTCTGTTGTTCTGTTTGGGTGATCTCTGCTAACTTGTCTTCTAAGTCGCTGATTCGATCCTCAGCTTCATCTAACCTGCTGTTAATTCCTTCAAGTGAGTTCTTTATTTCGGTAATTGTGTTCTTTAATTCTAACTGGTTGTTCGTTATGATTTCTACATTCCTTCTTTATGTCCTCTCTAAGCTCTTTAAACATTCTTATCATCAGTGTTCTGAACTCTGTCTCTGATAGATTGGTTACCTCTGTCTCATTTGGTTCCACTTCTGGAGGTTTCTTCTGTTCTTTTATTTGGGACACGTTTCTTTGTTTCCTCATTCTGGCTGACTCTCTGTGTTTGCTTCGATGTATTAGGTAGATCCCCTAGAGTTCTTAGTTCTTGCTGGGTTACTTATGTAGTATGTGTCCTTTATATTTGACTTGCACTACTTCGTTCTTCTCCTCTGCGTGTGCTCCAAAGGTGACTCTTGTGTTGTGTATATTGTCCTGTTAAAGAAGATCTTTGATTGCTTTTCGCTTGTGAGTAGGTGGTGTTGACTCCTATGCTGACTAGTTGTGAGACTTGGCTCTGCCCACCACAGGGTTTTCTGCTACGTGAGGGTTGACCGCTTAAATGTGGTTTGGCCTCTATGGGCTCTTGCGCCTGTAGAGAATTCCCTCTGGGTGTGTCACTTGTAGGTCAAACCTGGTAGTACTCTGGTTTGGTCTGGAGTTGGCCTCTGGGTGTGTTGAATCTTGTGCCTCTTAAGCTGGGCCCTGGTAGGGCAATTTCAGAACAAAGCAAATCATCAAGCACAACAACAACAACAAAGAAAAAATCAAATACCTTCACATGTAAAAACAACTGACAACCCCCACTCAACACAGGCAAAGATATCAAAGATATAAAGACAAAACAAAACAAAACAAAACAAAAAGCAGCGCCAGTCTTGGCTTAAGCCCACCAAGTAATTTCCAGGTTGTCCTCTGCTGTACCAAACAGTCCCCTGCGTATTGTGCAGGCAGAGCCGGTCACCTGGTGCCCAGAGTGACGTTGGGACTGCAGATTTAGATGCGTGGGGCTGAGGGGTCTGGATGGTAGTTTTTACAAAGTCAGTGCAGTTTCTGCCCTTGCCTGCACATACACACACTGAGAGTAGCACCACCAGCCCTGTGTCCAGTTCTCCTGAGTCTTAGGGCACTTCTGTGTGTGTGTGTGTGTGTGTGTGTGTGTGTGTGTGTGTGTGTGGCGGCAGGGGATTTCTGAGCTGCTGAAAGCCCAGACCTGCATATGTCGCTTACTGCTGATCCCTGGGAGTGCCTCCGCAGTTGTAATTGCCCCGCCCTAGGCAGGCCAGAAAGGGTGGGGGCTGGGGATGGAGGCATCTTCTCTCTCCCAGCCCAGCCATGTCACACTCTTCCCGCAGGCCAGAAAAGGTGGCGGCTGGGGGTGGAGGAGTCTCTTCTCTTCTAGCCCAGCAAAATCACACTCTTCCTAGCCTCTTCCCTGGGTCAGAGCTGCCCACCAGTCTTCCCAGAGCCTGAACACTTTGGCTCCTCTGTAATCTGACACTACTCTTCAGTTCAGGAGCCAGTTTAAGTCTCTGGAAGGGCGGGGGTAGGATTGGAAGATGGGGGAGAGGGGTCCAGGTATGGAGTTTGTGTCCTTTGTCTGGCCTAGGGCCCAACTGGAGGTATCAGCTGAGGTTATTGCTTCAAATGCTGGATATGCTGCCCCCTCAGCGGGAGAGATCAGCTTTGGGACGCAGGGAAAGAGCCCACCTCCTGGCTTTTGTGTTCTCTGTCCATCCTGGGATCCCCTGCGTCTCTGCAGCTGTGGATGCCGGCCGCATTTCCACAGCCACAGATGTGGGCCGCGTCTCCACAGTCGAAGGTGGGGGCAGTGTCCCCACAGCCACTGGACTGGCTCTTCTGAGGACTGAATTACAATGGGGTAGCATACAACAAATAGATGACTGATGGTTCCGTAAGTCTCCTTTGTAACTAGTGTGTTTTGATACAGACATTATTTGATGGAATTTTAGCCATTATGATAATGAAATAAAAAATATAGGCTAGGGTTGGATAGATTTGGGGGAGAGGCGGAAGATAATGTTAGTGATAAGTCACACTTACTATGTACATCAGCTTTCCTGTACTTTTCAGATTGTTTTCACTTATTTCACTCTTCAAACATCACAAGTTGTCTAACATCGCCAGTTGATTTCTATCTAGCCAGTCTTTATTGGTGTTAGGCAGAGCAAACGTACTGGGGTCATTTTATGTGGATGAGTTATTTTTCAAGTCAGTCCTTGGTAAGTAAGTTGGAGGCTGTGTAAATGTGATACCTTTCAAGTGAGAAGAAAAATATGGACCACCTAAATGGTGTGAGTGAGTATGTGCATACATATACTTGCTTCATGTTCCTGAAGTACTGTCAAGAGGAAGGTTTATGTTTAATATCCTGAGATTATTCCTGGCCTCATATTCTGTCAATAAGAACACAGATGCCTAATTGTCATGCTCTCTGTTGAAGATCTGTTCCATTTCATGAAAAACCCTATCAAATTGCCAGG